>NC_035109.1:208934275-209289862 GCF_002204515.2 Aedes aegypti | reverse complement strand
ACTAGATATAGGGCGCATCTCTTCTTTTAAGGCTAAGTAGCCCGTCATTCGTTTTGGCTACAATGATGACTTTTCAGCATGTATTTCAAAGTGATAAAACTCAGTCTTGATAGTTTATAATGACTTGAAAAAGTATCACTGTACGCGCTAACATGCATAAAGTATGCTGATACTTTTTCAGCTATGTCAGTGCAAAACCAACTGATTTTCTTTGATTCGAAGTCGTGAGATGAATTAGCAACAATCATCAACGACGCGTACAAATTCAATAACGGCCTACTTCGCCTTAACATCACTATGACGACGCTTCGTAATCGAATGGCTGAATACTTTAGACATTGTTTAAGTGTGCATTTCGTGTAATGTTGTCGTTTGTTGCTCGTTTGTTTGACAAATTTTATGTCAGATGGATCAAATACAAATATAATATAATAAGGCTATCCATGAGGACTTTCCGCGATAGGACTGACAGCTAAAAGTGTGAATGCAACCGAAATGGAAGGGTAAACAAAACATGCGAGTGTTATCTGAGCTTAAAATTTTCCTCTGTAATCGAACGGTCACTCCGACCGCGAAACGTCAAAATCTCATGGTAAACAAAAAACCAGCAGATCGCAGCTGTCTCATGGATTGCCTTTTTGTCCTGGTATAATTTTTAATAATTGTATATCCTGAATGACACTATGTGTTCGTGAGAGTGTATGAGTGCGTGAGTACTGTACTAAAGATGAATATGTGTGAGTGGGAAATTGAGTGAGGCGAGTGAGAGTTCGAGAACACACAAAAGAGAAAAAACCGCATCAGTTCTCGAAAACTTATCCAAATACAGTCATTTAAATACAGTAGTAAACTCAGGTCAGAAAGTGAACAAACTTACTTTATCGATCCTACGTGTTTCGCAGACGAATTCCGCAAGTTCCGCTCTCACCCAACTAGATGTTTCACTTTTAGAACGTTTAATTCCGGAATTACAAAACGGCGTAAGTAAGAATTTCAATTTTAGCAAACCCAATCGCTACTTTCACCGCAACGTTGTATGGAGAGACAAAGTGACTTAACTACGAATCAAATCAAAACACCACTTGAGCCGATTTTACACTGGTAGAAAAATGTCGAAAGTAACTGAATAAAACGGTTTATCATCTTGTAATAATTACTTTTGTGGGAAATAATAGAAACTACCTAGTTTTTGAACGCGTGCTGATTGTATGCAAAGTTTAAGCGATGTACACGGCCGAACAATGTTAAAAAGGTGATTCATTTTAAAAACGGTTTTAGAAGACAGGTTGTGATTCTTCTTAATTAATTTTCTTAAAACCGTATGGAAGTCACTTACGTCGATTTGAAAAAGTAATCGAGCAGTTTTTAAAAAGCCACGAACAAATAAACATTGGAAAACTTTCAATATCCGCGTTTCAAAAGAAGTCCGAAAAAGTAAAATTTTGGCCGGTTACAACAACAGCCCTTTTGATCATATTGTATATATATGTTCCAGATACGGTTTTCCTAGAATAAAATTTGAGACTCGTTTAAAATAAACGAATGGATTTACACGCTATTTAAAAATGCTACGATTAAGATCCTCCCAGTGGTGATAAATTTCATTCTGGTCCATTCATTTGCCTAAAAACAAGGAGCTACACACTCGATCACCAATAGCTTTCAGGACGAGATCTCAAGTTATGCGAGAATTATTATTTGACTTTTTGAATGAAATTTCATATATTGTTTTTTTTTCTGCTTATCTTCAGATTAGTACCATAATTTCATGATGACCCTCCTTTATCCATATGATGATGTTACCATAGAAATTCAAGCGCCTGGCCCTGTTATGGTTTTTGTCCGTTGGTGTCTTTAGATAATTTATTCACATTACAACGTTTTGGAAAAAATGAAGAGGCCTCTTTGAGAGAGATTTCTATAAAAATCACTCCCTCTTCCATTTTTTTTCTCAATAAATAATAATGATAAAAATAAAATAATGACAGCCCTTGAACTACTAAACAATCAAAATAATTTTGACGAAAACGCCATCTTTCTAAGAAGTCAGGCTCCTGAGATATCCGAAAAACAAACAATCATGCTCACTAGCGCCGCCTGCTAGCAAAATTCCAAATGTTCTGGTGCGTCAATTCGGATCCACATGGCAGCGATCACCATCCTCTTCAAATCTCGTTAGCCGTTGAGGCTCCCGTCACAACCAGGCGGCCCCGCTGGCTGTACGATCAGGCAGATTGGACTGCTTATAATAACAGCGTCAGTGTATCACTTCGCTCTCGCCACCCGACTCGGGTGACCCGAGCAATATGGCAGAATTCACTGCCGCTCTCACGGAAGCGGCTGCCGTTTCGATTCCGAAAACAAGCAGCAAGCCTGGTCGAAAAGCTCTTCGTTGGTGGTCTCCAGAGATCAAAAAAGTGATCAAGGCACGTAGAAAGGCTCTTCGCGCAGTGAAGAGAATGGCACCTGACCGTCCAAACCGAGATGTAATCGTTGATCGGTATCACATCATACGTAACACTTGTCGGCAAGCCATCCGAGACGCCAAACGTTGGGAGCAGAGAATGGCAGAAAACTCGGAGTGATGCAAAATATGCATGCGAGTGATGCAAAATATACAGGCTGTTCATTGATTAAGTAAAGAGTTATGTGTAGGGTGAGTAATGTGGAGGGGGCAGGAAGTCGTTTGTTACGTTGCCAGACAAATTATTTTTAATTTCATACAACAAATCTTTCCTCGGGAGAAGGGGGTGTAAAAAATCCGGCAAAACTCTTGACACTTTCGTGGAAAAGCAATTCTCGACTTCGCCTTCCTTGTAAAAAATCTTACCGCGTTTGGTCTTCCCGCATTTGATATTTGCATTTCAAAGGCACACAGCAATAACATATGTCGAAATCGTTTTTGAACCTAGGTTGAAACTGGCGCAACCCGTTCTGAATCACAGTTTTAACCCCAACCCGATTCAGGTTCGGCCGAGCTACAATTTGCTTGAAGTTAGTTTGTTTGTGTGTTGATCACCGACCCAGTTCCTTAAAACAAAAACGACAAACACAACAATCACGCAAAAATTATGTCAGATATATTGAATCTAATCAAAGCAATCGTTTGTTCAGGAAATCAGGTGGTCATCGGAAACACCAAATCCGATTCATTCAGTGAAGAGACCAGCGTTCCGCAAGGATCCGTCATATCGGTGACTCTGTTTCTAATAATGATGAACAGCGTCTTCCAAAACCTTCCAACGGCGTCAAAATATTCGTCTTCGCGGACGAAATCGTAATTGTAGTATCTGGACCTACAATCGCGGCTACACGAAGCAAAGCCCAAGCTGCCGTTACCAGAGTAGCCAAGTGGGCATCCTCCGTCGGCATCACTTTGTCGGCTTCTAAAAGTGTCCGATGCCATGTGTGCTCATCCGGGCACAGGGTTAGTGGGCCTCCGATTAACATCAACAACCAAGCCATCCCCATCCGCAAAACGGCAAGAATCCTCGGTGTTACTATCGACCGAGGCCTGACCCACTATGAAGGAGTCAGAGCCAACTGCCGAAGTCGTCTAAATTTATTGAGATCCTTATCGAGACCTCATCACAGCAACAACCGGAATATCCTATTCCGTATAGCCGCTGCCATCATCGATAGTCGCCTGCTGTACGGATTGGAAATCACGTATCTGGCTATGAACAACCTCATGGACGCGCTATCCTCGCTCTACAACCGATATATTCGTATTGTCTCGGGGCTTCTTCCTTCCACTCCGGCTGACGCTGCATGTGTTGAAAACGGGCTTCTTCCATTCCGCTTCCTCGTCATTGTAACCCTCTGCACGAAAGCAACCGCTATTGCTGAGAGGACCGCGGGAAACCGCAGAACTCGCCTCATGGAAGAAGCAGACCACCAGCTAGAAAACGCCACCTGTTCGTATCTCCCGCCAATTGCCAAAACGCGCTGGTGCGGTGTGGCGAATGAGACTGGCGCAGCTCAAATTTTAAATTCGACTCCAGAATACATAAAGTTTTAAGGCAGGTGATTCATCCATTCGATTGCGAAAAACCGTCGCCGAGATTCTTCGAAAAGATTACTCAGCACACCAGCGACGATACACTGACGGATCCCTCTCCGTACGAGGTGTTGGGATAGCTATTATACTATAATAGTCATCATCACCGACTCAGCGAGCTGCTTCACAGCGCTCCAATCTGAAACCCCTCATCACCCGTGGATCCAGGGGATAATAAAAAAAAGGCCCCATGCGACGTTACCATAATGTGGATCCCAGAACACAGTGGTGTTCCTGGTAACGCAACCGCAGATTTCCAAGCAGGATCCGGCCCTTCTGGCCCTCGTTACAACACTAGGGTACCCCTTGCTGATATTCGAAGGTGGGTGAAATCGATCATACGCCAGACATGGCAGGCAGAATGGGCAAATTCACGAGGGGCCTACCTGCGAAAAAAAAGCACCGATGCTTGGACAGACCTGAAGTCGATAAAGGACCAAACCATAATCTCCCGATTTAGATCCGGCTACACAAGGATGTCCCACAATTACGGAGGAACCCCTTTCCATTGGTCCTGCGAGGTCTATCTGCAACTGCTCAGCCTTTGATAGCCCCAGACAGATGTAGGGAAAGTGTACCAGTTATGGCCATAGTGGTTCCCTATTTGGCCATATGTGACATTTTGATAACGTTCACATGTGTAATCATTTTGAATGCTTTAACATCAAGAAATATCTTAAATCTAACTACTACAACTCACACAAATTTTCAAAACTTGAAGACATTAAAGTTATCACGTATGGCGAAATAGGGAACCACTATGTCCATAACTGGTACACTTACCCTAACTACTACAACTCACACAAATTTTCAAAACTTGAAGACATTAAAGTTATCACGTATGGCGAAATAGGGAACCACTATGTCCATAACTGGTACACTTACCCTATGGGATTTCTGGTAGCATACGATAAGTCCTGCAGGACGACCTCTCTTCAATGGGAGCGCTTATCTCCTTCGCAGGATTATACTTTAAGATTTAGATATATTTTCCACGTACAATTCACGTGATCGTAACCAACTAGCTGGTGTTGTCCCATCATATGCATGTTCTGCAATAATTTTAAACTTGTCCGTCTATTTGTTCGCTCTGAATGTTAGGCACATAAGAAGTGACTCCTTATTGTACCCCCAGCTTTGTGTTGTGTTAATTTGTGGCTTTTTGTCAATTAGTTTTATCTAAATCTCACTCGATGTAATAACTATGTGTCCCAAGACTAGTTACAACATTTTTGTTGTTTTTCACAGGATTTTTTAAAAACTGACTGGGGATGAACCTGTCTACGGCAGAAAATCCCTTCAATAAAAAGTAATTCAATTCAAAAATTCAAATGTTATTACTTTTATAATGAAAGCCCTTGAGCTGCTGAATATAGGTAATGTTTAGAATGGTACCAATAAACATAAATATAATAGATATATTTATTATACTCACAGTACTATCGTCCGATCCAGTACTGATTGCGTCTCCGCTCGGGTGAAATTTCACACTATTAACATCGGACTGATGCCCTTCAAACGACTGGACAACGTGACCGGAGCGCATATCCCAAATGAAAGCCATCTTGTCGCAGCTTCCAGACACAAACGTGTTACCGGTTTCGTTAGGCGCCAGATCTATCGACATCACATCGCCCGTGTGGCCATGGAAGCTCTGGAGCAGTTGACCGGATTCCACGTCCCACAAAGCGCAGGTAGAATCACCACTTCCGGTCAATATTTGCTGGTCGGAGTTAGGAAAAATGCAACAAGACATGTAGCTTGTGTGCGTTCCAACGGTTTTCTTACGGGATGAAATGTCTTCCTCCATAGTTATTGGATACACAGTTACTTTATTATCCAGTCCACTGTACAAGACAAAAACATTGAGATTGTAGTTTTAGAATTGGTGTGCATCCTAGAAACTCTTGCCCTACTATAGAGTTGGTAAGTTTATCATTTAATAGAAAAAAAATCGCCAGGTCAAAAAGTAGTACTCACCCACAAGCCACCAGGTTCCCGGACGGAGCGTACGAGCATCCCATCACCCAAGTAGTGGGCATCGTCACGGCATGCTCCTTGTAGTTGGTGAACGCATCCCAGATAATCAGTTTTCCATCCTGGGATGAAGAAACGATGTGCCTCTTGTCGGGGGACCAATCGGAACAGAGGACTTTCGCCTGGTGGCCCTTCAGTACCCGACGCGGCTTGATGTTCAAATACGTGATCATTTCAAGCCGCTCGGCGACGGAGGAAACTTAATTTGATAAATTAATAGAAAGTTGGTTATACATACATCGATTCTATTTCATATTCTCATAGGGCACTGTTTCCACATCTAGCTGTTGAAAAATTATCAAATGATGCACTTATTTCAAATATTTTGTAAATAATGACACATGTGGCATGTCATCTATTATTGGAACATCAAGTTCAGAAAATTATGTTTGCCCAACTTCAAAACTTTCCTCAAATTATTTAAACAGTTTATGATAGTCGAATAATTGATGACTCAAACGACCTTCATTATTGACAAAGTATTTGTAATAAGATGATCACTAAGTGACTTGATATTTTTTACCAACTTGAAGTGATAACAGTGCCATGTACGAATATGAGTTCGAATCACTGTACATAATTGTAAAATCAAAAAGAAAAACTTACGAGTAACATCGTTCAGCTTCTGCCGTTCCTCTTCAAGTTTTGCCTTCAGTGATTCGGCTTCCTTCACAAGCGCAGCTACCTTATCGGTAGTGTTGTTGCTCAGGACCTCGGTCATATTTTTCACCGTTATTTTTGCTGATTTTTATTGTTTTCCGGGGCAGAAACGAAAATTTTTCACCACAAGTACAGACGATCGACTAGTTTTTCGCAGATTTTTGCACCATTTGACAGGAGAAATAAAATCAATAAACAAATCGCTGTCAAAAGAGCGAAAGATTATTTCACAAGGGTAGGAAGAACCTGAGACGAGACTCGCGAAGAGGAAAAAAAGCAACGTCATATGCAGCCCAGATTTCGCTGTCAGATGCAGCCAGTTGATTTTGTGGGCGAATATGTGGAGAGTATTGGAATCATTAATAAAAAAAATAATTCAGCGAAATATTCCATTTGATTTGCGCTGACGAAACTAAATCGAAACAAGCAAAACATTTGTTATTGCAATGTTTACTGCGTTTGCGGATGTGAAATTTAACTTGAAAAGGTTTTCTGAACTTGGAACGATGCAATCGCAATTCATCTTTGCCATTGAGTTCATGTAAAAGCTTGAACATCTTGCTCACAAATTTGTGTAAACACAGAATCGAAGAAGAAAATCTTAGCAACCGTAGAAAAAGAAGACCGACTTCGCGAGTCTCGTCTCAGGGAAGAACTCATCATCACTGACTTTCGCACGGTGTGACTACCAGAAAATTCATACTTTTAATATATATTATGTATCCGGTAGAAATCAAGACCAACATTTATTTATTATTATTGTTTTCTCGGGCCCCGTGCGTCGCAGCTAATCCAGCCTTTTACGAGCGCTAATGGCTGCCGCAAAAAGGCTCACTTTCTGGTAGGGATTAAACGATTTGACGTTTAGCTTGGGTCCGTTCAATAGAAAACGACCCAAGCCAAACGTCAAATCGACATGTCCCTACCAGAAAGCGAGTCTGTTTGCGGCAGCCATTAGCGCTTTTAAAAACCTGGATATGTGAATAGTGCGCTGTGTTCATAAACATCGTAAGAATGCAGCGCCACACATGCCATTATGACAGTTATGTCGGGAACGAGTCACACGTCGCGTGTCCCACACGCGCGTTCCGATTTGGTGGGCGCGCGACAATATAAATATGAATATTAGAGTGGTTAAAAAAATCGTTTTTGCTCCGCGCTGCTCATTCGATTCAATTTCAAATTCTGATTATCCTCTCAAAATTTGAGCTCATTCGGATGAAAACTGAGACTGCACAAGCCTTTTAAAGGTTATATAGGAATTACTATGAGAAAAGCAAGCAATTCATTCAATCGGCCATAGTGTTTGTCCATGTGCTCTTGGGGATTAGATACTGTGAGATACATTCATCAGCTACAACTTTGCCGAAGACCGTTTTCAAATCGGATGCCTCAGTAATCAGTTATGAATTTATATCCAACCACAAATTCTTCAGCAGTGCTAATTTAACTTCTAAACAGGCAACATTGCTGCACTTGGCGCGAAAGATAGCACGCACAAATCATGGCTACTATGTTTTTCTAGCAGAGCTTGAATGAAATAGGTGCTTCTGGTTCGAAGGTTGGAAGACTAATGAATATTTATTTCAAATAACAAGCTTAGGTTGCTAAGGCTAATGGCGTAGCTAAGGATCTGATTGCGAAGCTAACATAAGTCGCGGGTTACTACACATCACTCCTCCCTAATCTGCAACGCCTATAAAATGGCAAAACTTCTGCTGGTTTGGTGTAGCCAGCGGTTTGGTGAATCCATCTGCCGGTTGGCTCGAAGTGGGCGTGTAGCCAAATTTGACCACGCCGTTCTCCAAACTCTCGTGCACGAAATGATAGCGGATGCTAACATGCTTCGTTCTGCGATTATAGGATCCGTTGCCTGCGATGCTGATTGCTGACTGGTTGTCGCAGAACATCGGAACCGGTCCAACGTTGGTGAATTCCGAACGAAGATTGCTCCACCACATGGCTTCTTGAATGCTCCGGGAGAGCGCCATATACTCCGCCTCGCATGACGAAAGTGCTACAGTCGGCTGTTTCTTCACATTCCAGGCTATGGCAGCACCCTGCATCGTAAAGACGTAGCCGGTTGTCGATCTGCGGCTATCTGGATCTCCTCCCCAATCGGCATCGCTATATCCGATCAGTTGTCCATTCTCGTCCCTCTTGTACTGTAATTTCTTCGTAGCCGTGCCCTTCAGGTATCGGATGATACGCTTAACAGCTTCCCAATGCTGCCTGCCAGGGTTCGATGAAAATTGGCCTACCGCATTCACAGCAAACGCAATGTCGGGTCGAGTTGTCTGGGCCACGAACGACAAACATCCTACTGCTTCTTTGTACAGCACATCTCTCATCTCCATTTTCTCTCTTTCAGTCTTCGGGGCCATCGACTTTTCCAGTCTACCGCTCGGATCCGCCGGAGCTGCTACCGGATTCGCATTCGTCATTCCAAAACGACGAACGATCTCCTCAATATACGCCTGTTGGTCCAACGAAAGCTTCCCTTCACGTCGATCCTGCTGGATCCGAATGCTAAGGCAGTGTGTGGCCTCACCCAGGTCCTTCATTTTAAATCGCTGCATCAAAAAATCCTTTAGCCTCTTCTTCATCGTCGGTCGTTTGTGAATATCAACAGGTCGTCTACGCCCGCATAGAAAAGTACAGTTCGTCTAATAGTCATTACAGTATTTCACTTTCAACTGGTTCGGTCAAAGTATCAGAAACAGTCGTTTTTATGTTGGACTATAAAATACCTAAAGCTGTGAATAGGGTCCTAAAGCCCTGTCTCAATTTTAGTAACAAACGCTTAAGTTTAGGGCAGAAACACATGTTTACTCAATTTTTAATTGATTTTCATTGGTTTAAGTACAAAAAACATTTTTTTATGATTTTGTCACACCTTTTGGTTTAAACTCAAATGTTGGGTATATTTTGTTTTCCGTGTCCCTTCCGAAATGTCAGATAGGAACAACCCCAGTGTTCAAACTATATGCCCTGTGGCATTTTTGTCGAAAAAGTGAATGTCAAACAAGATCACAAGTGTCAAGGTTCATATTCGAAACCATTTTTAAAATTGAAGTTTAAAAATGTTATAGCCGTTATTTGAGCTGGAAAACTTGCTAAAGTAGTTGTAATAACATGCTCTTTCGTATTATTAAATAAAAACAAGAATTCATTAAACATTTTAGGACCCAATTGTACTGAACGGTTTAGGTGATATATACGAAATAGTTACTGTTCATGATACTGTGCAGATAATGTAAAATGATATTGGTATGAATACATGTATCAAACGGTTTAAACATAGCATCACATTTCGTCCAATTGTTTTTTTCATCTTTTTGTTACACACGCTCAAAAATTAACTCATAGGTGGTGTGTAAATTATGCACATAACGATCATCTTTTCATACATATAAATCAATAAAAATTAAAAAACGAGTTTTCCTGCGGAATCATTCAAATATTACACAACGCAAAATTGGGAGAAAGGGGGTCTTACATAGTGCTAAAGTCCATACAAAAATTTAAAATTTTCCGTATAAAAGCTGTTATGTGGAGAGGGAGGGGGTCTAAAATTGTCAAATTTTGCGTTACGTAATATTTGAATAATCCCTTACGTTGTATATTGTTTCCGTCGAAATGTTGCCGAAAATAGATTATTTTTCGGTTTGAGGAACTTGCAAAGCTATGTATATGTTTTTTGAGAGTGCATTTTTTTGTTGTTGTTTTGCAAAGATCAAACTAGAGTGAAAAAAAAAACTGAAAGTCGGTGCGGAAAAGTAAGCAGGAATGCATATCGGAGAAGGGTTCCACAGCTCCGCGAAGATTGTCCGTATTTCCGGTGGCTTGGAACCTTTTATCATCGAAGTAATGAGCATTGTTCCCCCGGCGACTGCTCAAACCAACTGTAAAGGCCCAAACGCAATGATAGCGGAACGGCAACGGAATGCGGAACCGGTTCGCCAGTATGAACTATAATCAGCTTATCGACTCAGTGTTGATCCAATTTCATTCGTTGTCAGCTCAGTCGAGATGTTGTGATTCATGCTGGCGAACCGGTTCCGCATTCCGTTGCCGTTCCGCTATCATTGCGTTTGGGCCTTAACCGATGCTGCTGTTATTCGTCGTCCATCTACGAACGTTGTCCACCCACTAGAATCTACACCTGTTATGCGACGATTGGATTGCTCCATGATTTATCGGTAAGTAATTGTAAATTTGATCAAACATGTGTTCCGGAATTGACAATTTAATGCAAATACTAACTCGGTAACTTGTGTTCTAGGATAGAAACTGGATGATCTTCTCTTCACGTCGCACAGTGGCGCATGGCCGGACAAAACCTCAAAAATTCATGTTTTCAAAATCACTCGTCAATATATTTTATAGACTGCTATACTATTGAGCGACAATTTCTCAAAATTTGAGATTGATCTGTTCTGTTTTCGATTTTTGGCAGCATCGTAAGTGTGGGAAAGTCAGCAAAATTGGACTGCTCGAAATTCATCAACTATGATTCACCTAGCGAACTTCAGCTATATCTCAACGAAATCATAACCGATTTAAGCTCAATAGGTTCTATTCGAAAGCGTAGTTATAAGCCTTAGTTTTGGCTATAATTATATAATTTTTAACATATCAAGTTGTTATTGGTAGCAAAAAAAGTTTCAAACAATCTTTCTCCAAAATTTTGTTAAATTTTCAAAACTTCGTACGTTTTATGTGAAGTGTTTCGGGAAAATGAGTCACTCACTATGAAGCAGCAAATCATTATTACATTCAAATGTGCAATAGTTTTTCTTGCCCCTTTTTGCCCCTAGAGGTGAAAATTCCATTTTCATTTTTCATTATAATTTATCGATTTCATCATTCCAATCTATATAATTTGTCATAATTCGTTTGAAACTTTAGTAGAATTTCTAAAAGGAAGTTAAATTTGTACCTCTAGTTCAGGTTTATGCACAAATTTCTGCATTACAACTACAAAAATTGTAGTAATAGCCTTTTTATACGATTGGATGAAAAAAACTTAATTTGGACCAATTTCACCAGAAAATTTAATTTTCAATTTGACTGTTATTTCCAACGGGATGATATCAGGTATCCAAGATAATTAAAAGATTACTATTATCAAGCAATTTGAGACGTATTTGAGGTTTTGTCCGACCTTTGTATGCAGGACCGCCACTGTGCGTCGCTTTCGTTATACTCGCGATACCAACTAATAGCAGGCATCCGATGAAAATCAAACAATGCTGGTGCTGATGGTGATAAATTCATGGATATTCTAGTCTAAAACATGAAACGGATCCTGATTATGCAGAGCATATGGGCAACGCGAACTTTTTGAAGATCATTAGTGATTCAAAATAGTAATTTGTTATTTGTAATTTTGTAATTTATTGTTTTATTGATTACGTTAGCCTGTTAGTAATACTTAAATAGTTAAGGAAGTTATTAAAATTGTTGAATAATAAGAATGATAATGCTTATTGATTCTTTATTTATTTTATAGAAAAAAAAACAACAACAATGAAACAAGTAGTGTGTTAGATCTAATTTTAATTCAAACAAAAACAGCTACAAAATAATTTAAAAAGCCATGATTATTTACTTGTTAATGTTGTACATGTTAAAATTGAAGTAAAAATAGACAACGTACTATTTGTTTCGTTTTTTTTTTCTCAAATCTGTTTATTATTTCCAAACTTAAAAATACAAAAGAGCAATACGATATACGGTTAAATTACCGTTTACAACTATAAACTAGTCATTATACACACATTATTCGTTTTTATCACGGCCTTATGGTTTGCCTGTTTCTGAACTGTTTGCCTTACAGTGGATTTGTTGAAAAATGGATGGAATATCTACCATTCGGCTAACTATCCATGAAAAATTTTGTTCGAGAAAATCTTCATTT
This sequence comes from Aedes aegypti, assembly GCF_002204515.2. Taxonomy (NCBI): domain Eukaryota; kingdom Metazoa; phylum Arthropoda; class Insecta; order Diptera; family Culicidae; genus Aedes; species Aedes aegypti. The sequence goes on along the minus strand of NC_035109.1, from coordinate 209,277,182 downwards.
TTAAATGGTTACATAACTTAACCGCCTATTACCCACATTGTTATTTGTCAATTTACAATTTCCCAAACTGTCAAAATCGTTTGCCGTAGGGTTGGTTTATTGTTATTTTGCATGTTATTATAAATTATTCATATACGATCGCAAATGGTTGTAAACACTACGGGAAACAGTTCTCGTACGGTTCTTATTTATGCGGGCGTATATCGTCACGAAAAGCATTTTCTCTCCATCCAGCATCCAGTACAGGCAGGTGTCTACCCGCGATCTTTGCAGGCCGAATTCATGCCTCGCGTGTACAGTGCACCTTCATCGTTGCTGTTCGTTGGTCCCCTCTCGAACTTCACATCTTGAAGGATTTTCGCTTTCACCGCATCCGAGGTCAGATTTGCTCCGGAGCAGGGTTGTTATTAGTCGCCGGATTCGACAGACTATCAGTGACGGTGAAGAAAAATTTAAAGTTTTCGTCACTACCTCAGCTCAGCGCAAACTTAGACGCCCAACTACCAGCAACCAAGCACCTCGTCGTGACGAAAAATCTTTGCCGTTTCTCTCTGTATGTGTTTTCGTTGAACATGTTCACCTTGAATGGAAAGGCATACAACTAATCGGTGCCAATCAAAAGGCCGACCAAAAAAAGGAACTCGCAAAAAAAAATCTGCGCGCTTCCGGAGTTGAACAAAAAACCTTTAGAATATCAGTAGCACGCGCTTACCGACATGGCTAACACAACTTCTTGGTAATGTGCTTGCCCAATAGGGTCCTAAAGGCCTGTCCCCATTTCAATGCCAAACGCTTAAGTTTAGGCTAAAAACACATGTTTACTCAATTTTTAAATGTTTTTCTTTTGTTTAGGTCCAAAAAACATTTTTTTAGATTTTGTCACATTCCTTGGCTTAAACTTAAATTTTGGGTGTATTTTGCTTTCCGTGTCCCTTCCAAAATGTCAGATAGGAACAACCCCGGTGTTAAAACTAAAAGCCTGTGGTGTTTTTGTCGATTAAGCAAACGTCAAACATGATCAGAAGTGTCAAGGTTCATTTATGGACCAAATTTTAAAATTAAAGTTTAAATATGATGTAGCCGTTATTTGAGCGGGAAAAATTGCTAAAATAGTTGCAGTAACATGCTCTTTCGTGTCATTAAATAAAAGCAACATTTCATTAAACATTTTAGGACCCAATTGCTAACACAAGACACCTTGTTGACTAGTAGTTTGTAGCTCAGACTCTCTTTGTCTGCAATTGTGCGCTCGGTGACGATTAGTACACTGAGAATAATCCCACTCTAGTTTTTATGTGCTGCACACATAGATTTTTGCAATCAAGCTTTGCACATAAATTATATTGATATCGCAGATAGAACCAGGAAATCTGTTACCCTTAATTTTTATGTGCAATGCAACTACAAGAGAAGGGTAGATTCAGTTTAATTTATATGATCTTGCATTTATATTTTATGTGCGTTCACAAATGGTAAACAAATGACGCACTTTTGAAATGTTTTGTTTTGTTTAGCCTTCTCTAATAATCAAAAAGAGAAAAAGAAACAAAAATATTAAGTTTTCTTCGAAACGTTTTATACATTGTTGACCAAAGTGTATTTAAATATTAGTTTGACTTCAAATCTGAAAAAGATTTCTACTGCTGAACCAACGATCAATGGAATCCGTTTTTCTGGCGTCATTTTCAGCAATCAGGTTTGTAGTTTTCGTTGTCGACCTGCTGTTCGAAATATCGCTTGCATCCGGGTGTGGGCCAGTTGTGGTTGTACTTAGCATTCGTTTCCCGAAACCTCCCGCTGGCCGCTAACCAGAAGAAAGATTTTTTTAGAGATTTGTTTTCAATGGTAAATGTGAACTTACAGCTTCATGAATATCCATGCGTCTATAATCGTTGCCATTTTAGACGATGTACTGCATCCACTTCCTGTTTATATGATTAAAGTTCATTAAATAACATTTTAAGTACAAGTTCTTTGGAAACTGAAAACCGATCAGTGGATTACCAAACATTTTTATTGCGGCGCTTATATTAAATCCCAGGGGGCCCAGATAGCCGTAGCGGTAAACGCGCAGCTATTCAGCATGACCAAGCTGAGGGTCGTGGGTTCGAATCCCACCGGTCGAGGATCTTTTCGGGTTGGAAATTTTCTCGACTTCCCAGGGCATAGAGTATCTTCGTACCTGCCACACGATATACACATGCAAAAATGGTCATTGGCATAGTAAGCTCTCAGTGAATAACTGTGGAAGTGCTGATAAGAACACTAAGCTGAGAAGCAGGCTCTGTCCCAGTGGGGACGTAACGCCAGAAAGAAGAAGAAGAATATTAAATCCACATCCAGCGGCGGCGGTAACGCGCAGAAGATATGCGCGCAATTCAAACGCAACGTCAAAATTCAAGTAGGCTTGGATTTTTTCGTCCTTCAAGGACACAAATGTTTCAAATTTGCTAAATCTGAAACATTTGGTGATTTTCATTATCACTGCGACGGTATATCGAAATTTTCAGATAATCGCATTACGTGGATTTATCTTGCAGATCACAATATTTTCTGTTAGTTGCAACGCGGTGATCCACGTTCGTCCCACGTGTTGAAATATAACTGTACGCATTCAAATCTTAAATGTGTGACATTGGCATTACACTGCAGAGCATGTGGATAATATAAGAAGAGGCAGTAAATTTTATTGGAAGTTAATAGTATTCAAATGTTGCACATAGATCAAAGTTAGAGCCACTAGAAGTCGTTCTATCTGATCATCGCACATAAAATATAATGGAGATTTAATCTCAGTGTAGCTTATGTTGGTTCAGTGCGGAGGGGTGACGGGAAGAGTGACGAAAAATATTACTCGTGGACTTTTTGCGGCTTTCTTTCGTCGTGGTCTCCTTGCCAGTCATTGAAGACAAAGAAAATGACGATCTTTTACGCACTGAATATTTTTCTCAATTTTTCGTCAACGGTCAGTGACGAAACCGATGGTTACCAACCCTGCTCCGGAGGCCTCCAGTCCCATAATCATGGGCTCGTAATGTTCTGGTAGCCCCATCAGCAGCCACGCCACCAGCCACGAGTCGTCCACCTTGAACCCAATCGAAGCAAGCTTGTGGGTGGTGCTCATCAGCTCGTTGACGTATTCCTCCACGCTTGAGCTACTCACCAACCGGATGAACGTGAACTTCCGGAGTAGGCCGATTTTCCGTGTCAACCCGGTGTCTTGAAATGCTGTACCGAGTTTCCTCCATGCTTCCGCTGCATCCGCCGCGTCCTGGACGAGGCTATAATTATAGCTTTCCAGACTGAGACAGATTGTCGCCAGCGCATGCATCTTGACATCAGCAGCTACAACTTCACCTTCCGCCGGTTCGATGGCACACCAGTTTCCCTCTCGAATCAATATCATCCGCATCGCGAATGCCCAGGTGGAGTAATTTTCGCGTCCCTTCAATTTCTCTATGGCCGGCATCGCTACGGACCCCGTCGTAACTCGAACGCTTCCTGCTTCGGATCGACTGCCGTTTCCGCCGCCAGCTTGAGATCCGGAACTTGCTCCTGTTGGTGGTGCCATCTTGAATTTTTGAAATCTTCTTCCGGTTACCGGCTGGGCTCATAACCTCTAGCAGAGCTTGAATGAAATAGGTGCTTCTGGTTCGAAGGTTGGAAGACTAATGAATATTTATTTCAAATATCAAGCTTAGGTTGCTAAGGTTAATGGCATAGCTAAGGATCTGATTGCGTAGTTTTCAGTTTTACTGCATATATCCAGTGATGCCTGCAGTATAGCCCAATAATAATAGGCAAAGTTTTACAACTCATTCCAAAATCAATAACTAATTACTGGGGCGTCCGATTTAAAAACTGAGTTCGGCAAAGTTGTAGCTGACTATTGTGCATTCAGATTAACTTTAGACCAAAGTTCATAAGAGAAATGAAATATTACCGAAAGTTCACCGAAGTTCGGTGTCGGCATTCTACCGAAGTGCTACGCCGACAAAGGCAATCCTTATGCGTCGGCGAAGCACCAAATTAGAATGCAGACGCCGAACTTCGCCGAAGTTATGACTGCCGAACTTCTAATTGTCACTCGAATTGTCAATATTGTATCTCACAATCAACGTAGTTCCAATCCCCAAGAGCACATGGGCAAACACTATGACCGATTGAATGAATGGCTTGATTTTCCCATAGTAATTCCTATATAGCATAGCATAGCATAGCATAGCATTCCTATATAAACTTTAAAGGGCTTGTGCAGTCTCAGTTTTCATCCAAATGAGTTCAAATTTTGGGAGCACATTCAGAATTTGCTCTAGAATCGAATGAGCGGTGTGGAGCTGTAGCGGTCCGAGCACCCGCGGCACTGGTTTTCAGATCAAACAATACTTGAACACTCAATTTCTTCTCCTGCACAATTCGATTTATTTTGCCACTTTCTAGTCTAGTCAATGTTATTAATTCTACAATCTCTACACACTAAAGCACTACGCTTAGGCTAAGCTCCACCGTTGGGGGGGTGGGTGGTTTCGTTAATGAGGAAAGTTTTATAGATGTTCGGTTTTTTGGAATCGGTTACAATTATCCACTGTGGCAGGTGTTGAGTTAGAGAGCTGTATCACTTAGAAGTTCCAAGTCCGTTTGAATGTTCTTTTTCACACTAAAAGTCGTCACAATTCACTAACTTTCCGCTCTTAGAATCGTTCTTAAGGAATCGATGGAGACACTTTCACCACAGAGAAACAGACGTAACACTTCGAATAAATCGCGATCAAAATCATAGTCGCGAAAACATGTACGCCCAATACTAAAAAAACTGTAGTTGGCCGATGGACCAACAGATGGCGGTAGTGTGTAAACGTCAAACACGAATAAAAGCGACGCGAGCGCTGCGGGTGGTCGATTGACCAGCTACCATATGTTCGAATCGATCGTTAAAAAGTTGGTCGTCTGTTTGTCTGTGCTTTCACTTTTCCCGCGATTCTGATCGCGTATGTGGGTGGTTCCACCAATTTCCCGAAATATACTTTATCCACCTTATATCACTATCAAACACTCTCGACCCGAAATGACCTGCTCGTCAATTAGCCAGAAAATGTCCACTGAACTTTGAACGAAAAATAGGGTCCTAAAGCCCAGTCCCAATATTAGTGCCAAACGCTTAAGTTTAGGCCAAAATCACATGTTTACTCAATTTTCTAATGTTTTCCGTTGGTTCAAGCCCAAAAAAACATTTTTTTAGATTTTGTCACATTCTTTGGCCTAAACTCAAATTTTGGGTGTATTTTGTTTTCCGTGTCCCTTACGAAATGTCAGATAGGAACAACCCCAGTGGTCGAACTAAAACCCCTGTGGTGTTTTTGTCTAATGTCGTCCCTCTTCGCAAATATCAGAGAAGTGGGTTTAAGCAAAAAAAAAACTTTGGAGAGGAGCATAGAAAGAAAAGAACGGTTCAGAAAATAAACAACATTTTTTTTCTTTTTTCCTTAGTCCGCATGCTATAAAATTTTGACATATTTTATTTTCAGTGACTCGGAACGAGTAGGCAGTTTATTAGCCAAATAATTCGCCAAAAGTGGCTTTATAGCAGCCCTTAATTACGATATAGTTCCAATTAGCCCTGTTAGCCATGCTTTTAAATCGACTATAGAACCGACTTGAGACCGATTTATACGGCCTACTGGTTACCTGGGTACCATCGCATTGAAATCTCCATATATAGAACAAATGTGTATGTATATGTGCGTTTCGTGACGATTTGCGTTCTGGATGCGTTAGTCTGGAGCATTTTTACCAGCTGTTAGTCGTTCCAACTAACGGGTCGGATTCGTTAGATGGAAGGCAGTCGTGTTCCAACCAACGAATCTCCGCTGTAATTTAATGTCAAAACAACATTATTCTTATTTGAATATACAATTCAAAAACAGTTTAATATATTGTAACAGAACACTGTATTGTTTTTTATAGATTTTATACCTTACAATTTAGACCAAATTCCTATTTTCGTGTAACACAACTGTTGCTTTTTTTTTCTATGCAGCTTGACTGAAAGAAGTAAACAAAACAAGTTCAGAAAGCAAGAAATGTTGGGTGAAAATGTGTAAAAAGTAAAAATAAATAGTTTTGTAGAAGACACTTGACATTAGCTATGATTTTTCAAAGCACGAATACCACCATGATAAATATCTTTACTTCTATAGTAGTTAACATTGTTTTGCTACTGTTGCCACGAATATCCGGTAAGTTGGGGGACAATACATGCAAAATACATGCAAATTCTATACATTTCACAACCAATTAAAATGCAGTTCATTGAAGCATTCAAAACAATACATCGTATTGTATTTTCAATATTTATATATGAGAAAATGTCAATATTTGTATTGTTACGATACTTAACAACCCATACATTATATTGGAAAAACCTCATATACCAAACAGTGAACTGTTGAAAACAATATATTGTACAATAATTTAATTGTAATTTTACAATATACTGTATTGGATTTACAATCTTCTGAATAGTATTTTTACAATACGTCATATTGTTTTTGTATTGTATTTTTTATCCGGGTAGCCGCGGATATAAAGCAAAGTCATGCTAAAGGTGTCTGGGTTCGATTTCCGGTCGGTCCAGGACCTTTTCGTGATGGAAATGGTTGAAAAAAAAAACTACACAAAAACAACCAGACTACCTTTCAAACCGCAGGCTACTGACTGATATCGCAGCTAGCCAGCTCCTCTTTTTTATTTCATGTCTGGGTAAATAAACATACACGGGAAAAAATTCTGTGGTAAAAAATACTATTTTAGCTGACTACGCCCATTCTTGAAACTACCATGGAATTTCTGACCAATTTACTATGTTTACGGTACATCCCACCACATTACTGGTACATTTGACAGAAATAATTTACTACAATCTGATTTCGACAACAGACATGGTAAAATCAAGCGCATTTCTGGTCTGCTGAAAATTGCCGGTGCGAGCGCTTAAGTTAACCCCCTAAAATGGTAGTTGTTACCGCACAATTTTTTTTGCGTGTATGGTCGCAGTGATTATACATCCAACACAGGAAAAAAAATAAACATATTTACAATATTATTCGCTAAGCGTTACCACTACAATTCTTACCCATAGACATCACACACCCTGATGTACCTGCTCTCCAATAGAAATTCCCTTGATTTTCCTGTGCATAGAGTATCATCGTACTTGCCACAGAATATACATATACTAAATGGCAACCTTGGCAAAGAAAGCTCTCGAACTGTGGCATTTCATGCACAAAATGCAAGAAAAAATTCTCATTGTTGTTGATTCGTAATTTCCGCCCTGATCGCGAATCCCTCTCGAATGAACATAAAGCATCTGGCAGCCCTGTACGCTTCATCATACTACCGTCAACACGGCCCCGACGAAACGTCGAACGAGGAAACGAACGATTTGCTCGATTTATTTCGCGCGCTGTGTTTTTGTTTATTTGAAGTAAACAGTGTGATTAGATTCAGATGCCGGTTTTGTCGAATTTCTTGATTTTTGTGGAAATATTATAGTTAATTTAGAAATTCGGTAGTGTTTGAAGTGTTCGTTACATCTCTGGTTACGATAGAAGGCTATCGTCGTGAAAATACCGGAAACCACACCGCCATGGACGAAGAAGAATCAACCGTGGACTGCGGGAAAGCCACAGTGGCCCCATCGAAACAGGAACGGAACAAATCCGACGCCGTGTGGGAAACCCTGATAACGACACTTATCGACAAGGTGAGCAAACGCAGCTCGTACCTGGAGAAGATCCTGGACATGATCCGGCGGGATCTGACCTACGAAAATCCGGGACTGTTTCCGTCCTGTCTTTTGGCCACACCCGGCGAACGGGATCCGATTCAGGCGTGCAACTTTTGGCTGATCAATCATTTGCTTCACATCGCTTCCGTTGAGGATTTCTTCAAGTAAGTACTGAACACCTTTAGAATTAATCAGGGCGTAATGATTAACGGATAGCGATGATTATTTAAAAGTTTTACTATGATTAAGGATTTGATGATTACTGTGTAAGCTAAGGTATTAATTATGATTAAACCTCATTTTTAAGTGAATAATGATTAACCAGGACTGGTAGCGTGTGACTTGGTCACTATTTCAGGGCTGGTAGTAGGCCTCCTTTTAGTAATTTGGTATCTTTTAATGCAAGTATATTTGTAACGAAAAGTCTTTAGGTTCTTTTCTTACCTTAATGGACTCTAAAGTCACTGTTTCCCGTATTCTCCTTACAGTGAATCCTGCTGCAAAATTTGAGAGATTCCAGAGACTCTTTAGACTATTACGCTACAATTTCACTATTTCTTCATCAAATTTCTTCTCAGATTCCTCGAGGAAAAACTTTGGGAATTCTGCTAGTGATTGCTTTAGAGATTCCTTCTCGCATATTTTCAGAAACTCGTTTTGAGATCTCTCCAGAAATTCTTAAAGTGATTCCCTCCATCAATTCTCTCATTGAGTACTCAAAGACTTCTACCTACTTCCAGTAATTTCCAAATGAGTCAATAAATACCTCAGGATTTCCTTCAGCTATTTTGTTGACCAATTCTTCCATCGATTTCCTAAGTTGTTATAAATGAGATCTTCCAAAGATTTATTTCAGAGCTTTTGAAGAAATTCGTTTAGTGATTTTTCCATGACTACAAGAATTCCTACCTTATTTTTTCCATTTATCCTTCCAGGCGTTTTCGTATGAATTTCCTTTCATATGAATTTTGAAATTTTTGATCCCCCATATTTAAACGGTGTCACTTATGATGAGAATCATTCTTCTGAAATTTAAAAGTGAAGTAAAAGTAAAAATTTCCGCGTTATAAATGCTTAAGAAGTATATCCGGGGGACCCCACTATCTGCAATCTGCAACCAGTTCCACGTTGCCGCTGGTCAAATCAATCAAATCCAATGGTATGTACAAAGCTGCGTATCCCGAAGTGTTCAAGCAAGGCCTCCCGGGTAGAGGTAAATAGCAAAATAATGGTAAAACAAGAACAAATTTCGCAATCATATCTAGTTTAACCATTACGTTATTCATATGTGATATAAATATCTCATCAATAGCAAAACATACAATCCTCGTATAACTTATGATCTCGCCCTAAAAGCCATTGGTAACCATGTGTGTAGCTCATTGTTTGTGAGCATTTGAATGCATTTACACGTTGGTTAACAACTCTATGGTGAAGAAAGAATCATTATCTACCTACCAGTGATGTTGGTTTGGATGTTTATTCCTTCACTTGCTCAGAAACAACGAGCTACACACATGGTTACCAATGGCTTTTAGGGCGTTATCTCAGAGTATGCGAGAATCATAGCACAATTTGTCATTGGTATGTTATACTTGAAAGTCATGTAATAACTAATCAACAACGAAATATACTATCACGGTAAAATTTGTTATTTGTGCAAAAATACTAAAAAAAAAACATTAAATATCTAAAGAATAACAAATATCGCCATCACAGTAAAATATGTCATTATTTTGATATTTAAAAACTTCATTTAAATAATTCATGAGAACAAACCAACATCAAATTTTGCCATAATAGTTCATTTTACAATTCGTAAGATATTTTTTTTTTGCAGGAAAGCAAAAAGTTTATTTTTTAATCAATTTAGATATTAATGTCAAAGAACTAAAATTAGCATTATTTTGATTTACTCGTGAATAGCTTATTAAAGTTATTATGTTGTTATCAATATCTAAATAATAACATATAGGGGGAGATCCCCCAGTGCCGGACAGCACCCAATACCGGACAAAGTCGAAACATTGAAACATATTGGTCCAACCAATATGGTGTATTAGTAGAAAAGAAAGCTGTTATGTAGACTAATGTTTGCGTAGAATAACACATCCTTGAAATATGCATGCCTTTTTAAAGAAGTAGAAAAGTTTGAAAATCGTTAAAAAGTTGACGTATCCCATTAATTTTGAGCCTATTTAGTAATTATTTTGAATATAAAAAAATACTTTGGATCATAATTGAACTAAATATGGACAAATTACAATTTTGGTTAAGCACCTCCTGTCCCTCAGTTTCGGACAGCTTGATTTGTTATATGATATCTTTGTAATTATTGCATCAGTGTCTCAGAATACTTTCATTTTTCATGGGTTCCGTCGATCATGGTATCAAACATGCAATAAAATTAAGAATAATGAACATTCAGAACAACATCGTAAAATGTGCTATTTTTCATCATATATGAAAGAGGTTTTTTATAAGCATCTTGCAAACTACGAAAAACTCAAATTTTTCTTGTAAATGTTGCAAATGCATTGAATTGGTAATTATAAACTATTTCTATAGTGTACACATTCAATGATGTTCAAATTTACAGAATTCGAAGCATTTCCAGATCGTGTCCGGTATTGGGTGCCACCTTTCAAGATCGATCAATTTGGTACTAAAATACATCATCAAAATGCAATGTCAAAATTCATATTTATATTTTCAAGTTTATTTTTGTACACTATAAAAATGATAATATTTATCATAAATGAATAACACGAGCCCATAAAATCAATGATTTTCGAATTATGAATTTAGTGGCTTAAGTGTCCGGTACTGGGGGATCTCCCCCTATTGTTTTTATGGTTGCCTATATTTTTGCTATTATATTGTTATTACAATGGCAAAATATGATATTATTTAGTTTTTATGCCATATAAACTCAGTTATTATTTTTGTTATTTTATCTCTTATTTCAAAGAAGAGGTGAACCCGCCTAAGGCTGAAAGCCTCTATAATAAAGAAAATCAAATCAAATCTTATTTCAAACAAACCACGAACAAATTTTGCTATTCAAATATTCTATTTTCATGGTAAGTTTTGTTATTCTTTTGCAATTCTTCTCTACCCGGGCTCGGACACTGCAAGACGATGAAGGTCCGACTCTATCTTAAACCCGATGCCAAACATTCAAGTTTTCAAGTCGAAGCGCCTAGCTCCTTTCACGTCCATGGAGAAGATTGATGCGGAGCTGGACATACTTCATTCGCTGGGAATAATCACGCCAGCGGATTTCTCTTAGTGGGCGGCCCCGATCGTCGTAGTGAAGAAGCCAGGAGATAAAGTTCGAATCTGTGCTGATTATTCAACCGGACTGAATGTTGCCCCGAAACCCAACCAGGTGTAAAATCTGCTCCCTGGGTCTTCCAGCAGTTGATGAACAGCATGGTTGCTGATCTCGAAGGAGTGTGCACATTTCTGGACGACATCTTCGTCTACAGCAAAACCGAAGAGGAGCACCACAAGATTCTCAACGCACTATTCCAACGTCTTCAAGGAGGTACTCCAGTCGGATTTGCTGTTGATGCACTACGATCCTACATTGGACATCATCATTGCTACCGACTCCTCGCAGTCCGGAATCAGTGCCTGCCTACTACATCCCGATGGCTCGGTCAAAGCTGTCGCACATGCTTCCCGCTGACTCATCCCCGCGGAGGCAAATTATGGACAGATCGAGAAAAAAGGTCTTGCGCTGGTGTTTGCCGTAACGAAATTCCATCACATGCTGCTAGGACGCAAGTTCACCCTCCAGACGAATCAGCATCAGGATAATCGGACAGAAGAAGGTAATACCGGTTCATACGGCCAAGCGACTCCAACATTGGGTCCTGACGCTTCTGTACTACAATTTCAACATCAAGTACGTGTCCACAAAGCGGTTTGGATACGCCGACGTTCTGTCCCTCCTAATCGACAGTTACGTTAAACCGGAGGAGAATTTCATCATCGGCTCAATCTAGCTGAAAGACGGCATCAAAATTCATTCCAAGAAGCCATCAGTACGCTACCAGTAACATTCAAGTCGGTGCGCGACGTTGCCCTCCTGTGCCCAATTCTTCAACAAGTCCTGAAGTTCGCCCGTTCTTCGGCCATTGCGTCATCAGACGCACTATCGGTAGTAATGGGCTGCATCATAATGTCCAACTGTTTGGTGATCCCGGATTTTTTTCTTCAGCGTATGTTCAAGCAACTGAATCAAGGACATCCGGTAATGGAGCGGATAAAAGCTGTTGAATGTTCGATGACAACATTGCTGATTTCGTCAAGAAATGTGAAAGCTGTGCAACACATTCGGAGATACCGTCCAAGGCTTTACTACAGTCGTGGCCGCTCGCTCAATCTCCCTGGGAGCGTATTCATATAGATATCAACGGTCTGCACTTCCTCATAGTGGTAGACGCCTTCCATCACTTCTAATGTTTGGACGCAACATGAAGACGGTTATCGATCTCCTCCACCACGACCAACCCAAGACAGTGCTCCTCAATCAACGCCAGGACGAACAGAACAATCGGAAGCATGGCGCAACTCCTCGTGACTTCCGAAAAGACGACATGGTCTACCATGGTCTACACAAAGGTCTACCGCAGCAACACCAAGTGGCAGTGGGCTTCGGGCGTTATTATCGAGCTCAACGGTAGGGTTAACCACAACATGCTACTGAACGATTGGCATGGACGGAAAAAGCTCATCGGATCCCACTCCAACTAGCTCAAGCATCGTTCCAGTGAAGCAACAATCAGAGCGGCGGATTCAACACCACTGGGTATCCTGGTGGATATGTTTGGACTCCAATCCTCAAGATGAACTGTACAGCATCCAACCACGAATCGAAGTGCAAGTGGTGCCAGCAGTTCCCAACCGAGAAGTCCAAGCTTAATTCAACTCAAGATGTTCCTGAACGCGGTCGCATCCAAACCAATCAACCAGAACCGAGGCATGAATAAGAAGGCCAGCCACCAGCAAATCCCGTTCCAGAACTACCATCAATCCGGCCACAGAGAGTGATCCGGATGCCGTCCAGATTTGAGCCGTATATGTTCTGGAAATAAGAAGGGAGGAATGTTAGCCACTAACAAAGCAGTCGATGATTACCACCAGCCGCAACCCTAGCTACCAGTTGTGTACCTTAGCAACCTGTTTATTTATAAATCATCAACAACTGTGAAAAATATTCAGTTTATTCCCAACCATCCTAGAATAAAGATTAATTAGAAGTAACCCATTTTATAATGGCTGGAGGGACACGTCCATTCAGAAGTAACTTTCACTAACAATAAGCCCCTTATGTATGCGTTACCGTTATCAAATGTATAATGATAATGCAAACACACTTCCAGTTCAAAAGATGTTGTGTTTAGAACCGGCGAGTATTAAGTTTATTTTGTAAGCATAATACTCAAAACAATCTTAACGAAAACCATCTAGGCTGTGGTAGTTCCCTAAAAGAGACTCGCGAAGAGGAAAAATATCAACGTCATATGCAGCCCAGATTCGGCTGTCACGAAACTTCAAATGCAGCCCTTCGTTTCTATGGCTGAAAAAGTGAAAAGTATTGTATACAAAATAAACTATTTTGTAAAACCTCAGTGAGAGGAGCAGTTTTTCCAAAGATGCTGATAAATCTAAACACAATACTAGTTATTTATAATGTCTGCTACGTTTGCTGGCATGAAATTTTACTCAAAATGCCGTTTGTGCTTCGGTGTGATGCAAACTCAATAGTTTTTGCTGAGATGATCATGTGAGAGCTTGAACGGCTTGCGCAAGATTGATATAAACACTGAGTGGAATAAGAAAAAAACTCAGCAATCGCAGAAAAAGAAGACCGTCTCCGCGAGTCTCGTCTCAGGTAATTCCCATTTCACGTCGCGCATCCGTTCATCCAGAGTCTATGAATGGAGAGTTGCGCGAAGAGACTTCTTTGAATGGTTGTTCTTCTTCGTCTTCGAAAATAGCCCCTATCTGTTTTGCTGGCCTGCTCGATAGGTAGACGGTTTGACAGTTCGATAGGTAGATTTGGTTTCACTCTTCGCGCAACTCTCCATTCATAAACTCTGCGTTCATCGTTACTCCACAGATAAACAGACGTAACACTTAGAACAAATTTCTTCAAAATCCATTGCCCAGTTTACACCCTCATCATCTGGTGAGCATGTTGCACGAAAAGGTGTTTCGTGCAACAAGACCGGCAGATGGCGGTAGAGTGGAACGTCAAACGCGAAGAAAAACGATGCACGCGCCTCTGGTTGTGAGATTTGTATTACGGTTCTTTTGAAAATTTTCCGTTCTGCGGTAGCCGCCAAGTTCTACCGCAGCTGTCAAAGTTCTACCGGCAGGCTTGACAATCATTGTATCATTGAACAAAAACATCTAATCAAAGTATGCTAGTTGAATCCAAAACTTTGAAAAACAACCTAAAACAACAGTTATCATCGTGGTTTCCAAGCTATCATCGCAGCCGATCGATGATGCTTTGTGAAAATCAGTAATGTGACTGCTGCGGTAGCTTTTTGTTCAACCGTAGAACGGAAAGTTATCTCTAAAATTGCAATACCGTGACCTGCTCTAATTCCGTGTGTTGCCTAATACCGTGTATTTTAGAATTATGTGGATTTCTAGCATATTATATTATTTATTTTTCTAAATGATTGTCACAAACGTTAGCACATTAAGTAGTATTTAGAAAGCCATGACAAACCTGAACTAAAGTTGCACACACAAACAAACAAAAATAATGTTAGAATGTAATCGCCTGGTGCCAATACACGGTATTAGGGCACGGTTGCTTATGTGTTCCAAATACCGTGTTTCAGTTATAATTCCAAAATGGCGAAGTGAAATATATATTTTATTTCCCGAATCAATCATGCAAACCTCAATACGTTGTTTGATATAAAAGTTTTATTTTTGATGCGCTTCGTTCGTTCGATTGAGAGATTTTTCAAAATGTGACCCGGCAGTCGGGGTCAGATGCACGGTATTTGGAACACTAGTATGTTTAACAACATCAACTGTAACTATGGTTAAAATTTTAAAAATGGTTCAAATCATATTTTTTATGCAAAGTATACAAAACGGTCTGCTATATAAAACATGAAAGACTTGAAAATAATCATACGTTATTTTTATCTGACCGATTGAAACTTGAGTTTTTTTAACCTCACGGTAATAGAGCATGTCACGGTAACATAGCGAATTTGGAATGATCGTTAAATGAGTGGTCGATGGAAATTTCGTCAGTGTTACGTCTGTTTGTCTGTGGCTACACCATGCCATCTTTTTTCACAGTTTCGTATTGCACGACATTTTTCATTTGATCCGTCCCACTCGGCTTTAGATTGGGTACTACGGTACTACTTCTAGTACTGCATTTGATCCCTTTGAACTGCAAAAGCTACCCAAGTTTGACAGATCGCAGTACACTTTTCACGGCATTCTAGATTTTGTTCTATTTCCTTACGTGCCATGAAATTTTGAGCAAAACTGCAAGTAAAATGGAGGTCTTTGATTTGATCCCATGTGCGTAATTTTAAATCAATCAATTTAATTCATCAATCACATATTCGTGTGTGCGTGTTGATTCTCCAATCGCTAATCGTGTGAAATTCTGTCGCGAAAAATTGAAGACCTGTAGCCTTTAAAACTAAAAAGTGTCGTTATTCTGTGTGATAAACATTGATCCGATCCGGCATTGAACGAGTTCAATAGGTTTATAAAACCTACTGGCGATAAAACCGTAAAGGAATTATTCGTCTGAATCAGTATCACATCCGACAGTGAGTGCAAAATGGATCCTTGCTGCGGAAAGTGTTCTCTTGTTATCGATGTGTATGCAGACTTGTACACGGTGTGTGAGGGAATGTGTGCAAAATCATTCCACGCAAAATGTGTTGACTTGACCGAAGCTAATTTGTGTGCATTGTCGAGCAACATCATATGGCTCTGCAACCCTTGCATGAAAGTATTCTGCCGAATGTGGGAAAGAAATTCTACAGATGTGGCGACCAATACCGATACGCCGCCGAGGTCCGTTGTGGAAGATTTAAACGAGCTGAGGAACACTGTTAAAGATATTGTTTGCACACTTTCGAAAATCGTACAGAAGCCTAATTTTGCAACTCCGCATCATTGTTCAACGCCCATCTCATCGCTCAATCTCTTCGATGGGACAAATGAAATAGGGTGCACCACAAAACGAGATGAAAGCTTGGAATCGACTACCGATATGCCCGACGATGATGTGTTTTCATTGTATTTAACTAATATACACAAATGCGCAACTAAAGACGACATCAGCTCTATGGTATCACAGCAACTTGGTGCTCCGTTGTCGAACTGCTTAGATGTCGTTAAACTAATGCCGAAATCGAGAAACATCAATACGCTGGACTACGTGTCTTTCAAGGTTGTGTTGGATAAGCGTGCGTTGGAAAATAACTGCAATGACTGCTGCTACCTGGCCAAAAGGAGTGAAGTTTCGGGAGTTTGTTTCTCGATTCAATGAGACTTGGAAACCTGCATGAATCGTTCGCTGATAATAGATTTGTTATGTGATCGAGTTTAATGTTTACTGAATTTATGTTCTGCTTTCTTTGATGATAATGTTAAAAGACTATGTTGATTTCGTGTGTTTAGATATTGTACGTACAACCGTTGATTTTGTGGAAGGTTTAGGTTAAGTTATGCAGTCTGTACGATATAATGTCGAAGACGGTGAATAAATAAATAAAATTCATAAATCACTATTTTATGTAGCTTTTTCATTGGTGCCATCGCACAGAGCGCTAATTATAACGTTCAATTTTGAGGGCATTCGGTGTCTAAATTTAGAACTGGATTGTAGTTTGCGTAGCATCAGCTAATGTATGCGGAATCGTGAATAACGGAAAATGTAATAAAACATCCTCTACTATAATTTCACATAGCAACACTTCCCGGGTGGCGTAGCACCATTAGCAACAGCACGATTTTGAAACATTTTCCGGGAGGCGTAGCACCATCGGCCGAATTAAGAAAAAACGCGGAACCGAAACAAAACGTGGAGCGTATTCAAAAACGCCATCCACACCGTAACCGGTTTTGGATCGAAAATCATGAAATTTTAGCTGTCGTATGTCCAGGTCCGTCGCACTCGGGCTCAGATTGGGTACCACTTCTAGTACTGCATTTGGTCCCTCGGTAGTGCAAAAGGTACCCAAGTTTGACACATCGCAGTACACTTTTCACGGCATTCTAGATTACCTCATAAGCCATAAAATGTTGGACATTTGCAAGGGACATGAAGGTCTTTAATTTGTCTTTGGTATGTCGTTGTTCATTTTCAAAAGTTTGGAAGCTTCAGATAATTCAGATTTTTTTTCTCTACGCAGTAATAGTTTATTTTACAATATCGATTGGCCAATAACTACTCCAATGCACAAGGTTAAAGTTACTTTTTAGTCGTGGGCCTTGAGGAAAATGTTATACAATCAAATATTGGCAAATCACCGGGAATCCAAATGACCAGAACTCACCAGCATCTAGCTAAGTAATTCAAAAACTCTTAAACCATTTTTTAGTGGCATCTTTACCTAGATAGCTAGATTTATAAAATCGACATTCTAATGGCCACCAACAAGAACTATCTTGTTAAGAATTGGTTGTAAAATTATGAAATTTGATATGCCGCAAGCTAGGTTTTAATATTGGCGGTAGAGGCCACTTTTCCCTGAAAACGGTGATCCGAAACAAACTGGCATATGGTCAAGTCATCCAAAGCTCTTGAACCGTTCTCCTTAACGCTTGGTTGCAAAATAAAGAAGTTTAATATGTCTGCAACTCGATAATAAAGTGGATACCAAATTATTGATGCAGGGTATCACTCCAGTATACCATAGTTTTCGAATAATCGTAGTCTCAAAAACAATTAGAATTATGTGAAAAACGGATGCCAAACATTATTCTGAAATTTAAAAAAATGTCAATTTTAACGTTAGGCACATAAATGTTAATCAGTAAAATTGTTCATAATCATAATCATTAATCATACTTTAGGTTAATCATTTATCACAATCATTATTCATGGATTCTTAAATTATAATCAAAAATCAGATCCTCAATCATGGTAAAGTGGATTTCTAATCCATTTAATCAGTAACCCCTAACCCTTATTTCAATGTTTTGGATAGAAAAAAAATTAAACAAAATTTGCGTAAACAAAACAAATCGTCTAAATTTCTCGAAATCGTAAAAAAAAGTTTTTATTGTAAATTAATAGTTATTTGATTGTTTATCACTGTTGGATCAACAACTAGAATGTATAAGTATTCTTATAACCTTATAATAGTGATCCAATACCTACGTTACAATATCGAACTAAATCAGTTTATGTTAGATTTGTCGAAAAGCGATGGTGCTCTACAGACACCTTGAGTGTTAAGGGATTAATCACTAAATTTATCATTGGTATAAATTAATGTAGTGAAACTATGATTTTTTCACATTTCAGCATCAAGGAAAGCAACGTTTTGCTTCAGAAAGCGATTCTCTCGGCAAGCTTCGTTAAGCAAGTTTGGTTCCTTTATGAAGCAACAGAAAAATACTTGGATATTCTGGATGCACTTAACTCCTTTGAACCTGATAAGGAGATAAAGCTAGAACACTTCCAGATGCCTCAACATTATTTCGAGAAGTTGAATTGTTCCTGCGATTTTGCTCCAATAGTGATCCAAAGCAGCGTGACGAAGGTTACGATAACGGAGGTTTGTCTGCATGTGCTGAGTCAAGTTGTGAGCCTGGTTGACGATTCAACGAACCAAAGACTTCGCGAGCGTTCAGCCAAGATAGTCATGTCGACCCTTGTCAATGGATCGTTGGATGAGAAAACGCTTTGCGTCATGTTTTTTGGACAGTTTCTCAAACTGTGCACGGTTTTTACTCTGAATTTAGAACATCTGGTTTTAGAAGTGCTGTCGGTAGCTGAAACTACCCTCGAACGATTTAATCGATGGCTTAGCAGTGAAATTGTTCGTCTGAGATCGTTGGAACAATTTAAGACCGCTCTTGTGGACTTTTACAGCAAATTGAATGCTTTAAAGTACGATCGTAATCCATCCGAACTGAAGCAAAAGTTGTTCCAATGTTCAATGAAGATCATCAAGAACGTAATGACCATCAAGAAGGATGCTGAAGATCTTAAGTTGAAACTATTGGAAGAAATCAGCAAGTTTATGAAAGCTGTCCAGAACCAGTTTGGTGTAAACATGGTCAACGACATCTACGACGATGTATTTACCTTATCCTGTCAGTTCCCCGATCTTCTGAATCTCCTGGAAATTCCCATCACAAGTGAGCTTATCACTAACAAAGATTTAGGTGATTCGCTGACACTGCAACGAAGTCATTTCTGGAACAGAGCTCTAGACATTATCCAAGAGGAAGACAACAGCTCAAACAAAATGCAAAGGATTTATTTATGCCAGAAAATCGTGCATCTTGCAGCTAATGTCTTGTACAACTTTACGTGTTGGTTGCAAAAAGAGAGTAACAAAACGACCTATCTTCTAGCATTCGGCGGAGACTTCCAATCTTTCCTAAACACGATTTTTCAAGTTTTGAGTGAGATAAATTTTACCTCTGATATTGTACTTCTCTTGCTGGATGTATGCTTCGATGCCACTCTCCTAAAAGACTTTGGATCTCTGGACGTAGACTTCCAGAAACAGATTTGCGAATGGCTGCTATTACCATTCGCCAACGATTCCAAATCAGCCGACCACAAAGAAATTCCAAATAATTTGAAGAAAAAGTACTACGATCTGCTTAAGAGTGGCTGTGATGTTAACACACTTAAAACAAGATCACTGGATCAATTATGTGCCTTATCTTTAACCAATATCAGCGATTCCGTAGCTGAGGGCCTTAAGAACAGCCTCTGGGACATAACACAAAGTATCGTTCGTTCGGAAGACCTCGCCCAGAAACGAATGCTCCACCGTTTCTATGTTAACATCCTGCTTTCCTTCAAGTATAAGCCATCGCAACTCGTCAATGAGATCCTAAATCCATCGCTCACCGTACCAGAATTAAGACCCATCGCAATACAGAATCTAGCTCTCCACTTTTGCATGAAGTCCGCCTCATTCTCAGTTTTCGAAATCCGGCGCGATTGCACCATACGACGGAAGATTCGCTGTTTTCGCTGCAAACCCAGTGCCAACGAGCAGGACATCACCAGCACACAGACCAGCCCCTCCCAGAAGCAGGAACTGTTTGCCCAGAGCGATGGTATTCGTCTCACCATCGACAATCTCGATGAATACGCTCTGTTCGAGCTGTCTGGCGATACACTGGAAACGCTTTATCAATCTGAGGACAGCGATACACAAGTGGAAATGGTTAAACTGTTGCCCATTTTGCTGAAGCACAACGCCGAGCTGGTGACCAGCGAACGATTGATAAAAGCCTGGAGTCATCTCATAACGTGCAATTCGGGAGATGCGTCCATAACGTTCTCGAAAACATTTCCCATTCTGATGGATTATGTTACGGTGAGTTTCTTGAAACTTTTTATTATTCAATATAGCGTAAAAACGGATTTTTCGTATTATAATGCATTTTTTTAAGTCGATGGTCCCTTCAATATCGAGTTAAGGAGAGTTGACTGTAATACATATTTTAGTATGTTAGTATTTGTGTACCGTGAGCAGAAATAGGAACACTGAGATGCAGTAATAAATGCAATTTAATCATTTTATATGTCTCTTATCAGTGTTCGAATCCTCTGAGCAGAATCTCAATAGAGAAACTTAAAAGTAGATGGAGTACCGTGTACCGCGGAATTAAAAGGTACACGGTACTCCATCTACTTTTAAGTTTCTCCATTTTATATGAAAAACAGAACATTTTAATGAAGGACACGATCCAATATGGTCCCGTTATGCCATAATGTCAAATAAACTACGTCTAAATAGTATAAATCCTTCAGTTATTCCTGAATTACTTCTCAGATTTCTCTAGGAAAAACTACAGGTAGTCATCGATTTATATCTTCTACAGTGATACCTCCATGAGTCGATGTTCCATGACTCGATATCGACTCATGGAACCATACTAAAAACAAAATTTCATGGTTACTATGATGGTCCCTAGAAGCAGCTTTCCAAAGGATTGCTGTTCTATTGGTCGATATTTCCATGAGTCGATGGTCCCTTCAATATCGACTCATGGAGGTTTCACTGTACTTTCAAAAACTTCGTCATGGATCACTTAAGAAATTCTTCTAGTGTCCCTCACCAGAATTGCTTCACCAATTTTGTAAAAGATTCTTAAAGGAATTTCTCCAAAATTCGCTCCAGTAAATTCAGTAAACACTCCAACACTATTATCTTCAGTAATGATCACATGGGTTGCTTCTAAAATATTTCTAAGAATTAATATATGAGATTTGAGTTCTTCCAAGAAAATCCACAAAAGTTTGTTTCAGAGATTTCGAAATCAACAAAACCCTACAGAAATTCTTCCTAGAGTTCACGCGCCTTTTTGTTCCAGTTAATTTTCCTGGCTTCAAGGAAGCCAGTTTCCCAAAGACGCCCCAAAAAAACCTTCAAGGATTATTTTAGGAACTCTTTTAGGAATCCCTGGATTAATTTGGCCAAGAATTATTCATGCAGTGCTTTCAGAAATGTCTTGCCAAAGAAAGATCGCGGTCTTTGTATGGATTATGTTCATGGGCGAAAGACCACGAGTGAGGGGGGTGATGAAAATCCTAAAGAATAACCCCGTGGTTTATGGACAACCTCTGAATACTATAGAAATTAGTCCGGATATTCCTCCGATCATTCTTTCACAAATTAATTCAGATATTTTTTCCTGGACGAATGTCTTCAGAAATTTCTACATGATATTATCCCGAGATTCGATATTTTTTAAATAATTATCTTATCAATTTATCTAGAAAATCTCTCAAGAGTCCAGGAATTTTATCCGACATCATTAGAGATCACGAGGAATTTCTACAGAAGCTTCACTGCCTATAACTGCATATTTGCAACATTCGACAAAAGTAGGCAATGAGTAAATGGAATACCAAGTATGAATTTCATGGCAGTATGGGAAGAAACTAGATTTTCAAAAAATTACCATGAACTCAAAAGTGCTTATTTGAGGCTGAAAATTTTGTACAGCTGGAATTTTTCTGGAACTTCCAGTAAAAGTTCTTGACAATTTCCTAAATACATCAATGAAAAAAAATCTGGATAAATTCACTAAGAATGTTTTGTTAATTTAGGGAGGAATAATCTACGAAGGTCTCATTAGAGAAATAATTGGTTGAAATGATGTATAAATTCTGATCCTCATTGGAGAAAATCTGAAGAAATCCTTGGAGTCATCTTTGGAGAAATTTCTAGTTGAATTCTACTCATTAACAAAAATGTTGGTGTAAATCTTAGAGTGATCCTTTAGAAGAATTGGTAGAATTTCTAGAGTACTAAGGACTTCCTTGATGAATTTCTGTACTTTTATTTTTGGAAGATCTCCTGTTAGATTATCTAGAGTAATTTCTGAGATTATCCTTAGAAAAATCCAAGTTGAATACTTGGACGAAATTCTTGGAGTAGTTCCTTAGAAAGGTCGTAAAAAAATCACTAAATGATATCCTGAAGAAATCTTCTAAATAATACCTGAAGGAAACTTTTGACAAACGTCTCAATAATTCCTTACCTCCTGATTCCGTTTGGTTTCTTTTTTTTATTGAATCCTGTTTGTTATCTTCTTGGCTCCTTTTTTAATTACTTTTCGGACAAGATCTTTGAAGTTACCGTGAAACTGTATATCTTTACGCAACTAGAGTATTTGTGTACCGCACTATTAAGGCTTAAACCAGCCGACGGTGTTTTGAAAAAAAATCTGAAGTTCGTGGACACAAAAGTCAATTTAGACAACTTGAGATGTAAAACTGTGAGAAAAAATGGAATCGTTCTGGTGGGCTTCTATCCCACGACTCCCAATACGCTAGACTGGGCGCGTTAACCAACTACGCCACAGAACGGGTAACGATTCTGCAGCGCAATTGGCCAACCTGAAACCTAAGTCCGTCACAATTCCATATACTCCTTCACAACCCTACAACTTCTTCGGCTCTCTGAAATGCCCAATTTGACTCTCCTAAGCGTGCCTACGAACAACAGTGAGAGATTTTTATGTTTAGCCTATCTAGGTATATTTGATAATGCGTCTAACTTTGATAGTACGGTAATGTGTCCCGGAAAAAATCCGGGACGCTTGTCAGATCTCATTTCCAACGAGGTGCTGCCTATATTTGATGTGCAATTTACATTCATATTCAATCCAAGATATGTACTATATACTAAGTTAATTAAAATAAAAAGTATTGACGCTGTACAGTCAAGTTAAAAATTGCTCTGTCCCGGATAATCCGGGACGTCTGGTCACTTTATAGTACGGTATCCAAAACATACTGGTCAAATACATAATTTCAGATACTCAGTTAAGCAAAATGAAGGCAAAAGTAAAAAGTATTAGTATGGCACTTCATTATGTATTTATTTACTTGGTGTTACATCAATTAGTTTGCTAAAACCGCGTTAACGATGTTACGGCAATTTACTCGGTCCATAGCAGTGTCCTTCCGACGCGAACACCATCTTTGCAGGGTTGTTGTCCGGAGTCTTGCAACATGCCCTGCCCAACGCACCCTTCCGAACCCTTTTTGATGAGTTCAGCTCCAACACCTTTCTTACCAGCTGCCTTGTTGTTCTTGAGTTGGTTGATGGCATCCTTATCTTCCCTCAATGTTGGAACAGGTTGGTTTCCTTCATCCGCCGTGCTGACATAGTCACTTTCTCCGCTGTCGTGATCCTCAGCGCCTGTGTTCTCCGTGCCACTCAGGTGTACGTCGTAGTGCTTCCACCTTTCAATCACCTCACGTCCGTCCGTCAAGATGCTTCCATCCTTATCCCTGCACATTTCGGCTCGCGGCAGGAAGCCTTTTCGGGATGCGTTAAGCTTCTTGTAGAACTTTCGCGTTTCTTGTGAACCATGCAGCTACTTCACATGCCGCTTCTTCCAGGCGGCGCTTTCTATCCTGAAATAGACAGGTTTGCTGATTTCGTTTTTTTTTTATATCGCTCCACGTTTTGTCGCGTTTCTTGCTACAGCATTGCAACCCGCGCTGTATCCTTCTCCTCCAAAACCTTCCTGCATTTTTTGTCGAACAAATCGTTACATGTCCTCTTTTCCACGTACCCGACGATGCTCTTGGCTGCGTTGTTGATGGTTGCTTTATTCTTCGTACGATTTTTCGTCAGAAGGTAGTACTTCTCTTAAAGTTATCATGAATTGCACACTGATCTATTCGGATAACTATCTTCGATCAGTAATACAGGCGATTGAAAAATGAGCCTGAGCATCACTGGGCTAGAGTTACTGTGCACGTGCTGAAGACTTAGGTACAGGAGCCTCATTGCTCGCAAAGCGCACGTGCGCGCTGTATATTGTGAGGCCTTTTTTGGTGTGCCTCGTTTTTCCTGAGATGTGAATCAATGCGGTCTCATACGCTCCGTCACATGTGCTGTTTAAATATCAGCGCAACAATTGAAGTGATGCCAAAAATTTTCAACAAGGATCGAAATTGTAACTCTGGGATCACGAATTTTCGATTATATCATGTAAACCATCTAGACACCTGCATGATGAGTCAAAAATAGTTGTAGAGGCTCTTCGTTACTAAGCAGTTGTATCACAACTTGGATACCTTTGGCGAGCTGTAGCGCCGAGCAGCGCATGAGAGGAGTCCCACCGGTGCCCATCACCCAGCGCGTGCTTTCAGAATTTTCGTGAGCCTCCAGCTAGCACAGCACACTAGGATTTCGATGCGCTGTGAGACGGTTTGGTTGGAGACTCGTCAGTACATTTATGTGCTCCTCAGAGCTATGCAACGCTACTTCCGATTCCGTTGTCGTTCGTCAGCCGGTGGGCGCTGAACTTTCCAATCGTCGGTATCAATCCCTGATCCTGGCCAACCTGAGCGTTCAAATCTTCTATGATCATCTTAACGTCGTAGCTTGGGCAGCGGTCGTATTAGCGTTCGAGCTGCGCGTAAAATACGTCCTTGTCATCATCAGTTCTTCCGGACTGAGGGCTATGCACGTTTATGATGCTGAAGTTGAAATACCGGCCTTTGATTTTCAACTTGCACATTCTTTCGTTGATCGGTTTAGTTTGAGTTTAGCTTAGAGTCTTTCTCTGGCACTCGGACGATGATTAGCCGCCCCTGACATGGGGAACAGACGCTGTTGTGAGCCGCTCCTAACATGGAGTACAGACGCTCCAGATTTGCAGAAACAAACCCCCCCCCCCCTTCCCTGTCAGCATACGCCCAAAGTTCCCACCGGTTACCCAATCTTCCCTAAGGTTACCCCGTACTATTTTTAGTCGTATCAGTCCTGCATTTGACGGATCAAACTTTCAAGTTTATTGAGTACGTTATCTATCTCGCTCAATAATAAGTGAATGACCACTCAGGTCCTTCGTGGCCAATGAAACACCCTAGAAATGACCACCAGCGAAACCCATATAGTAGGACATTTTAGGTACCGTAATCCGGGGGCAAATTGATCACTATTTCACAACTTTTTGTCATATTTTCCCTTAGAATTCAAAAAATGTCTAATAAATTTCGGTAAAATCAGTACTTCACTGATCTTTATCAGTTTATGTTATCATTTTTTTATGAAAAAAAAATTAACATTTCATAAAATTAGTTTTAATATCAAAAATTGAAAATGACACTTTGGGGCGAAATTGATCACTATATAATAAAGCATATTTTAGAATGTGAAATTTTCCTATCTACTAAATTTAGGTCTCCTGAATCTGAAATTGATGTCAAAATTCTTACAACTCGTGTATATCATGATTTTATTGCAAAATTAAACTTTGAAAATCTGCATAAAACGCCTAAATGTATGCAATTTCCCTTGAAATTAGCACGTTAGTCAACAATAAAACGGTTTTATGAGCAAAAAACTATTTTTGCAATGCTGTACGACTTCAAAAATGAGTTCAGCAGTTCACACTGAAGCTTTCGCAACATTTTTAACACTCAAAGTTTACATGCTGGCTTAGCACCAACGGATTGTTTAATACCGACATTTCCAACAGTATTGCTAACACCTTCAAAAACTGTAAATATTTCTATGCAAAACTAACCTTAATAAAAATTAAATGGCTTTAAATCATCATTGGACATCTATAAACTAGAAAACATGGAAAGTATTTGATGGCAACGAAGCATTGAGCATCCTTGAAAGGAAATGCTATTCGGTACCGACCTGATCAAATTCACCCCAGTGATAAATTTGCCCCCGGATTACGGTAATGTACAAAAACTTAGCATTCGAATGCTTAATCTCCATGTGTATTTGACGTACCTCATACTGTCCATTAATTAAGATATTTTTTAATCGATCAACATACTGATTTTTGCGAGCTGTTCTAATTTTCTGGTCAGAACGACCTTAAGTCTTAATTTGTATTTTTTTTAGAGGAGCCATTTAAACCTTTTTTTTTAGCAGAAATAAAGATTCTCACAAAAACAACAATTGGCAAAAAAATTCATTCAAATCACCCCAAAAAATTCGATCAAAAGACACAATAATAATATAAAAATAACACCCAAATAACTTGGGAAGGATAGTCGATCAATTTTGATTTCCGAATATTTTTCCAGAGTTCTACTCTAGAACAACATACGAAAGATAAAATCGTCCAATCCTGTCTCGATAAGCTGCTGCAAGCGGTAAAACTTAGCTTGAAGAAGCCGGACTACAACTACCAATCCGCTGTGATGAACATGGTGGTTAAATTTGCCACCTGTGAGGGCATTAGCGAAGAGCGTTTGATGCACTGCTTGCGAATGTTGTTCTTCTTCCTGATGCTCCGGGAGTCGGAGGTTTCACGAGAGGCCACCCTCGCTGCAGGAGAAATGTGCGAACATCATGGCGTTACGCCGTTGGAAATGCTCCATTGGTACCGGCACGACATGATCAAGCTGATAATCGCGATCAGTGCCACGAATTATTGCTGCTTTGAAGTGTCGCTGCAAAAATCGCTCTATCATGTAAGTATGAACTTATCACTATTTGATGGATTTCAGGTATATGTTATGTTCATCGATATTAATTAATTCCAGGTTAGCCGGACATTCCAGTTTAGTGGACCGGTGAAGTTCGCGACTAAATATTACAAAATAATTTTGGCTATGTTGCTTCCTTGGTGTGTTAAGGTATACTTGACATTATAAGGCAATTTTCTATTTTCATTCAAAAACGTTTGTCCTTTTCAGCGCCCAAAATGTGAAAACATACTTCACGAACTGAGCAACATAATCCGAAGGGATAAAGCCGTACTGTTGTCGGGCTCGTTCCTCACCGTATACCCGTACTTGTTTATCAACGAACCGGCGAACATCACTAATCAATGTATTGACTACATCATGACCAACACTGGGAACACGTTGGTACATCTGCTACACTCCGATATAAAGGTAGGTATATTGCGTATTGAAAAACACACTTTGACCAGATTTGACCAATAATCACCCCACCTCCTTGATTGCGTCATTGGTATGTTATATTGACCCGATGGAAGTTTTACTAATATATTATCGTTATGAATAAACATCAAATTACAATTACACAAAAAACTTGCTTGAGCTTGAGCTTGATTGGCCGCCCGTGGATGCTTCTCCAGTATCGCCAGATCAGCTGCACTTACACAAGGAACCAACTGAATGACTGCTTGGGACTAACAGACACCCTCAGTGTATAAGTGCTGGTGATCTTCTATTTTTAGGCAACAATGGCGCCTGCCACGTCAGAATGCAGACCAATGTGGGGAAGGGGAAGGATATGATGTAGCACTTATACTGGCCCACTGTAGACCGTGGAGTCCGACTGCATCTACGCCAGTTCATGCGGAAGTGTATGGATTGGGGGAAAGGTATGGCAGAGAGGTTTGCTTCTGTGGTTAGCAGACTGCCTAGCCTATGTATCAAGCGTAAGGAAAGACATGCGCGTGGAAGAATGGAAGCGTTAGGGAAACGGTTTTTTGTGCGTCTCTGGTTCTAGCGTTTGCTATGAACGAATAGTTTGAATGTGATAGATTAAGAATGGAAGATGGAAGCAAGTGAGAGATAGATACAACTACAAAGTACGAGGAAAGGGACGGGCCTGGGATTGAACCCATGACCTTCAGCTTATGAAGCAGAAGCGGTAGCCATTAGACCACCAACCCCGTCTTACAATTACACAAAAAACTTGCCCACATTAAGTAATCGTAAACATTTTCTTTTTTTTTTTCAGAAAACTGTAGCAGAAATCCTAATCTTCTACCATCTAAATGCTGAGTGTGTTCTACACGCATTCCGAAGTCTGCTGGCGAAAGACGATGCTCAAGAAATCACAACGGCTCAGATGGCTGACTACATTTTCACACGGTTCCTGGGTGTGCTCACCTTCTTCGAAGCTACACTAATCAATCCGGAAACGGAAAAGGCTTTGAAGCGAGAGACGCTGCTCAGTTTGGGTGAAATTATTCGGCTGCTTGGAGGTGCCCATATTACGCCGTTCCGTTTCAAGATCATTGCTCTGCTGAAGACGGCACTTTCGTTCGAGGAAGCAACACTTAAAAGTATTTGTATCAAAGTTTGGAGGATTTTTATCTGCACCGTAGACGTTCAGCAACTCGGACAACTGTTGAGCACGATATTTGTATCGTTGGTTCAGTTTATCAATCAATTTCCTGAGGACATCAACTATATCTTTCACTATTTAGTTGTGCAAAATAACAGTCTTCTGAGTCGGTACATCCCGGACCTGTTCTTCTTGGACGAAACGAAGGTGAACGACGAAATCAAGGCGATAGTTGCCAAACGAATCAAGGCCGAAAAAGATTACGATCAATTTTCGAATAGGTTCAGCGAACTTATCAAACAGGTAAACCATGAGAACCTATCGGTGCGAGTTTTCGGTTTGAGATATCTTAAACGACTGTTTGCCACCAGTCGTAAGCAGGTAAATGATGCGACCATTGGCCAACTTACCTTCAATCCGATAGTGGAGAGTCTGTTGGATAATCTGATAAAAAGCTGCAGCGACATCGATATCAATTACAGATTACGTGCATCCGAGTGCATTGGAGAGTTAGGAGCGGTAGCTCCTAGTTATCTCCCTCCTAACTATGCTCCACAAGATAGTTTTGCACTCAGCGTCCATTCAGATGCTTTTGCCAGTATGGCTTTGGCCGAACTCTGTCGAGCTTATCAGTTTCAAAAGGATACCAAACATGTTGATACATTTTCGTTGGCTATTCAGGAAATTTTGGTTGAGCGTGGTGTTTCACCCAAGACAGGCAAGAAGCTTGATGTATGGGAAGCGATACCGGAAAGACTCCGGCCAATTATGGAACCTCTACTAACCTCATGTTATACCGGGCTTGCTATGACGGCAACCGTTGAATGTCATCCAATTTTTGGAAGTTCTAAGGCTCAGTCCTGCCAAGAATGGGCATATCTGTGGGCCTGCCAGATGATTGAACATCTTGAAAAGGACAACACACAAAATCTGTTGAAATCATTCAAACCTAGCATCCGGTGTGACATGAGCACAATGACTCTGTTTTTGCCGTACATACTCTTGCACGCCATACAAGCAAGTCCCGAGAATTGTCGAAAAAAGATGGTAGAGGAACTACAATTCCTTTTCAATGCCATCATGAACAACAATCCAGAAATTGATAGCCCTGAAGATCAAAGTCATTACATTCGAGGCCTTCGTACTCTATATTTTAAGGTAGATGAACACTCTTTACCAGCAGCGGAAATTGAAACAAGTGACATGTCCAACGAGTGTGCCAAATTTGCGTTCAATCTTTTGGATTTCCTTGAAAAATGGAAGCGCCAATGGCGAAAGGTATATCAGCTGGATGACAGTAAATCAGACTTCCATAACGTGGATTGGTTCCTCAACGAATTTGACCACAAGATGCTAGCTGACATCAATTTCAAATGCAACGAATTTGCGCGCTCGCTGATGTATTTGGAAGCGTTCATAGAAGACGACCCGTCAAGATTACAGCAGAATTTGTTTTTCTTAGCCAAGTTGTTCACTCATTTGAACGATCCCGACTCGGTGGAGGGAGTCATGTGCCTCAAAACTACGGAACCAACTCTGGCCGAACAAATTCTTCTTCACAACGCGACCGGGCGTCTCCATCAAACGGCGGCATGTTACGAAAGAATGCTACAGGTTGGCGATATGAGCCCAAGGGACATTCACAATATGGTGGAATGCTATCTGCGTTTGGATCAACCCGAAACGGCTCTACTTTTGTCGGAGAGTCTACTGAATAAATACTACGAAAGCAATGTCCATACGCTGCTGCAGGAAATTAAAGCCGAACCACTCTACCGGCTGGGACGTTTCGAAGAATTGGAAGAACTACTCGAGTCTCCGTCTGTGCAGGACAGTGATAGTTGGGGAGTGGTTTGTGGCTCTCTGATGATAAGCTACCGTAAGAATGAACACGAGCAGTTTATGCAAAAGTTGGAGCAAGCGAGGCTGGCCGTCTTGAGAATGCTGCGCAGTTCGGACCTCAAAATTAGTGCCTACGAGAAAGGATATGAACAGGTAATACACTTATTTCATATATTTACTTTTTTTGTTTACTATATATTGTTTTGTCTCAAATTGTGGACAGTGGTAATTTTAACATGATGTGAGTGAGCCTTAACTAATTGAGCATACAATTCGTAGTTGCTACTCCTTGATTAACCAGAACAATCAAAGTTGCACAGACTTTTAATGAATGGGATTAGCTTACCATTCTCAATGTGCACAAATCGAGAGCTCAAAATTTAAAAGTCAATAACAACGCCGGCCACGTCCTGGCGGTCATCGTTGAAGGGAAGGAATGTTAGTTATACAACCGTTGTTACTAGAGACCGAATATACCTCTGTATCTCAACAGTTGTCATGGAAAGGATATTGAGTTAGAAGGATAAGGCAGAGATCTGAGATTCACCAATGTTTAGTGATGCGATCTATGATATAATCACGCCTAGTTCGCGATATTATTTCCATAATCGTACTGTACGCCGAACGAATGTTCATCATCGACCCCGCAAGAGCAAGCGACGCGCTCTATAGATCAAACACTACTAACGATCCGCGACGCTTTTTCATATCACTACGCGAACGACGCATGATATGTTTGATCCTGCCCTCATCGCCCGCCCCCGTTAACTAAAGTTAAGGCTAAGTAGCCTGTTCCGACGACAGCTCAGGGGATTTGGATTTTCACCGGATTGGAATTAAGTTGAACTGTAAACGCGTGGGTTGATTTTCAATATAACTTTTACTTTATTCACTTTGATTTCTCCGTGAGAACATAACTTCACGAAGCCTGTTAGTGGACTGTTGCCTGTTCATTCATGCTTGCTCTTCAGTTCCCTTTTTCTTGAATGGACTGTACTTTTACTCTTCTACACATCTTCTGGTTAGCTTTCAATCTAGGCGCGCAAACACTCTACACAGAAAAAGCTCCTACCTATGCCTTCTTGCAATCATGCGGTGCGCCGATACCAAAATGTTCTAATAAAGATCAATGACGGCATCTCAATAACATAATTTATCCTCAGTAATTGCACATCGTTACATTTTCTCGCAAACATACACCCCCCGTTGAGCCCTTTGGCTCAACAAAACAGTAACTACTTCACTCTTGATCGATCGTCCAGGCTGAAGTCGCTCACTCATCCTCGTTACAGTACCTGCCGATGCTGGAAACGGACTATCTTCTACCAACACATCTCGCTTCTCTCGAACCATTTCGTTCACTAATTGTTGCTCTTGTAAATCCCTTCGCGTCACTCCATCTTTAACTAACAGCGTTTTCGATTTTGCTGCATCATACGGATTAGCCTTGAATTCGTTACACCATATTCGTTTTCCAGATGATGAATAGATTGATGGTTCGCAACGGTTCCTCGTCATAACGAAAGAATCACCAAGCTGATACTTTTTGCCGTTGAATGAGAGTTGTTGTACACCACGTCTTCGTCCATTTCTCGCACGCTTTTTGACAGCTGAATCGACCGCTGCTGATTCAATACCGAGAGGATCGTTCTCGATTTCGGAAAACTTTTCCATGATCTTGCCAACTTGTGTACGATAATTTAGTTGGCACTGTACTGCACGTGGTGCATCCTTTTTCAACTGCGCTGATCCTCCAGCAATCCATCCAAACTCTGTTTCAGCCAACGTAATCGCAGTGTTCTCTATTTTCAGGCGTCCAGCCTTCACCAAGTCGAAGAATATCTCGTTGCCGATAATCATATCCACTTCTCCTGGTACATGGAACGATGGATCTGCTAACTGCAAACCTGTCGGTACCCTACAAGAACCGGATTTTATTTCCACCTGTGGAAGCCTTGCTGAGATTCTTGGTACGACCAAGAAATTCAAATCACTCGTCGCATACGTATTGATTCGGGAGCGAATTTTCGTCGATACCAGATACTTCACTCTGGTCTGGATGTCGTTGAGACCGCTAATCGGAAAGTCGACGCGTTTCATCTTTAGCCTCAATTTGTTGGCCAATCTCTCCGTAAGAATATGGCTATCGGATCCTGAATCCAACAAGGCACGGCACTTGATGGTGAAACCTCCATGTCCGACCACCAAGACCTCTGCCGTTGATAGCAGCACTTGCCGCTTCGTTGTATCAATCAGCGCGCACATCGTTGTCGCACGCCGACCATCTGGCTCCTGTTGATTTGACTCATAATCTTTATCAACTTCTGGCGCCGGAGACCTCTCTACACTATTCTGCCAAATCTCAGCCTCGGGATGCAAAAGGCTATGATGCTTACGACCGCAACCTTGCACCTTGCACCGTTGATTGGATTGGCAGTCATTGACTCGATGATTCAATTTCAAACAGTTGTAACACAAGCTCATCCTTGCGGCAACGGACTTGCGCTCCGAGAAATTCATGTCCTGAAATTTCATACATCTGTAGATGGCGTGCTCTTCCGGACAGCATGGACACGCTTCGCTACCCGTTTGCATGAACGATTTCAATGCTTGTGTTGGCGCTTTGATACCAGCAACACGCTGTTTCGCTTGGACCGTTGACTGCTGTACCTGCTGCTGTGAGCGGTTTGTACGCTGCAGAACGCGTCCTCGTTCACGAAGGAACTCCATAAACGTTTCGTATTCTGGTACCTCTCCTCTGGGTGTCTTCATTTCCCATTGCTCTTGCGTCTCCTTGTCAAGCTTCTTGTAGAGGACGTTAAGCAGAATCAACTCCCCTAAACCTTCGACGGGATAGCTGTGACCATCCAAAGCATCAACATGCTTCGAACAAGTTTCAACCAATTGTGAAATCGATTTCCCACGGTTGTCACTGCTGATGACGGCGCAATCCAGAATAGCGTCAATATGCGTATCCAGTATCAGCCGCTTATCCTCATACGCGTCCTCGAGAATCTTCCAGGCCCTCTCGTAATCGTTGTTATTCACGACGTCTTGGTCGATCTTGCACTTTGCATCGCCTTCGAGAGAATTGCGCAAGTGCAAAATCTTCATCGCTGAAGTCTCGTTTGGGTACTTCGCCATAATGCTCTTGAAGAGGCTCTTAAAGCTGTACCAATTCTCCGGTGTCCCATCGAATTTCGGGAACGGAGCGTGTAGCTGCGGGGCAGCTGCTTGCACTACAATCGGCTGCTGGAAACCTGGAATGCTTAAGCTATTTGAAATACCTGGATTCACGCGACATGCTTCTTGCGCTCGTGCAATTCCTGTTTGCAAGTCAACGTAAAGTTGATTATGGACATCCTCGAATACCGCGTACTCCTGGCGTACTGCGGTCCGCTGTTCTTTCGGTAGCAGTGCCGAAATTTCGGCATGAATCTTATCGAATTCATCCGCACATCGCCGCAGTGTTTCGAGGTGAAGGTTGAGCAAATGTATGCTTACACCTTCCCCTCTCAAACTCTCCTTCATTCGCATCAGCTTCTCCATTATCAGATCTCGCCGATCTGTCAGCACTCCCAACTTCAACTCCATCATCTTCTTTTGCTCGAACACTTGCTTCGCAATCTTTTGATCTGCCACTGACGGAACGGGAGGCACGTTTTCACTACGTGATTCCGTAAGCGCTTCTAAAAGGTTCTTTTTCGATACGCCTTTTAACACTCCACGCGGTGTTTCATTATCGCTCATGTTCGAACTTGTTCACTCCTGTTCAATCGAGCTCGCAAAGCGTCACGGACACATCCACACTCACCACGCGTGTCACGAACCCGATAAACGTTTTGGAACTGTTTCTTCTTTGGCTTTTAGCCAAAATACGTAACCGGTGCGCACGAATGTTCACTTACTCCTGTGCCACGGGCACAATCAATTCTTAAACTCAGCCACGGGCTGCACGAAGCACTCGCCGGACAACATCACGCCACGTACACGCTCACTGATTGTCTTTGGCCACGGGCCACTTCATACATTGTTCGCTAATAGCCACGGGCTATTCCACTGCACACGGTGCAATTAACTTCCGGAAATTCAAACAGCCTACTGCCATTGGTACTACGCACACGGTACGTCGGATCATGCCACGGACACAATCTCAACCAATCATCGATCACGGATCGACGTGAATTCCGATTTGGCCACGGGTCACGCTTCTGCACACGATGCAGTAAATTTTTCCGAACACGCACTATGCCACGGACATAATCATTCGGTCACGGACCGCACTTGTGCACTTGGTGCTCTTCTTCCACACACGAAACAGCAACAACTTCCGGACACAACATCCGGGAAAACCACTCACAACATCCGGCTCGAAGGACCAAAATGTTCCGACGACAGCTCAGGGGATTTGGATTTTCACCGGATTGGAATTAAGTTGAACTGTAAACGCGTGGGTTGATTTTCAATATAACTTTTACTTTATTCACTTTGATTTCTCCGTGAGAACATAACTTCACGAAGCCTGTTAGTGGACTGTTGCCTGTTCATTCATGCTTGCTCTTCAGTTCCCTTTTTCTTGAATGGACTGTACTTTTACTCTTCTACACATCTTCTGGTTAGCTTTCAATCTAGGCGCGCAAACACTCTACACAGAAAAAGCTCCTACCTATGCCTTCTTGCAATCATGCGGTGCGCCGATACCAAAATGTTCTAATAAAGATCAATGACGGCATCTCAATAACATAATTTATCCTCAGTAATTGCACATCGTTACATTTTCTCGCAAACATAGCCCGTCATCCGTTTTGACAACAATGATGACTTTTCACCTTGCATTTCATGCAATAAAGTATGCTGATACTTTTTCAGCTGTGTCAGTACAAAACCAACTGGTTTTCTTTGATTCGAAATCGTGAGATGAATTAGCAACAATCATCAACGACGCGTACAAATTTCAATGACGGTCTATTTCGCCTTAACTTTATCACGCCATATAATAAATATTTGAAATGTTTAGTGGAATACATATAAGTATGGACCTATGCACGTTTTCATTAATTGACGTTTTAGCGGTGCCGTGTTATTTATGTGGCCATGGAAACCAGTGAATTTGGCACCGCTCAAACGTCAAATTAGTGAACTCGTGCATCGGTTCATAGTTTGTACCTTTTGACAGATACGCGTATTTCGACCTCAACTGTAAGGCCGTCTTCAGTGTCGTGTACTAGACTCGTCGACTCGTCACGACACTAAAGACGGTCTTACAGTTGTGGTCGAAATAAGCGTATCTGTCAAAATATACAAACTATAGTGGAATTAAATGGTATAGTACTAAATTCGGGTTTTCATCTACTTTTATCACGCAGTTGTTATCGGTACTTACTTTAGAACGTACATTTTAGGTGAGGAAACAATAATATATAAGATTTGTTGCATTTTATTCGGGTAGTCTTCTTGCCCCATACGAGATGCACACTTGCAGCGTGCCTCGTTAAAAAATCTCAATAAGAGGCATTTAAAAAAATCTAAAACCAACATGTGTTTCTTATTTTTCAAAATCAAACAAGAGATGAGCGTGCCCCATTATTTAAACCGATATATCTTAAGGTGTCCTTCTTGCTCCCAACCCCCTATCGTTGTGGTTTTAACATCACTTAACATTCAGAGCATCGAAAGGCGCGTGGTGGCGCCACGAAAACTTTGGTTTCGCAAGGCATATATCTGGACAAACATTTCAAAAGGGCACATCGACATTGGTAAACATTGGCTTTGCAAAACGCTGTTGAGCCCAATTTAACTCGATCACGCTCACCAATACCTTCTTGCTCCCACCCCCCTATCGTTGTGGTTTTAACATCACTTCACATTCAGAGCATCGAAAGGCGCGTGGTGGCGCCACGAAAACTTTGGTTTCGCAAGGCATATATCTGGACAAACATTTCAAAAGGGCACATCGACATTGGTAAACATTGGCTTTGCAAAACGCTGTTGAGCCCAATT
Source organism: Aedes aegypti (assembly GCF_002204515.2). Classification (NCBI taxonomy): domain Eukaryota; kingdom Metazoa; phylum Arthropoda; class Insecta; order Diptera; family Culicidae; genus Aedes; species Aedes aegypti. The sequence continues at coordinate 209,240,801 of NC_035109.1, read as the reverse complement.
TAACTCGATCACGCTCACCAATACCACTATCAGGAAGAGCTAACACCAATCTTTCTGATAGTGGTGTTAGTTTGCGTGGGCGGGCTGAAAAGGGCTCAACAGCCACGTTTCTTAAAAAAGGCTCAAGACCTCTTGGGCCCTTTTCAAATGTTTGTCCAGATATATGAATTACATCCCGATTTCTTGAGGCGAATTTTCATAAGGGGTTTCTATTTCGATAGTCAATTTGCATGAGTGCATGGCATCTTAAGTTCGAAATTAGTTATCAAATGTCGACTTCATTGAAAAATTAAACCCAGTCACGCCGTAAACTTTGTATGAGTACCTAAAAATTCTTCAATTTTACACACCTTTTGTCCCCCAGTTTCGGACAGCTTGATTTGCTATACGATATCTTTGTAATTTTTGTACCAGTGTTTCAAAATACATTCATTTTTCATGGATTCCGTCAAAAAATGATAATATTTATCATAAATGGGTAACAGGATCACATACAGTATGGCCCATAAAAAAATGCGAAAATTGTTTGAACGTGAATATAGCATACACAGGCGTTATTTTCATTGTTTTTGATAGAAAATGTAATTTCTGATGGGTCTGGGTCATTTGGCATAAAGTCATTTGGCATAAGGTCATTTGGCATAACGCCATTTGGCATAAAGGACATTTGGCATAACAGCCATTTGGCATAACGGTCATTTGGCATAATTTTGAACAATGTGAAAATAAAGGGTCATTTGGCATAACGGACATTTGGCATAATATCAAGCCATATGTAAAGTAAGAATCAATTGGCATAATATCAAACCATATGTGAAGTAAAGGTCATTTGGCATGTCGGACATTTGGCATAATATCAAACCATCTGAAAAGTAAGGGTTATTTAGTATTTATGATTTATTGGTATTTTATATTTTATTCAGATACTCCTTCTTCTATGTGAAAAAACTGTTGTAATAAATATTACGCAAAAGAAAAAGTCATGTTAGAAAGAAGGGCAAATTCCTATATAATAAAATAACGCGTCGAATCGCTATAGCAATAACCCTCGAAAGAATACCTTATGTTTAAAAGAAGGGTAAATCTCTAGATAAATATCATGACTAAACAGGATAACAGAAGATGAGCTAGGGTGTCAATCAGTGACGCAATATTTCTTAATTTGAAATTAAAAACGAACCCGATCAAGCACTGCACACTGGTTCAGGAAGCTAGTTTAGGCGGACATGAGGTTTTCGTCTCGATTTATTGATTTTAGAGCCATAGTTGCTTCTGATAATATGTTCAGCATTTTCGGTTCCGGATCATTTGGCCGAATGCCGTTCGCCCGAAATTGAAAACAAAAGTGAACTACTGTTAGCATGGATTTATAATGAATTTCAACGAACTTATTCAGCTTATTCATGAAGAAAGTTACACCATCATTGATATACACATAATTAGCTTTTGAGTAGTAGCTCAAGAAACAGTTCGTGCTGAAAAAAGTACATCCTAAATGTAAGCACTTATTCACTTCTCTGCTAGCGGTGATAGCCACCTTCAGATGTTTGTAGTTAGATTTTGACAGTAACCAAAAAGGTTTAACACTTTTTCGTCCTTCTGCTAGATCGGGTTGCTTTGATCCCTCGGATCGTACTAAGTAATATATGTCATAGCTCTAGCAACCACAAGTCTTGGTTTCTTTGACTTAAATATTCCCCGAGTAGTTTATTGCTATACGCAAGCAACGATGCAGAGTTCAGTTCACAAGTTGCAATCTTAAACTTGGAGGAGAATGACATCTCACCCAAGTTGAGGAAAAACAAATTGAATAAGACGTAAGGCATTCTGGGGTAATATGCACTCTTGAGGCAAAACAACCCCACGGTGCCTTTTATGAGTATTTGTAAAACAATTGGAAAAGATTCGTCAAGGGCGGATAGGAGTGACCCACAACCAGTGCCGTAGCGTGCGGTTGGCCAGGTTGGCACCCGCCAAGGGCGCAAGCCTTAAGGGGGCGCCAACACGCGTGACACAAATGGTAAAGTTTGAAAATACATATTGAATTCAAACACAATCTCTATGAATCACAATATGGATCCTGAAAGAAATTTTCATGAAATACTGAGCATGAATCTAACATAGTATTTGACTGGATTCAACCAAAAAAATGTCGAGATTCTCAAATAATCAAGGTCTTCTATATAAACTATGTGTGGTTATGATAGAACGCTTTGCGGTTCACCGACACTTTTGAACTTTTTAAACCATCTTGATGACATATTTAATCCAGGGTGTGGTTTTCTAAGAAATTAACAAATCCGCACAACATTCTGCGAATTATTCTTCCCAAATCAGTGGTACATTTTTAATAACACTTAAAAATATTGTACGCTAGCTGATAGCCATTTGATTTTACAAAAAAAATTGAATCAGTAGGATTGATATACTCATTTTTGGTTTTCAGAAAGCTATAGATGACGTAACCCATCGTACCTTTCCTTAAAAATTCATTTAAAATTACTTTTTTAAATGATACTTTATGAAAATGTCTTGGCCAAGACAACGTGAATTGAAAAAAATCTTTTTAGCACTAATTTTTTTTTTTATGAAAAATGATTTTTTTTATTTACGTTTTTAACACTTCAGTAGTCGTGCTGTTGTATTTTGTACAACTCTGTTAAGAAAAGCTCGCAAGCCTTATACGGCAGCAGTGTGGTGAAAAGTGTAACACATAAGCGTATGGCTTTGGTTTTTTTCAAGGTTGTACTATTAGTGTCATATGATATAAATATCGGATAAAGAAGCTTTTATTTTTTTAATCAATATTTTTAAAATGTTTAGAAGAATTTTTCTTTAAATAAACATTTTACTAAAATTGCCACCAAAAAATTGTTAGAACACCGATTTTTCATATTTGTTTCTTATTATATAAATTGTAATATTCTTGGGAATTTTTCAAATAACATTTAGGATAAATAGCAAAATATAGCATAGACTAAAAACACTTCAATTATTGCACATCCATAAGGAATACACGGGTTGTTCAATAATTGGCACGTTTTTAGTCTGTGCAATAGTTGGCAATCTGCCCTAATAGAAAAAAGAATTTGCGTTTTGTCCTGCAGGAATTAACTCAATAATCAAATATGTTCTAAATTTCTAGCACCCTACGATTCTTTTCTAATGAATTCTAATGATATAGTTCGCGTTAACTCTCACCATGTTAAATAGATGTGTACAGTTTTGATTGAGAGGCGCTTAAATGGAAGGGCGCCATGAACCCACGCTACGGCTCTGCCCACAACATGCGATTTTACAAATTCAACTTCCAGGAAAATGTCTAAATTTTTCTAAAATATTCATAGAATCCCCAAAAAGTAGTTTTACTCCTGGGGTGCATATTACCCCTGATGCCCTTATTATAAGCTTTAACATCAATAACTATGAGAAATACTTCACTCTTGAAAGAACAGCCTATGATCAAAAGAAGGAAAAATCTCTTATGAAAATTTAGGCAAGTTTAATGCATATAATAGTTTTATCAGGACAACTACAAAGAACTTCCGATTATTTAAAGAAGGTAAAATTCCCAATTAAAATATAAGCTGAACTATTTTCAATAGTAATGAAACCAGTATAACTCGAATGAATAGTCTATGTGCAAAAGAAGGAAAAAATCTGATGAGATCAATAAAACACTTGAAACCTTATTATACCTTTGGTAATCCAGAGGCGAATTAACCGTCACCTCAGAATCTTGACGCGATGTAAAGAGTTCACAACTTCGTCCTGAATTAACGGGTTGATTTTATCATTCTCTTAGAGCTCTTACAGAGCATATAAAATCAAATATAAAACGTGTATTTATATAGAAAGAAAAAGTGCATCGTTTTTTAGTTGTTTTTGATTAACTTGGAAGCTTCTGAAAGAAATTCACCATCTTTTTCTTTATCGGTATTTCGTCTATTAGTAAGCGATATCACCGGATTGGAAGTCAACATAAGTCGTATAAAATACATCTACAAAGTTTACAGTCCGATTGAATTCGGTGGTATGATTTAACCGGATTCTTCTGATGGATTCATATCGCACTTATTGGCTTCTTCGGCGGCTTGCCAGAGAAGAGAATAAATAAATTATTATAGAACAGATTCAGCTGTTACTAAAATAAAACAGTAATAAAATGCTAAAATCTTCAATTTAAGTATGTACAGAAAATATATTGAAATTATGCCAAATGTCCGTTATGCCAAATGACCCTCATCTTTCACTTAGTTAAAAATTATGCCAAATGTCCGTTATGCCAAATGACCGTTATGCCAAATGTCCTTTATGCCAAATGGCGTTATGCCAAATGACCTTATGCCAAATGGCTTTATGCCAAATGGCCCGCTCCCATTTCTGATTATTGTAGTATATTCTGACACAACTTCGCTATCTAGGACAATTTTTGTAATATTTTTCTTACTGTCCTAATTGATGCAATAAAGCAAATAAGTTCAAAGGTTTTGTCCACCCAAAGCTAGAAACAGCGTCTGATTGTCGTATACTATGGTGAAAAACTTTACACCTTCAAAAATTACACTTTATTGTTGAAAATTTTAGTGTGTTTGGTATCAGAGGATGGAGGAGTTCTTAGAGAACGTGTTTGTTTTCTATGTAAAAACTACCATAAAACATGATATGACGATTTTCGCATTTTTTATGGGCCATACTGTAGAACCAATATTGTTTACATACATACGATTTGTGACTAAACGGAATATATGAACTTTCAAGACAGGTAACAACTGCGTTTACAAAATATAATGTTTCATGTGTTAACCAACTTTAGAAGTGCATTCAGTGCATCTTTAGAAGATGTGACGAGATATTATATTCCAGTCGCTTCCGAATTGTAAATAACTAACAATTTACTTTTATACATCTTAACAGGTTCTGAAACTTCACATGATAACTGAATTTGAAAAATGCGAACAAGTGCTGGATAATGTGCGCTCCAATGGATTATCGCAATGTCATATCAACATCCAAACGCTGATAGAAAACTTTGAATCTCGCTTAGAGCTGCTTCAGCCAGCTGCTGGTACAGTGGAACCAATTATAAACCTGCGTCGAATCCTATTGAATGAGACAAAAATAATCATCAACGGACTACCAACCGAGCCTAGCAGCGCAAATTTGTTGAAAGCAATCAACGAAACTATCGATAGTCACATTGGTGAACTGTGGATCAAAAGTACAGAACTCGCTTCCAGGGCGAAGCTTTTCGAACAGGCACATCTCTACATTCTCCACGCCGAGAGTTACAAACCCAAAGAACTTTTCATCAAAAAAGCAAAGTTACTGTGGGAAAAACGTGACGTTGCTAATGTTTTTAAAGTTCTTGAGCGTGGTCTCGCCGAAATTATGCAGACAGCCAATGTGACCGAAGCGAAACAATTACCGAAAGATGATCGAATGATTTATGCTCAAGGAAAATTACTGATTGCCATATACAACGCGGATTCATCCAACGTATCCACTAGCATTAACCAAAAGTGCTTCAAAGAGGCAGTGCTGGCAAATCCAGAATCGGAAACATGTATGGTTCAATTGGCTCAGTATTTGGACAAGCTGCACGCCAACTTCTCCAGCGATGATCAAGATTCAACTAAAGGTTGGGAACTCTTGCAGGACGTGATGACCTACTATGGAAAATCCATGATGTATGGTTCAACCTACATTTACCAATCAATGCCAAAGGTACTTAGTATTTGGTTAGATTTCACATCTAGAGGCGTTCAAAATGATTCGTACAGGAAGATATGCTCTAATATGAACAAATTAGCCCAACGGTTCAGCGAGACGTTATCGCCGTACTTCTTCTTCACTGCTTTCTCTCAGCTCATGAGCCGGGTAGCACATCCTTCCGTAGAAGTGTTCCAAGTTCTTAAATCGATCATAGTCAAACTAATTCTAACCTATCCACAACAATCACTTTGGATGTTGCTCAGTGTCTACAAATCATCTTATGCAAATCGCGTCAAACGGTGCCATGAGATATTCCACGATAAGAAACTAGCGAAAACCTCCATGCAGAAGATGATCACAGATTTCAATGCACTGGCAGAAAAGTTTATCGAACTAACTAACAAAGATCTAGGCTCGTCGAGGGAGACTAAGGGACTAGTATCGTCCGTAGTTAAGTCTCTTCCTAAACTGTTCATGGATGGTATGCTTTCCGATATCATGATGCCTATTCAGAAGTGTATGCAGTTAGTATTGGATCAGAATTCGCCGAACTTCTCTTCGTGTCCAATGGATTTGGTTTACATAAAAGGAATTCGAGAGGAGGTAACATGTCTTTTTAAATTCATTAAACATCTTAAATATATGTGTTTTCTTATTTTTATTATTCCCCCAAATAGTTTACCATTCTTCAATCGTTACAAAAACCTCGGAAAATTACCCTCATTGGAAGTGATGGCCGCGAATACATTATGATGATGAAACCGAAGGACGATCTCCGCAAAGATTTTCGTCTGATGGAATTTAACGCAGTCGTAAAGCAGTACCTCTACAAAGACCCAGATGCGAAGCACCGCCGTCTGAACATACGAACCTATGCAGTACTTCCTTTGAACGAAGAGTGTGGTATCATTGAATGGGTTGAAAACTTGAATACATTCCGCAGCATCATATGCACGTACTACAAGCAAAGGGGGCTCGGCATGCCGGCCAAAGAACTCAGAAATTATAACTTCAAACGTCAGGAACCACTTCAAAAGAAACGCGACACGTTCCTCAACATTCTTCTCCCTAGACATCCGCCTGTGTTTGGAGAGTGGTTCCGTGATCGGTTCTCGAACCCTCATAACTGGTTCCAAGCTCGAAGCTCATACATTCGAACCACGGCTGTGATATCCATCGTAGGTTATATTCTAGGTCTCGGAGATCGCCACGGTGAAAACATCCTCTTCGATGCCAAGAACGGTGATTCCGTTCATGTAGATTTTAACTGTCTCTTCAACAAGGGCGAAACCTTTGAAGTACCTGAATTAGTGCCCTTCCGCCTCACACATAACATGGTCAAAGCGATGGGTCCCCTTGGAGTAGAAGGCCTCTACCGGAAGTGCTGCGAGATAACATTGCGTGTACTGCAGAATCAGACTCCGACACTGATGTCCGTGCTGAAACCATTCGTGTATGATCCTTTGGTATCTTGGAGCAAGATTACCAAGCATGACGGCACTACAGAGAGAACTGATCCTCAAGCGATGAATAACGTCAAACACATTGAAGAACGACTGAAAGGATACGTGCGAATACATGGTAAAACATCACAAATGCCGCTCTCGGTGGAAGGTCAGGTGAATCATCTAATAACTGAGGCGACCAATCAAGACAATCTGGCGCAAATGTACATTGGGTGGGCAGGATACATGTAAGATGCACAACATTGTTAAGTATTTGGAATATTACATGTCATTCGTTTTTTGTAATAGCATATGATGGGTTCATTCATCCGAACAAAACTTGTTGGGTAGCTTATTGTATTTTCCTCAGATTTCTTTTCTCTGTCATTGGGGTTTTCATAAACACTGTTGGGTTTAAAACTTGCGTCTTTTCAATACTCGATAAAATGATTCCATACTTTTGGCGGGTAATTCATACTGAGCAGTTGATACAAATCTCGCATACTCTGAGATAACGCCCTAAAAGCCATTGGTAGCCACGTGTGTAGCTCGTTGTTTCTGAGCAAATGAAAGAATAAGCATGCAAACCAACATCACGGGCAGGTAGATAATGAACCTTTCTTCCACATAGTGTTGTTAAATAACATAAAAATTCATTCAAATGCTCAGAAACAACGAGCTACACACATGGTTACCAATGGCTTTTAGGGCGAGATCAGAAGTTATGCGAGAAATCATCTGGAGATGTAAACAGCTTTTGGAATCCTACACGGAGAAAATAAAGTACCGTCAAACGGGGTAACTTGCAACAATTTTCAACTTCAAAGCTATATGGACGAAAAAATTGAGGATTCAGATGAGACAAAAACCATCTGGTACCCTAATCGCTACATAAAGAATACCACGTGGTATTAATTTTATCAGTATTTAGTTTTCTGGAATCAGGAGAGACGAAAAATATGCATTTTTAATGCTACCCCTGATGTGGGGTAACATGCAACACACAATGGTACCTGAAGTACACTATTAAAAATTTATCCTGTATTGTGTTATTATGGTCATTTAATAATTGTCTACAATAAAAGCATGACAATTATCAGAAACAGGCTGCTTTTCTCTTAGAAAACTAATTATTATCGATTGTATTATGAGTATTGAATCAATTTGATTGAAAGCTTCATTGGCATAGCATAGGGTGTGCACACTGGAAAATTCTAGCATATTATAAGTCTTGACAGTTATTAGAAAGCCATCAAATTTTTTAATGCAACTTTTTTTACAAATACAATGGTATTTTAGGCTTTACTTCACATAATTTATTTTTTAGACATATTTAAATCAAAGCAACGTATAACATATTAATATGTAAAATTGGTTTGACATAACTTTCATCATATTTCATGCAGAGAGTTCCCAATGACTGATCTGTTAGTTGATTTTTTTGCAGATTTTCTTAATTATTCTTTATTATCATGAAAAAATAAGACTAAATCTAATAATAATACGATTTATTTAAATTTTTCAAAAAATATTACAAACAGTGTATTGAATTGATTGAGGTACAAACATTTTAATGTTACTGTACAAATATATGTTCAATTTTGCCTTTTCATGTGTTTTCGATGACACATTGAGATCAAAATTGCTGTTGCAAGTTACCCCACAAGGGTAATCAAAAACGTTTTTGAATTTTTATAGTGTTAAAGCAAAAAATTATCAAAACTTTTATGTTGTCAATTTGTACACTACTAAGTACTGGGCCCAGATAGCCGTAGCGGTAAACGCGCAGCTATTCAGCAAGACCAAGCTGAGGGTCATGGGTTCGAATCCCACCGGTCGAGGATCTTTTCGGGTTGGAAATTTTCTCGACTTCCCAGGGCATAGAGTATCTTCGTACCTGCCACACGATATACGCATGCAAAAATGGTCATGGCATAGTAAGCTCTCAGTTAATAACTGTGGAAGTGCTCATAAGAACACTAAGCTGAGAAGCAGGCTCTGTCCCAGTGGGGACGTAACGCCAGAAAGAAGAAGAAGAAGAAGTACTGTAACTGATAGCAAATGCCTCGAATGACATATTTCTACCGTTTGTGTGGTACGAAGAACGTTTTTCAAGATTAGTTTTATACAATCCAAATTTTAATATGATTTTCTCCTCCAGCAAACTCACCAAAAAAGAAACGATACCCAAACCCTTGTCAAAACCTTCTGTTGTATACCTAAGGTCAAAAAACGGCGGAATAAATCATAATAATTCAACTCAATGCTGAACGAAACGACTATTCGGTTACATGTCGAAGTGTTGCAAGTTTCACCCCTGTTGCAAGATATCCCGTTTGACGGTACTCAAAAGTGAGTTAATTCCACTTAATTCCGGGGGTTCGTGCGTTAACCTAATTTGAGTTGATGGGGTAGAAGTTGTTTTTATTTGCAGCCATGCGAAAAAATACCTACTGGCTAAGTTCTTTTCACTCAACCGGCAGATCAAATTACTCGACTTCCAGTACTATGCCACTTACTCAAATTTGAGGTAACGCACAAAGGTTCGGTATTTGGGTTGTTTTGCTCTTCGCTCTCTGACAACAATAGAAGGAGCGAATGAAATAGGGAGAGAAAAATAACTCAAAAGTAATTTAAAAAATACTCAAATATGGGTTTTCCGTTTTCTCCGTGTATACACGAAGGTGTTGCCAAGCGGTACGGGATATGATTGGCATCGCTCAACGACGAAGACGATACAAGTGGTTTGATGAAGAGTGCAAGGTAGTGACAGACTAGAAGAAATCTACCGGTACCCGGCAGAACGGAGAGCGATGCAGGTCAACGAGAGCTGAAGAAAAGCGAATCTTTCTGCAAGAGAAGACAGCATGAAGAAAGTGTGATCGCTAATGCATAGGGAACGGAACAATTTGCGGATATTTTATCTGTGGACCTTAGGAAGAGTTAGGAGAGCTGTGGCAGATAATGCCTGAACATATTTTCCCGGGGGTCTACCCCGTTTGGCATAATGCCGTATGGCATAATGCCGTTTGGCATACAGTCGTTTGGCATGATAGCTGTTTGGCATAATGCCATTTGGCATAACGGTCGTTTGGCATAATCGCCATTTGGCATAATAGCCGTTTGGCATAATTGTGAAAAACATTGAATTTGATCATTTGATTCCTTTCATTAAGCAAAGGGGTGTGTATAAACTGCTCACGATCGTACATTGCGTTGTCAGTTAGTTATAGGACATACTTCTAATTATCATTTTTCAAGGAAACCAATATCCAATAAAGCTCTTTTGGAATTGCATCATACATGACTTCCGGGGTCATTAAGTCCAGGATATTATGGCGCATCTTTAACAAAAATATATCCAACGCCTAAGTTATTCGATGTCATTTGAAAAAATAAAGGAACATGGAATTTTATGACGCTTCTTAAGGTACGGCATATGACTGTACCACTGCAGTATCTTCCTTTTTCAAATTATGCCAAACGACCATTATGCCAAACGACTATTATGCCAAACGACTGTTATGCCGAACGACTATTATGCCAAACGACTTTATGCCAAACGACTGTATGCCAAACGGCATTATGCCAAATGGCATTATGCCAAACGGGGTAGACCCGTTTCCCGGTGATACTTTTCGAATTGCAGACGAGGCACAGTGCTTCGTCCCTTGGACAAAAGTCAAAAAATCAACTTTCATATTCGAAAGAATCAAGTAGGCCATGATGTTGACATATATTTTGAGCGTGTAATACAGATACTAGAACGTCCGTACGCTTATCAAAACAAACCAAAACACCAGGTGTTGACAAGTTGTTTCATCGTTATATATAATTTATTGTTTTTGTGTCAATCCAATCCCTTTTTAATTTGCTGTATTCCCATATTAATCACATTTTCAAAGTGAAAGTCGTTAAGGATCGTGTTGAAACAAGTAGGAGTCATTCCGTTTAATTTTCTGTGATATATTTTAAAAATTGTAGAAAAATATGCTTCTGAACAATAAGCTCCTTAATACAGAAGAAAATTAAAACTCCTATCTTCCTCTAGCCCATACAAAAAAGTACCTCAAAGTACCTTTCTGAAATCCACTTTAAAATAAAATTTGAAGTATTTTTCAAATTCTGAAAGTGATTCCAGCTGCATATGTTTGCCGATTGTATGTCATTTTGTGATTTTTAAGTTATGCTGCCACAATCATCAATAAAGATTGTTTCAAGCCATGGTATTCTGCCAATCCACGTATTCGAAAAAATCATGTTGTGGATTTCATGTACGGTTGTTATAGCACTAATTCTTTCTCCTAGATATTTTAAAACAAGTTAAATACGTTTAGCAAATTTTATTGCTGCAAAATACACCAAAAATAAGGTAAATTTAGAAGATCTCACGATATTTTTGTGAAGCAAAACTCCGACTGATTAACAAAGCCAGTTTTGCTTCCGCGCCAACAGAAAATTGGCGATGCAGTGTTTTCCTATTCGGCTTTAAAGCTGGCATGGGAAGGCCTTTCATACCGTTCAATAAATGTTCAAGAAAAACCTATATATATCTTATCAACAATAATGAACCTGAAGAGCTCGCGTTCGTAGCCTATGTATCAAATTGTTTCTAATAATCATCAAACAGAAACCCACGACATTTCAACTATCTTTGTAGAAAAGAAGATAATGATTCGATTGATATGTTTTAGGATGATTAATAGCTGGTAAATTAATTGTATTGCTAATAAAAATAAATTTTATATAACCTTTTTTATTGGGTTTGGTTTTGGAATAATCCGTGCTTTAATATGTTTATAAAAATTTGGGTATTGGGACACTTTTACATTTACGCATACCACATACATCGTTTATGCAAACGACTCAAGTACGTTTTCATGCGTTTTTATTTTAAACATTTATTTGAAATCGAGCACTGTTCTATGGTGTCAATTGTAAAAAGTGACGTATAAGCCACTTATGCCATTACTGATGTAATATGTGTCATTCATGCCAATAATGAGATTTTTTGTGTATAACAACTTTCTCCTCAACTTCGCAAAACCGCATTAAACATCAAGTTCTGACTTTTGTCCCCAAGTGCCATACGTTCGAAGCACTGTACGAGGTGTCAACAGCAATGAGATGCACTTCCGATCTTACTGTTCAGCATCCAACATGAAATATCCACACCGATCAATTCGTCCCACTGATGCTACAACTAGATAACTCGAAATTTGAAATTTTTGACTTCAATATGCCAAAACATTTTTCTTAATTAGATCTGTAAAATACCTACAGCTCATAAGCGTGTGATTCAAAATACACAATTTAAAGTTTATTTTTGAACCATATCCTCTGCGATTAACCGTCACCTTGTAAAACGGTCTTATTTTCAAAGTTGCACATCCCAAAATTTTGATTTTCGAGTTATCTAGTTGTAGCATTAAGGGGACGAATTGAGCTACGATTTTGTGTTAATGTGTTGTATATCGATTTTATAAGAATATCCTTTGTAATTGAAACTGAACTATGAAACTGTATGACAGGACCCCTCATTGTGAAGCTCTCTCCCTTTTTCTTCCAGAGACGAACCAGCCACGATCTGAGCTGAAAGTCTCTTTAATAAAGATAATAATAATATAACACTATTCAGCATAATAAACACCGCTAGCGCATGACGGCTCACCATAGTAGTATGTCCGAAAGAACTTGAAACTATTAAGAACCAGAGCTACAGGTCCAAAGCCCTGATAAAGGTGGATGGTTGTGACGGCTATGACCGTGGTCATCATGTAAAGAACAAACGGACATTGCTATATCGTGTCAGCACTGAGGAGGCAGCCCCTCTAGCACGATGTGAGTAGCGCAACCCTGGTTAGGTGGCTTATCGAAGACTTTTCACCAACCAAGTAAGACAAAAGTTGAGCAAACGGATTGATTTTACGGCAACAAACCCGGCAACGAATAAAGGACAACGATTGGAAAGTTGGATCTTGGAACGTGAGAACTTTGAATAAACCCGCGCGTGATTGGCTTCTGGCTCGTGAACTGCGGAATTTCGGCGTGAACGTGGCAGCTATACAGTAAATACGCTGGCCGAGAACGCGAATTCCGAGCGGTGGACCCCATCGCCAACACTTCATTCAAGTACCACATCTACTACAGCGGTGGCGACAGAGCAGAACGTGGAGTTGGCTTCATAGTGATTGGGAATCAGATGAAGCGAATTATTCGGTGGAAACCGGTAAGCGACCGAATGTGTGTTGAGAATGAAGAGCAAGTTCTTCAACTACAGCCTGATCAGCATATATGCGCCAACGAACGATAAGCCCGATGACATGAAGGATGAGTTACATGAGAGCCTGGATAAGGCCTACGGAGAGTGCCCAAAACAAGACGTCAAGATAGTCATCGGCGACGCAAATGCGCAGATCGGGAAAGAAGATTTCTTCCGACCCGTCATTGTAACGGAAAGCCTTTATTCCGTTACCAATGATAATGGCCTGCGGCTAGTAACCTTCGCTGCTGCTAGAGGGATGGCAATCAGCAGTACCTACTTCGCACGAAAGAATTTCCGAAAACGCACCTGGCGACGGTAGCTGCGCAGTACCGTCAGCAACTAGACGAACAGTTGGGAAGAATCAACGTTGCTGGAGACGTCGACAGACTGTGGGACCCTATCCACAAAGCCGTGACAACAACGGCGCGGGAAGTGATCGGCACTGGTCAGCGACGAAGACGAAACGACTGGTTCGATGAAGAGTGCCAGAGAGTGACAGACATGAAGAATGTCGCCAGAAGCCGTATGCTTGTGGCCGGTACCCGACAGAACAGAGAGCGGTACAGGGCAGCGAGAGCCGAAAAAAAGTGAATCCACCGCAGAAAGAAAAAGGAAGCACGAAGAAAGTGTGGTAGCTGAATGATATGCGGAGATTCTATGCAACGGTCAATAGTGCGCGGCACAATACCGTACCAGTGCCCGCCATGTGCAATGATCGAGATGGGAATTTGCTGACCGATAAAACGGCGGTGGCAGCCAGGTGGAAGAAGCACTTTCAGCAATTGTTGAACGGTGGAAATGGAAATGCAGCGAGGAACAGGATGAACATAGATGACAACGATTTTTTAGATGTTTAGCCTGCGAATGATCCTAGACAAATTCCGGTAATATAAGGGCACATTCACAAATTCCATAACGCCGGAGGGGGAGGGTGGGTGTTCTAACGGTGTTACAGTTAATACAAAAACAGGAAAAATATCAATACAAAAAGCGTCACAAGGGGGTGGGTGGGTGTCCAATTTTAGCGTTATGAAATATATGAACAAGCCCTAACTTGCAGACTCACCATCTATTTATTGATTTCAAGGCGGCGTACGACTAAAAATAAATGAGCTTTGGCAGATAATGTCTGAAAATGATTTTCCGGGGAAACTAATTGGGCTGATACGTGCCCAAGACCGAAGAAGGTGAAAGCTGAAAGAGATCAATTCACAAAGCTGAAAATGGCCACCCCCCTTGTAACGCTTTTTGTATGAATATTTTACAAATTTTGTGTGAGCCGTAACATCATGAGGACACCCACCCACCCCCTTCAGCGTTATGAAATTTGTGAATGGGCCCTAAATGCTACGTCCGGCAGTTGTATGATGCCAATCTGCAGCCAACGAGGTACGAGGTAGGTACATGTTGAAAGGAAAAAACTCCACGAAATGTGGTGGAACAAATTGTTCGAAAATATTTTTGAATGGTGTAGTTTGTATTGTACCTATAAATATTATAAATATATATAGAGTATAAATACTCTCCCATTAGCATTGAACAAAATCACAGCACTTGGATAAACAGTTTTTTTCTCCGGTGTTGGCTGTTTACCCTAGGGGAAATCCAAATTTCAGTTTTCGTATAGGTGCAACTTTTTTGTTTCTAAATGAAAAACATCCGGTTTGTGGCAATCTCTTCTATATTAAATTTGAGGATCTTCAAATCAATAATGAGAGGAATTCAACGACTACAGCGCAAGCTGGTCGAAACTTTAAATAGAATTTTTTTATCATATATTTGGTCGATTTTTTCCTACGAACTTCAATTTTTTGATTCCGTTACATGCTCCTGTGAGGCGAACGACTGAAGCAAGATCACTCGTATTTGTTTCGCGTTGTGACTTGTGCGAGTGAGAAAAATATTCGGGTTCAATCGAGTTTGGGTTACCAACTGGTAAGCTCGTTTCATGCTTATGATAAGACATTTATGTAATGTTAAGTTTATGTAATTTTCGAACAAGCTATGGATGGTTTGACACTACAAGTGTCGACATTAGCATTATTCTTTTTCATATAATTTTTATTTTAATAACCGTTATTGTTTCGTCATTACTAAAAATAACCTTTGAAAAGTTGAACATTACAAGTGTCGAACATTAAATTAATCTTCTACCAATATATTTTCACCACGAGACAAAAATGCAAAACTAGTTTTAAATAAAAGTCGTATTATTCTTCCTTATAGCGGAGTATGCACTTCAACAGAAAAGTAATCTCGATGCGTGGGAAATTTCTTGCAAGAAATGCTCAAGAAAAGCATTTCACTTTGATCGCAGTATGCAGTTGAAAAGAAATATCAATTAAAATGGAGCTCACTGTAGGAAATTTCTTGACCATTTCTTGGGCAGAAATTTTTACTTTTCTTGAGCGGAACAGCATTTCTAGCTTATACGTGAATCGCATCATCATCATCATCGGTCTCTAGAAGCAACAATGAATGCACACTAACATTCCTTTTCCATCCCAACTGACTGTAGGGATTTGGCCGGCGCCGTTATTGATCAATAATGAGAGCTGCTAAAATTGCCCTTCAAGAATAAGCGGAAAATCCCATCCCTTAATCATATGGATCAAAGTGCAATTCCTACCAGTTTCGATCAATCACGAAGTAGCAACCATTTACATGTACAGTCAGTCTATGCTATGCTATGTTGTTTAATGGTTCCGTTGAAGTTTTGAGGCAATCTTGAAAGTTGGACTCCAACTCGACTAGAGACTGTTGAAACCTCATCATTCATCATCATAGGCTCAGGCCATAACGCTATCCTCATCAACATGGGAAATAATAAAGTAAACGACACTATGTAATGTTATTATGTGCTGTGATTTATTAACAGTTATTTTCGTCTTATTAAAGTTACATTTGCAAAATGGCACCAAATGTGGCGCCAGAGTTTGGAGGAAGGTTAAACGTAACAAACGTTGAAGTTTCCAATATACTTTTAAGCCTAAACTTTGCACATAAATCTTGAGGGTCGATGAAAGTTTAAAAAAATGATTATTCTTACACCATTTAAATATATTGATAATTAAAAGTGATAGTATAAAATCCATTTGCTAACAATGCAAAAGGTTCCAATACAATAAATGTATTGATGAAAATATTTCTTTAGCTTTGAGCTATTAGCGCAGTAGCAATTAACGTCTATTAAAATAAGTGATAAGAAACACATGTAGCGTTTATAAATTAGTTGCACGCCGATAGCAATGCATCACTTGCGAATAAGTGATTGTTTGCGATGGATCGTTGGCAGAATCGTGTAGCCGCAGTAACGGGTGCTAGTGCCGGAATAGGATGGGCCATCGCTAAGGCTCTCCTGCAATCTGGCATGATTGTCGTCGGCATGGCAAGGCGTGTCGACAAAATAGAAGAACTCAAATCATCGCTAGACGACAAATTAAAACTGAGGTTCCACGCCTGCAAGTGCGACGTGAGCAGTGAAAAGGATATTGTGGCAGCTTTCAAGTGGATCGACTCTAATCTCGGTGGTGCGGATGTGCTGGTGAACAATGCTGGTGTTCTGAAATCTACTCAACTTATCGAACCCGGAAATACTCAGATGATTCGCGATGTAGTAGAAACTAACATCATGGGTCTGATCTTGTGTGCCCGTGAAGCATACCAATCAATGAAACGACGCAGCGTTGATGGTCATATCGTTAACATGAACAGTGTTGTAGGACACGGAGTACCGGTTGGAGTTGATACTCTGACCACATACAATGTCTATCCAGCAACAAAACATGCAGTAACCGCTCTCACTGAAACGTTTCGTATAGAATTATTGAACGATAATAATAAAGTCAAACTGACGGTATGTTGGACATTTTAGTTTTCTTTAAATGCTTAATTTGAGTACGTATCATTTTTCAGAGTATAAGTCCTGGAGCAGTCCGAACAGATATTTTCAACGATCCGGATTTACTAAAGAAACCAATACCATTCCTGGAGCCCGACGATATAGCCAATAGTGTGCTACACGTGATTTCAACTCCAAAGCATGTTGAGGTTGGCACATATTTAATGAGAGTAAACGACTTGCCATGTCAATCATTAATCACGTGTTGCTATTCATTGCAGATCAAAGAGCTTACTATAAAACCGCTCGGAGAGCGATTCTAATGATGCGCGTGTGTGAGCCGTTTGTGAGCAGCTAATGTGCGCTAGTTAATATGCGTTATAGATGCCGTCGACAATTTGTCAACAGTAGAAGCGTATAGGAAGCAAAAAACTTTTAAGAGACTACTAGTAAATTGTATACTATGGTAGTAATTCGTTCAAAACGGTTGACGTTGTAGTATCACATCAGAAAGTTCATTTTCCATCCGTTTTTTACAAATAAATATTGTAACAGTACAAGAACGCGGGTTTTAATCATTGGATTCAAGCTTAAAGTTTCGATTTTCAAGCAAAAGGTTCGAGAAAATCTTAAAAATAGACTAAGAAAACCAATAATTGAACTTTAACACTTCACTCCTACTCTTGCAATAGAGAAAATAATAAAAAACAAAAATCACTAGTTAGGCGAGCAAATACCTTTAAACTCCAATATATTGCTTATCTTGACAGATGGGCCAATTTCGTCTGTGACCTACATACTTATCCAGTGTAGAGTTCTCGTCGAAAAAGTGTAGTTAAAAATAGACGAAAATTTGTTCATAAAGTGTTTTTGGGATCACCTTATTAGCAGCAATATTCCAGTTGAAATTATCAGATTTGGAAAAGATCACTAGGGCATTTAAAGTTTTTTTATGGTATTCAGTTGGAGCTGCCTAGCAGCTTAACTTGTCAAGGCTGAACCCTCGGTCTGGCTTTTGTCAAGATTCCCTTCTACCAGGACCAATACTCTGACGGACCAGGCTATGGTGCCCACATGAACACTGTGGTTTCGTATTGTGAGGTGGTAGTTTTTGAAACATACCCATATTTCCTTGCTTCTGAGAAAACGAAGCATTGTGAAAATCAGCAACTCCATCAGAATTCGTTTGAAATAGTAGTGTAGTAGTGTCATTACTAAAAAATGCCAAATCGAAATGATTTTGAATCATTTGTCATTTAAGTGTCCTTTTAAGTCATGCTATTCTGATTAGTCCTGTCTTTACGTAAGATTAGAGTCTTAAATGTCAATTGTCGTCATGTATTAACAAAATTAGGCTGTTTAGTAGTAGTTCTAGTTCATTTAGTTTTTTGTTATTGAAAGTATTTATTGGTCATTACGTTCATATATCCTTAAAGAAATGAGTCACTTTCCTTGTCTGTTCAACAATTCCTCGAAACTAACATGTGTATCCTAATGATCAATCACAGCGTCTTACTTTCCATAGTCATTATTATAGTGAATATTTAAGAGTATAGTTACCATAGACTTCTGTTACTGTCTCCTACAAGATTCACTTTTCGGCGACAAATACAATGATTCACAACGCCTACTTTCCACTTGAAAATATTGCGAAAATGTAGCTGGAATTAGATTATTTATACCATTGTTACAAAAGAGGTATTCCTTATTATGGTAATATAAAAACTATATTTAAAACAAGATTGTCGTCACTTATTTCTACTCAGTGAATCTACTAGTCATTTTCCTCAAACAAACTTTTTTGCAATCGACTACAGATGACACGCAGGCTTCGACCTTTGGCGGAGAGGCCTGTGTCATCCGCAAACAAAGATTTTTGACATCCTTGAGGTAACTCAGGTAAGTCAGATGTGAAAATATTGTATAATATTGGTCCCAAAATGCTGCCTTGAGGAACACCAGCTCTTACAGGAAGTCTTTCAGATCTGGAGTTCTGATAATTAACCTGAAGTGTACGATTTGACAGATAACTTTGAATTATTCTAACAATGTATGTTGGAAAATTAAAGTTTTTTAATTTTACAATCAAACCTTCATGCCAAACACTGTCGAATGCTTTTTCTATGTCTAGAAGAGCAAGACCAGTAGAATAGCCTTCAGATTTGTTGGAACGGATCAAATTTGTTACACGTAAAAGTTGATGAGTGGTCGAATGTCCATGGCGGAATCCGAACTGTTCATTGGCAAAAATTGAATTTTCGTTGATGTGGGCCATCATTCTGTTCAAAATAACCTTTTCAAAAAGTTTACTGATGGAGGAAATCAAACTGATTGGACGATAGCTAGAAGCTTCTGCAGGATTTTTGTCTGGTTTTAAAATTGGAACAACCTTAGCATTTTTCCATTTGTCAGGAAAATATGCTAATTGAAAACATTTGTTGAATATATCAACTAAAAATGATAAGCTACTTTCTGGAAGTTTCTTGATGAGGATGAAGAAAATTCCATCATCGCCAGGAGCTTTCATGTTTTTGAATTTTTTAATAATAGTTCTCACTTCTTCCAAATCAGTCTCCCAGGCATTTTCGAAAACGTTCTCTTGATTGAGAATATTTTCGAACTCCTGAGTAACTTCATTTTCAATTGGACTCGTAAGTCCTAAATTAAAATTGTGCGCACTTTCAAACTGCATAGCAAGTTTTTGAGCTTTTTCGCAATTAGTTTCGCAATTTGTTTTCCTCTTTCAATGCCGATATTGGCTTCTGAGGTTTTTTCAAGATTTTAGATAATTTCCAAAAGGGCTTAGAGCCAGGGTCCAATTGAGAAATTTTATTTTCAAAAATTTTGTTTCTTAATTGAGCAAAACGTTTCTTGATTTCTTTCTGCAAATCCTGCCATATAATTTTCATAGCAGGACCGCGAGTGCGTTGAAATTGCCTTCTCCTCACGTTTTTAAGACGGATCAAGAGTTTAAGATCATCGTCTATAATCACGGATTCAAATTATTTTTATTTTCAGAAATGACCAAGTAAATCATTTTTCTTAGAGCGCAGTATTTATTCAGTTGTGAAGAAATGTCATTTCAAATGTAGCTGGCTATAGAAATTTATTTAATCAATTCTGTCAAAGAAATTTCCATTTTTCTTGTACGGAAAAACATCCCGAGCAGGCGAAAAAAGCTTAGCAATAGAAAATATAATATGGATAGCTAAAAGTGATATTAACTTGATAGATATATGATATAAAATATCTGGAAATAATATCTAAAATAAACTACTAGAACAAAATTGGCATGTCATATTTAGATTCTGCAAGATTTTACCAATAGCTGCGAGCTATTCATTAGATCTGCGTACATCAAATTTTTCATAGGTTTAGAAGTTCCAGGAACAAAATTTTGATATTGTCTTCAGATATTTTATCTCTTATGTCAATCAAGTCAATATCACGCTTTGTTTGTCAGTACTTTGCTCCTACTCGGAATACTTAGCCTAAATGTATATTTTTGTTTTTTTTACAATAATTCTGCATTTCTGGAGACTGACCATGGTGGGGATTGCTCATCAAACCTTCCGGTCCGCCTCATAGTTACGTACTATTTGGTGCTGGGTGTAGTTCTTGTTTTTCCAGCTGTATTGAAAAGCATGAGCCATAGTCTTTGGCATACAATCGGATCTTTCTTTAGCAGAAAAGAACCGAAATGTCTATCGACGACCGGTGATTGCTAGCAGATATAGTGGAGAGCTTGTCTTGAAACGTTCATCGCTTCAAGCTAGTTGAAAAACTGAATACACTGATTGCCTGTCGATCAGAGCCGAACTAGGCATAGATCGTATACATACATCTGAATCTACATGTCTCCGATGTATTACATCGTTCCAGGTGGGAGTTATCTGATATGTGAATATGGTACCATAACAGAATTTTCCATCTGAACGAAGTGATAAATCATAATATTCCGCAAACTGTATCACACATCTACAGAATGTATTGCGTGAAGTTAAGACACAGCAGAGTATTGGGTACATAGGACCAAGTCCCTGCCGGGTGGCGCGAAACTGATGAGCGATAGACAATAGAATCAACAACACTGCCATAAGGGATAGTAAGCATGTGACTATTGTCGAAACTATGATTAGGAGGCAAATCAACATCCCAAGATCAAATTTTTGTTACAACCAATGTAGGTATTATTAAATTAGGCTGTAGAAAATGGTAAATATCTGATCACTTAGGAATGTGTTGCAAGGTAATAAATGCTCGTAGTCTGTTTTCTTCGAATACACATGTATAAATTGTTAAAATTGCCGAATCATACGCGGAATTTATTAAACGGATCATGAAATTAGGACTGAAATCATAATGATGATAGATTATCAACTTTCCTTTCGTCGTGCTACATACACCAATACAACAGCACGAAAACTGAAGTATTATAATCGCGCGTTGAAACTTATTCAATATCCATATATTACATCAATAGTGAATTCTTGTATATAGCTAGTATAAATAACAATATCATTAACTTCTTAAACATTCTTTAACTGAAAACAGGATGCTTGTTTTATCAAACATGCTCAATCGGCACCTAAAATCTCGGATCCAAATAGTTTGCTGAATAAAAATTGTGTCTAAATAAAACGTGTAGGCCGAAAAAACATAATTGAGTAGGAGTTTAAAAGTTACTTAGCACATGAAAAGCAGTTTAAATTAATCTATTAGTAGATCAACACTAATGCTCACATTTTTATATTCTCATTTCATCATGGTCCTCATTGCTCGAGCGGAGACGACCACCCTGGAGATGGAAAAATCGACAGCGCTACGATAAGGAAACGTAACAGATGAGAAACTATCGATACATTTATCAATTATAAAACCCCGTTTTAATGTTAACACTTTGTTTCTGTTTTTTTCTGTTTTTTCGTTTCAGCAATCAAAAACCGAACCAACTCTACTATCTTTTCATTTCTTCTTCGTTATACTTATAGTCCCTCTGGCACTGAACCGAGTGGTGCGCCTTCCGCTTTATTACTGGTGCTGTCTTTCCTGTACATTTGGCATAGTGTCGGAGGTGGTGTACTGTATTTGCTATACAACGCGCTACTTTCGATATTGTGCTTGGCGTGTGGGGAGGCAGTACTAGTGGTGAAGCGGAGGGCGCCATTCGGTTTAGTGCCAGAGGGACTATATCTATTTAATGTATCTGAAGCTTGTGGGACCGCTTTAATTCCGGCGCCTGCTTGTGGAAGATCCCGGTGTGCTAAACGGTATAGGACATGTTAACGGGGGAGGCTTGGTAGGTCCTCACCCAGCCCGTGTCTAGATGGGCGGATAATTGTCTGCCAGGGTGTGGATTGAGCAATTACAATTACAATTACAATAATTCTGCATTTCTGGAGACTGACCATGTTTATTTTCTGAACAGCTATTTCAAAAGTTTTAAGAAAGCATAATTTATGAGCTTTGAAATTCGGAACTCAACACGAATTTCGGATATTTTATCCATTTTATGAAATTTAGCTATAGTGTGATCGCTTTTACAAGGCTTATTTATTGCTGAACAATGTGTTTGTTAATCGTCATTTTTGCCTCTATTGGATCAACTGTTCTTATAATATACTGAAGCTGAATTAGGATTTTATAAGATACTTATTCAGCTCTTATTCATGCTTATGTTAAACATGTGGGAATAGCTGAAGTGCGACGCAAGTAAAACGTTAGTTCGTCTTCTGAATATCCTTTTATGCATATACATTTGTTTAGTGGAATATTGGCTTTTTAATTGGGGTAAACATGTCTTGTTCAGCTCATTTCTCGCATAATCTGGGATAACGCCCTAAAAGCCATTGGTAACTACGTGTATAGCTCTTTGTTTCTGGACAAATGAATGAATAAGCAACCAAACCAACACCACTAGCAGATCGAGAATGATCCTTTCTTCAGTATAACGTTGTTAAATAATGTGAAAATCCATTCAAATGCTCGAATACACCGAGCTACACACGTGGTTACCAATGGCTTTTAGGGCGAGATCATAAGTTATGCGAGATTTGTAGAACAATCTTGACTAGTCGAATGAGAATCTTTGGAAACGTTTAATAAGTGGCGATTCAACTTTTGTTCATTCTAATGCATAACGTTGAACATTGATCTAAGTTTGTGTTAAAAAGCACCTTCTCAGCTCTTTACAGAGCAAATTTTTTATTCAGCTGCCATTACCATTATTGAACAATAATTAAACATGCATGCTTGTTTGTGGCTCTGAATTGTTAGTTGGGTAGTTACCCTAGAAACGTGTTTCTGGTTACCTCTTTCACTGTTTTGTTTTGATTCTGCGTTCCGTTCCTCAGCGTTCCATCCATGGGGCAAGACACTAGATCCAGTATTAATATATTAATATTTATTAATGGTATTAATATTGAGAAGATTATCAAGTATGCATAGAGTTTTGTTGTTTGCCTGTTGCCAAGGCAAATTGATGATTTATATGAGAAAAAAGTTGTGTTTATTGTCAGTTCGTCTCAGATCCATATGGTCATGAAACCATCATGTTCAATAACATTTTCTTAAATACAATGAGTCCCTTTTATGGGAGTTTCATGTATCTCCCAAGTAACAATGAAAGCTGAACAGCAAGAGTATTTGCCGAATATTGGCTGATCAATGGTGTACAAGGCTGAACACCGTGACAGCTGAACAATAATTTGAAGAAAAGCTTATTAAACACTATTATTCAGCAGTATACTCAAAGCTGAATATTGAGTTGAACAAACTATTTTTCATCTACAGTTTTAACTTTTGTTCAGCCAACCTGAATGATATTGATTAAAGGTTATTTGAAGCTTTAATCAAATCAACAGCCATTGTCGAACAATTGTTCACCTGTATGTTAATAAAAATATACATACCGAAATATATACCTACATTGGGTCGAACACTAAACTAATTATTATAAAACTGTTTCATCGAACAACATTTTTTTCACATCCCGAAGCAGACATGCTGTAAACGCACAAGGGCCTATCATTTGTCGAAAAAAATCCTGAATCCGGCATCGATGACCTTGTGTAACAACAAGATAGAACACTACACTCGATGACGCAGATTTCTTCGTAACATTTTTAATTAACTGTACGAAATCGAAATCATTACCAACTTGCGTTGACAACAATTGAATAGCAGAAATTGAAAATTACCGAGGATTCTATTTTGAAACAAAAATCACAACACACTTTGACAGCTAACTCAAGTGTTTTTGCATAGCGCTGTTATCACTCCTTCAGCCTCAATACAGCCTTTAAAATAGTCCTTATTCAGACAAAACAATATGTTAGTCCCTTGCTGTTGATGATGTTCACACAGTCTCATGTGGAGCAGATGTCAAGGTAAGTGGTTATAAATCAGCGAATTCCAGTTCAAATCTCAATAGCACTTATTTACTAATCTTCATCTTTATATTCCAGCACTTTTCTACACTATGTGCTTGAAATTGTTAGTTGCGTTGATAAAACCCAAAACTATA
This sequence comes from Aedes aegypti, assembly GCF_002204515.2. Classification (NCBI taxonomy): domain Eukaryota; kingdom Metazoa; phylum Arthropoda; class Insecta; order Diptera; family Culicidae; genus Aedes; species Aedes aegypti. Next base: position 209,216,010 of record NC_035109.1, on the reverse strand, counting down.
AACCTGTAAATACTTTTTATTTTATTTTTTTTGGTTAATTGTTGAATAATGGATGAATAAGCGATCGTTAAGCTTTCGAAGGTTGCCATCTGTTCTTAAAATAGAATTGTGGTTATTGAAAGAGGCCTGAATAAGCGCATGCTAGACCTTTATGCAGCCTTCTATATAGCTTCAATTAAGCTTAAGGCTGAATAAAATCGCCAGAATTAGATGTTTAACAACAGTGAATACATTCTATGAACAGCTTTTGATCAAAAACAAATGCTGCATTGAATTAGCTATAAAAGCGTTTGAGCAGCTTCAAATTGTTACCTGGGCTACTTGCTAAATCTAGATACCGCCGTGAGAAGCCCGCAAAGATTTTCTCCACTCAAATAAATTCCGTATTCATTGGGATCATGCATCACCAAATGGTAGCTTTGTGTTCCTATTAAAAACAGCCTGAACGGATGAACATTGACCCAAGTTCACTCATTATAGCGATAGGAAGAGCTTAATTCATAAGAATAATATGTGTTGGAGTAATATCAGAATCTATACCTGACAGGTCTCTGCAGATCAGGATATTCCCCATACTACCACTAATAAATTCAGTGCTTAGAACGTCCCCACCTCCATTATGTATATTGAGCAAAATATATGAGAAATCCGTCCGATGCAGATCACACTGTTTGATGCAAACATCCATCTGGTAGTCTGGCTAGAAGGAGACTGGCTTCTTGTAAAATGCATCACATTCGGTGAAGCTCCCACATCTTTCTACGATTTCTGGGCCATTCCGCAACTCGATTCCGCTGCAATTTGTCTCCTGTGGTATATCTGGTCCACAAGACATACAATCCACGATCCATAGCCGCTTGATTATAAGCCCCCTACATTCACTTCAATTCAAGATACTTCTGTCAGATGTCTTTAGGAAAATCGTAGCTACCTTGATGGTATCATAAAAATAATATATATTAATCCATATTAACCGATATTAATAGCAATATTAATGAGTGTCTTACCCCATGGTTCCATCTCACTTCAATCCGTTCCATGAACTAAATGAACCATTTGAACCATTTTTAATCTGAACGATGTGCAAATTAGCGGGGTACAGATTAAAAAGTGTTCAGATTAAATGTGGTCAAACCAACGGGGGTACCCGGTAGTCACTTAACATTTCAGTGAAGACTTCCTTGTGAAGGGATAAAGATATATAATAATAATGATAATAAAATAAGACTTTGAGTGAAAAAAGACAAATAAAACAAATTGATTATCCAACACATGGCTGTTGAACTGCATAAGGTACAACTCAAGCGTGAAAAATCTCGAGCATAAGATATGAAAATTTAAAATTAAAGCTATCGCGATTTAAATATTTTGTTGCGGTAAAAAATGAAGCTGCTGGTAGAGGGGTTAAAGAAATTCCTGAATCTTTGATACATTGACTCAAAACAAAATGTCAAACAAAGTGTCGTTTCTCAAAGGAACTTTAAATATCTATAAAACCAGGTAACCATTTATCAAAAACGACACAGATGACATAATAGAAGAGTATTTCGAAAACTGGTAAAAATGCTGAAAAAATCGAAAATAAAAAAACTTTTGGTAGAGGGGTTTAGCAGTGAGCGAGTTACGGCTGTTTGTCTGTGATATATTGTATCAATCATAATGAAAGTTCCACGCTTGGTTAACGTAATAAATCCTAGGAAAAATACTACTCAGATTTGATGAATATCTATTTCCAGAGTATAAGCCCCGGGGCGGTGAAAACGGAAATTTTAGAGCTCACGGACGTTAAGTTTCCCCTCCTCAATCCGGAAGATATCGCACAGGCAGTAACATACGTATTATCAACGCCACCGCATGTCCAGGTACGCATAACCTTGCGCTAGCACCGCTAGCACATATTATGCCTATGGCAACATCAATTGATTACGTACCTAACGCTAAAGCGGGAATCTTAATAGTAGTTTACGGAACAAGTTGCAGAATGATGATTTTTACAGCACGAGTCGTAAATTTATCCTACGAGGCGATAATGAGTAGGATAATTACGAAGAGTGCTATAAAAATCGAGTTCTGCAACGAGTTACGTACAACATTTTTTGCAATTTCGTAAAAGACCACTTGAGGGTATCAGAATCTATATTGGAATGTATTCACCATTGTTTTACAATTTATAAAAAAATGTGTAATGATTTATTACGCAACTCAAAACAGTTACGTAATGAGAAAGCGTTGCGTAATGACTATTCCCGCACTGCATACTTCAGTGAAGGAAAGTAAGCCGTTTCATGACAGATTGGCGTGATGAAAAACAGCCTATTACGATGACAAATTGCAAAAAGTATATTTTTTTTCGAAATAAGTTTAAACAATAGTTAAAACTCTTTTTACTATAAACCCACGATGAACCATCCTCCGTTTGATTTTTTTATATTTTTAAGTGAAACTAAATTGAATTTTCTTTCCAAAACAGTAGCAAAATCCAAAATCTATTTAAATTTCGCGAATTTATCACATTTGGGGTCATATTGATAAATTCGCACTGATAAAGTAACTTTTTTAGCACAAACAGAATGTCAAAACATATTTTCCTTTTAATTTTTTTAGGTTCATGAACTGACCATCAAACCTGTCGGCGAGCGGTTCTAAGCAAGCAAAATCATAGGACGTAATATAGAGTAACGAAAGCTTGCAACGTTTATATCGTGTATATTATAAATGTATATAAAATTTGCACAATAAGCAAAGAATAAAAGATTCCAAATTGATAGATACAACGAAATTGTACATTATTGTTCAACTAATCCCATTCGTGCGCACATCAGTAAAGCTTCTTGGCGGCATATCTTGGCAACGTGAATGCAGCCTTGTGGATATCCGTTGTATAGTAGCGCAATTTCATTTCGTCGATTTCCTCATCGGTGAATGTCTTTGCTGGTTCGTTCAGCTTGGTATTCTGAAATTACAGAAAGACATAAGTTTATATAAAGAACGCAGCTTTTTTCATGATCTACCTCATTTGAACTGGCGATGAAAAATCCTATTTGGCCCGTTGGGTAGGACGGCACCGATGCCACTCCGTATCCCACAACAGGGAAATGTTTCCTGCAGTGATCTAGTGTACTTTTAATGTGATCCATATCAATCCAGAAGGTGCCCCCCTGTGAGCAAATTATTCCGTTCGGTCGTAGCGCTTTCTTGGCCAAAGCGAAATACGATTCCTGGAAAAGTGACTCGGCAGGACCAATCGGATCGCTACTATCCGTGATGATAACATCGAATTCGCCTTCCCGCTGCTTCATGTACTCGAAACCATCACCAATCGTAAGCTTCAGCTTTGGCGAATCGAATCCACATGCCATGAAGGGGAGATATTTTTTCGACAGCTCAACCACACGGTCATCGATTTCCACCTGGTGAACCTCTTCCACTAGTGGATGTTTTACCACTTCCCGGGCAACGCCTCCGTCTCCTCCACCGACGATCAACACCTTCTTGGGGTTCGGATGGCAGCACAGTGGAAGAAACGAAATCATCTCCTGGTAGGCGAACTCATCCCGTTCCGTACATTGAATGATACCGTCAAGAACCAAGACGATGCCATGGGAGTAGCTATAAACATAATTAGACAAAAGTTACACGATGTAAGGAGTTGCCAATAGACCACGTGATTCTATTAAGAAGGGATGTCTAACAAAAGATCATGATAAACCACGAGAAGGAGAGGGTTTCTACGTGGTTTTAGTTACAGTTTTCTTTAACCCGCATGAAGCTTTTTCAGGCGTAGCGGTAAATACTAGTCGCAAGAATATGTTTTCGAATCTTCTCCCCCTGGGTTCGAATCTCGTCAGTCGAGGATCTTTCCGGGATAGAAATGTTCAGGGCTGGTAACGACTGAGTATCTAAAATATAAGAGCTTTAGAGACCTCATGCTTGAAAAAGAGATCGAAAATTAGTCACCGATAATAGGAACAGAAAGAGATAAAAAAGAACCAATAAAAACTAATCAAAAAGTGTTAAAAAGAAGTCCTCAAAAAATTCTATCAAAAAATTCTGAAAGGTGAATTCCTTGTTACTTAGTCTTCTTCTTTTTTGACATTACGTCTCCCCTGGGGCAGAGTCTGCTTCTCAGCTTAGTGTTCTATGAGCTCTTACACAGTTACCAATCATCTGGGGATGATGATTGATGATCGGCTTAAGGCTCAAGAATCCACCATTCAATCATCAGCAATCATCAAAAACGAAAAACCAGTTTTTTTGTTCAAATTTAAAGGAATCCCCATAAAAATCATTGCTATCCAGATAGCCAGTGTAATGCAATGATAGATTTTCTTGAACGTTGCTAACATTTTGAGCAAAAAAACTGGTTTTTAAAAGTTGTAAAACGATGAAGGTTATTTTCCTCTTAATTTCAACAAACATATAGACTATATCTGGAAAAAGCGGCGAAGGTAATATCGGCGTTATCCCGGCAAACGACTCGTCGATTAAAAGCAGCAAGAAGTGACAACATCGATCATCAGATATGAAGGTGAGGCTTTCTTCAGCTAATAACTGTGAAAGTGCTCATAAGAACACTGAGCAGAGAAGAAGGCTTTGCCCTAGTGAGGACGTAATGCCAAACAGAAGAAGAAGATATGGAGGTCCAGCATGGGTGACTGCACTGAAGACCGAAATAAACGAGATCGATGTAAGGTACCGTGGGGCAAGTGGGTAATGGAATTCGCATAGTTGAGATTCTTCCAATTCTAGAGACTTAAAATTGAAACAAATGAGGTTGTGTATATTTTTTAGCTTGACTCCCACCATATATAAGCAGCATGCTGAAATTGATTTTTATGAAAAATTGAAGAAAAAAATACAGAAAAAGTTTTTGAAAAATGTCTTCTTACTTTTCACTTGCCCCAAAAGTGGGGCAAGTGGAAAGTTTACCGTTTTGAACAATAAATTCAAAAACTAAAAGTTATATTCACGATTTCTATTAGCTTTAACACTTGTTAAGGCTTCCCAATGAACAATAACATAAGTAACATGTAAACAAAGAAAATGTTATTCTTTTCACTTCAATTTTCTTCTGTTCAGTTATGTTAGTTGAAATGATTCAAAAACATTAAAACTGCAACGTTTCCAATGTTTGTTCTTACAATATAGGACAGCAATTGCATTTCTGCTCTGTAGAATTTCCACCGCTCGTTATTTGTTTTTGAGAAAGTCAGATATGACGTCGGATAACTCTTCGGGAGAAATCAAACGGAATCCTTCAATAACGTATTTAGGGTCTTTTTTATGTGGATAGACCTATACCCCATTTTTATGTTTTGAACTAGCTTTACATATACATTCCACGAGATTTCCGTGTGTTCTCTAATATTGCAACTTTTCAGTCAACGTCTTCCTTTTAATTGGCTGCCCGAAGTACAGCCTACAGACATACTGATATTGTAATGTTTGGCAATATCTTTTAGAGAATTTCCATGATTTCTAATAGCTTTTAACGCTTGACTACAGTGTTTCTTGAATTTTCAGCACGTTATGTTTTTATATGATAATTGCGAACCATGTTTACTTATGGCGACTTAAAGAGAAAACACAAATTCAATCTCTAATGATAAACTTTTCACTTGCCCCACCTGATAAGAAAATTGTCGGTGTTTAAATTTAATTATTTTTAGGTCTACGTCGAATTAATTCTAAAACTTTGTTTATTGCAGTTTGAAACTGTCACAGAGGACAACTAAGAAGTGGTACAGGAAATTATTTTCCGCAACTTTTTTCCACTGAAAATATTAAAATAAGATTGTACGCCGCCAACTTGTTACGCAGTAACAGTTGACAGGTTAACTATTTTTCACTCTATTATGCAATAATGGCTGAAAAATCTCAGAAATCTCTTACCTATCGTAATGTTCTCAATGGCCTCAAAGGTTTACGCATGAGTTTAAAACGTTAATTCACATATTCAGTAAAATATATCAATTGTTTTCACTTACCCCATTTACCCACTTGCCCCGCGGTACCTTATAGGTTGATGGCTATGCGAATTTCAAGTTCGTAGCGCACCATCTCATCGGAGGCAGTCTGTATGATAGCAGGGATCATAGCTATCAGCCTTCTTATCGAGGAAAATAGCGAGTGCTGCAGGGACCGCCACACAAGAGGAGTTCGAGAAAGAGTACGTGCTGACACCACCAGGAAATGGCAACACCGGTGTGGTTAAGCTCCGACTGGCAGATAGACACATCGTCTTATCCCAAGTACATATGTAGATGTGGATAAGAAGACACGATGTCAATACTTGCACAGGTTCGGCCACACAAGGTCGTCATCGTGTCCCGAGTGCATCAACACGGGAGAAATTCCGGAGCATGTAATTTTTGCATGCCTGCGATTCGATTTGGAACGAGAGGAGATGAAAGCCATTCTTGGTGACACTTAAACGTTGACAATGTCATCCAACTGATGTGCAACGATGCGGCCCCGGTGGAACTTTGGCCGTATGCTAACAGGAAAGGGAGGTTTGCTCTTGCAACCCTGGAGCGTCTGTACTCCAAGTTAGAAGCGGCTCACAACAGCGTCTGTTCCCCATGTCAGGGACGGCTGATCATCGTCCGAGTGCCAGAGAAGGACTCTAAGATAAACTGCGCACTATGGTTCTCCGAACATCTACACGGAGAAATCAGAGTACCCAAAAAATAAGTTCTTTTTACTCAAATTTAGGTAAACTGCATTTAGTTTTTACCCACGGTTGGGTTGTTTTGCCTCTCTCGCAACAGCAATGTTGTCAAAAACAGAGAGAGATGCACCGACCCAGCGTCGAAGTTCAATGGAATAAGCCAAATTTGGCTTCTTTCGAGTTTACTAGTGATCCTATATAGAGAGATACGCGGAAGAAAAATGGAAATATTTGGCAACAGACCAGCAGTGCTGATTTTGCTCGGCGTCGAGAACAATATTGTAACACGGACATGACTTCATCATCGCTAAAAATATTATTTTGTTTCGTTATAGATCTTTGAGCTACACATTCAAACCAATAAACAGCCCAAAAAATCAACAACTAAAAATCGCATTGAAAAAAATTAAAAAAAGAAAAATATTTCTTTTTTTTTTGCTTCATGCAAAATTACTTTTACCGAAATAATTTCAAGTGGATAACATTACTCCTCAAGAAAAGTTCAAAACAAACATAACGCATGTTCGTTTGGCTCACACTTTGACAGCTCTCGCTGCTCGATTGGCTCACACTTTGACAGAAATGTCAGCTTCCGCGAATCTCTCTTATAAAGGATTTCTAGAGTTTACCTAAGAGTTTATTCACAAATTTCATAACGCCTTTTCGACACCCACCCACTTCCTTGTAACGCTTTTTGTAGGAACATTTTACAAATACTGTATGAGCCGTAACAGCACGAGGACACCCACCCACCCCCTTCAGCGTTATGAAACTTGTGAATGGGCCCTAACGTTAAGTTGTTTTGACCCATCACGGAGACTTCGACCCGAGATGTTCAGGGATAAGGATGGGAGCATTTTGACGGATGACCCTGAGGTGATCGAAAAGTGAAGCAGCACTTCGACGAACACCTGAATGGCGCTGAGAGCGCAGACAATGAACGACGAGATGCCGGAGGAAATGCCTTCGTCAGTACTGCGGACGATGGAAGTCAACCAGCCCCCACTTTGAGGGAGGTTAAGGATGCCATTCACCAGCTCAAGAACAATAAAGCTGCTTGTAAGGATGGTATCGGAGCTGAACTCATAATGATGGGCTCGGAGAAGCTGGCCTTTTGTCTGCACTGTCTGATAGGCACAATCTGGGAAACAGAACAGCTACCGGATGAGTGGAAGGAAGGGGTAATATGCCCCATCTACAAGAAAGATTGTGATGGACTTTCGTGCCTGTTGTTAAATATTGCGCTAGAAGGTGTTATGCGGAGAGCCGGGCTTAACAGCCGGGGAACGATTTTTACGAGATCCAGTCAATTGTTTGCTTCGCGGATGATATGGACATTGTCGGCCGAACCTTTTGAAAAGGTGGCAGACCAATACACCTGCCTGAAACGCGAGGCAGCAAAAGTTGGGCTGGTGGTGAATGCGTCCAAGACAAAGTACATGCCAACTGGAGCGGCCGAGTGCAACAGCGCTCGCCTAGGTAGCAGTGTTACGATAGACGGGGATACCTTCGAGGTGATCGACGAGTTCGTCTACCTTGGATTCTTGCTGACGGCTGACGTTAGCCGTGAAATACGGAGGTGCATCATCACTGGAAGTCGGGCCTACTATGGCCTCCACAAGAAGCTGCGGTCAAAAAAGATTCACACTCACACCAAATGTACTATGTACAAAACGCTCATAAGGCCGGTAGTCTTCAACGGGCATGAAACGTGGACGATGCTCGAGAAGGACCTGCAAGCACTTGGAGTCTTCGAACGTCGGGTACTTAGGATGATCTTTGACGGTGTGTGACGGCGAAAGATGGACTACGAGCTCGCCTAACTCTACGGCGAACCCAGTATCCAGAAGGTGGCCATAGCTGGAAGGATACGATGGGCAGGGCATCTTGCAAGAATGCCGGACAGCGACCCTGCAAAGATGGTGTTCGCTTCAGATCCGGTCGGTACAAGATGGCGGGGAGCGCAGCGAGCTAGGTGGGCGGATCAAGTGCGTATCGATTTGGCGAGTGTAGGGCAGAACCGAGGATGGAGAGATGCGGCCACGAACCGAGTATTGTGGCGTAAAATTGTTGGTTCAGTGTTATCTGTTTAGATGTTAATGATGAATACCGGATATGTTTCTTCAGGAAAATCTGATATAATATTTGAGGGCATCTAAGAAAATAATAATCTTGGAACACGCCTTATTAGTTGTATAGATTACACGCAAGATTACTCGTATATTTTGAGAAATATCTCAGAAAAACATTCTGTATGTAATGACAAACTAATGATGAATAAATATTCACCTAAATAAGGCTCACTAAATTTACTTTCCAAGCATTCCAGATTCTTGTGTTTTGACCGGTTACTAAACATTGACCTTCGAAGATTGATAGACAAGCTACTAATCTCAATGTTGTGTCAATGAAAGCAAAAGCACATAGAGTTGGCCTTATCACCAAAATGGGTACACAGCGATTGATACTCTTGAATCTCACTAAATAAGCCGCCACGTGTTGGAATGATTAAATCACTTCAAAGAAACCCGTTTAAACACTCTATAATTACACACTTACGTATCCAACAATTTAATATCCTGGAACTTGGAGCGCTCTTCGTGGAGAACCCTTTTCACCTTCAGCGAAAAGCATTGATTCGGCCATAGCTGTTCCGAAATTTCGCTAAACCATTCGCTTGGATTCATTTCTGGGGAAGTCTAGAAAATAACTGAAAACCAAATGCTTATAAATTTAATGGTAAACCATGGTTATCATTAATTCTTACCTGAAATTCAACAGAAAGTAACTTAATACGTCAAAAACACGTTGAATATCACTGATTACAAGATTACGGAAACAAAACCAAACAGACTTTACCGCTTGCTGGAAGCAAACTGTAGTTGTGTACGCGAGTGTCGATCGTTTGGATTCGTCGGCTTCTCGTGTTCTGTAGGGCAAGAGGACCAATTTAGTCTTCATGGAGGTATATTGGCCATATAGCTTGTTTCATCTATTTATTAGGCTCTTGTATTATTTTTCTTACAAGTAAGCACCTCTGAAGCGTTTAAAATTATTAAAATAAAAAAAGTTATAGTTTCAAAACAAACTTCAGAATCAGAATAATTTTGGAAATAAAAAATAATAATAAAGGACAAAGACCCTATTCCAGATCAGAGCTTTTGGCGTCGTGCACAGGAACCGATCAATTTTACTGTACAATGTTACACCGTCATGTTCACCTACAGAAATTAGATAGATTTTTAGGGTTATAGACAGGGATCTGGAAGATTTTGAAAATTTGTCTGGAAAAGTCTGGATTGCTTATATCGTATATGGAGAACCTTACAAATTATTTACAAAACCTTACAAATTCATTTCAAATTTTATCTGGATACTCCAGATTTTTGTAAAATGGGGCCTCAAAAATCTGGAATATTCCAGACAAATCTGGAAGGTTGGCAACGCTGGTTATAGAGGAGAACATTGGTGACGTCTCGAGAAATTCTTCTTTTCAGCCCCTCTTTCATCACTCTAATGTCGTTTTGGTTTTTAGGAACTGGGTCGGTGATCAACACATAAATAAACCAACGTCAAGCAAAATGTGGTTCGATCGAACCTGAACCGGGTTGGGGTTGAAACTGTGATTCAGAACGGGTTGCGCCAGTTCCAACCTAGGTTCAAAAACGAATTCGACATAAGTTGACTGTCCTGCTCTTTGACATTCACTGCTGGAATTTTTTGGATTTTTCATATGAAGTTGACATTCAATGCTGGATTTAGGTTGTTTAATAATGAAAAAGTTACAATATTTCCTAGCTCGATTGAAGGAGCACATTTTTCTAAGGGCCTGCTCACAAATTTCATAACGCCAAAAATGTCCATTTTTGACACCCACCACTCCCTCGTAACGCATTTTGTTTGAATATTTTTCAAATTTTGTATGAACTGTAACAACTCAAAGACACTCACCCACCCCCTTCAGCGATATGAAATTTGTGAATCAGCCCTAAGTATAACACAATTTTATTGCACTTTAATATCTAAATTTTGACATTATAACTGATTAATGAATATTTCAGTCTGTATAGACACAATGACATTTCAATTTACGTAATGACAGCTCGTCCCGTAGCATAATTTGTACAGTTATAATTCAAACGTGTTTTCTATACTAAGGGTGTGAACCGTTTCACCGATTCATTTAACTTTTAATTAAAATTTGACCGCTCGATAGTTATTTTCCCTCCGGTTAAAAATAACCCTTCTCTGAAGCATGGTAAAACTTGACAGTTCGAAAATTATTTTATGCTCCCGTAAATTTGAGAATAACCAATCATCTGTCAACTTTGTTCTACTCGACTGTCAAAGCTCAAATGGGTCGACTGCGAAGTTCAATTTAAGGGGCTATCCCCTGTAAGACCCCTTATGAATATTCGCCACAAGGAATCGTGTTGAAATTCATAAATTTGCCTTATGAAAGCAAAATACGAAAACAAAAAATGTTTGCGCGGCATCCTGGAATCTAAGCAAGAACCTTGCGATCGATAGGCCCTTGCGTATACCACGCGCATATTGACGCCTTGATGTGGAGTGATGCTAGAACGATACACAAAGCGCTCACATTGCAATAATCATTCTACCTTTCATAAGGCAAAATGTATATATTTAGATAGTCCTGTTCGCTGTGTGTAGGTTCAGCCTTCAAACACTTTATTTGGAGCCCATCTGGCTATCTTGAACGAGTGAAGAACTAGCCAAATGTGTAAAAATTCACGTTAATAAAGCCACAGATAACAGATGTTTATGCTAGAACGAAAATTTTCTGAAAACCTATGTAAATATTCAAATTGAAACTCCTTGCAATCACTAGCGCCGCCACACAACAAATTGCGTCAATAAGTGGTGAATATCAGTATCTTGAAATATTTCATATTCACCACGGTCATCGTCATGGGAACTTAGCGATGACAGCGCCACCACAATGTTGCTACTTGTATTGCCATTCAAAATGACCATTAATTGGCTTACACAGTTTTACAAACGGACTTCAACGTCTGTTATCTGTGGTAAAGCAAAATAAATGAAAGTGAATCAGTGTAGCGGTTCTCTTCCACGGAGAAAATGAAGTACTCAAATTTGGGTTCTTCTAACCCAACTCGGCACCTTCGTGCGTTACCCCAAATTTGAGTAAATACCCTAGTACTCAAATTTGAGTAGTTGCACCAAATTGAGGCAGTAGGTTATTTTTACCCAACGTAACCTTTGGTAAAAATACTTAAAAATAAGTAGTTTTCGAAGCAAAATGCATCTGTCATGATTTTGTAATTTATTAGGAGAAACAGAATTTAATTGTAGTTTTGAAACCATTTATTTTCCTTCGTTTTGAAGCTGCATTATTACCATTTATTATTTATTGAAAAACTCAGTATTGGATTATCGTGAAATTACAACTATTAACAAAATGAATTAAATTGTATGTAAAATAAGTTGACGAACGTCGAAGTTTTTAGTTCACTATGTGGAGGAGCATTTTAGTTTCAGTGCGCCTCGGTAGGGATCCAATGCAGCAGACGATATCATTGCCCGGAGCGTTGGTGGACCATGCCCGAGGGATGTTGGCCTGGAAGTGCTGGAGTAATGCGCCAATGCGAAACGCGTTGTACTCAGTGTAAGTATTGAGCTCTTGTACTTTCTGCGCAAAACAAGATCCGGAGGATGAGAAATCGGTACCAGAGCCGAAACCGGTGCAATTCTTGAGTCAGCTTACAGCCACTGTTGTTGGAATGGGGTGGCTATCGGGAACCGCACAAAAAATTCATCGGAGAAAGTGACTTCTGGGTTGTGCCAATCGTGTACAACAAACAAATATCTGAAAAAGAATGAGATCGTTTGACATTATTTTCATCGGTGAAAGTTATGTGAAATATTTACCTTATATTCCAGTATATTTGCTGGTCAGCTCCCCGAGTTTTGCACAAAACAACGTCAGGAACACTAGTGCAGCTTCAATTAATACAACTTGAACAAAATTTTAGTTTTTCTTTACAAATTTTATTAAAAATATTAAGAAAATGACGTTTACGTCTTACACTATTGATGACTTGTCTAGAATGACCATTCCAAAATGGCTGTTGCGTTTTTTCATCCAAATTTGAGTTTAAACTACTCAAAGTCTAGAACGCAGCCTAAATTACATGCGTTGAGTTATTTCTACTCAACTTTGCGTTTTTTGAGTGTTTGGAAAATTAATGAGCGATTTTCATTTATATGATTGAAACATTTACAGTTCTCTAACATTGATGGGATTGCAATTTCAGAGCGATTGCAAATACGTTGAATGACTAATTTCGTTTAAAATAACATTTTGTATTGAACAGATGAAAAATTGAACAAGTTTATTTATACTCAAAATTGAGTTTTCGTTGAACAACTCAAAAGTTGGGTAAAATTTACGTATTTAGCAGAATGAAAATCACCCAATTCTAAAGTTCCACAGTCTTTACTTGATTTTGAGTATAAAAAAACTCAATTTTGAGTACTTCGTTTTCTCCGTGTCCGTTCTCTCCCTCTGTTGTGGAACATTTCTATTGATCCATATCGTAGCCGGTGTAATGGTTGAACCGCTTGAAACCCAAACCCACTTACTGCCGCAGCCAGTCGGTAAAATTAGTTTGACATTTCGCTTTGCTCTTTCTTCTGTGGGTAAACAGAGCAGATTCAGTTTAAACAACGCGTGCTTCTCGTGCGGGCCGCTTATTTACTTTGGTGCTTGTTTTACGTGCCGGTCAAATTAATACCTTAATCGATTTCTAGTGTAGAAAACCAATCTTAATGTCTACCACCAGCCAGAAAATGGACACAGACGATGGACCTTCTTCCCAAGCAACCAAACCCATCTGTTTGATAGTGCTGGGAATGGCGGGATCCGGTAAAACCACTTTCGTACGCAAACTAGCGCAATATAAACACGACGAGCACAATCCCTATCTCATTAATTTGGACCCTGCGTGTCGGGAGGTACCCTATCCGGCGAATATCGGTGAGTAATGGATGCGTAACGGTTAGATGGGTTCCATAACATTCTCCAGAAAACCATTCCCTAGAATTTCGCTCCCCAAAATGCACCATTCGTCCAGAAATCTATATACAGTGGTCGAATTTCGTATTTGTACAGGGCACTGTTTTAACATAAAGTTTATAAAAAAAACGATCAAATAATGATTTTTTAAATTTAAAATACTTCATCAATAATGTAGGTCATAGGTGTCATCTATTATTCGACATTCATAAACACTGTTTCCATTTCCTTTCGTCTTTGGATAATGGAAAAATATTGTATTAATGTATAAAATTGACCCAACTCCATACCCAAAACTAAATTCCAATGCTTTATATGATTACTTCAATCCTTCTCCACGTTGTTCAGATGTAGAGTAGCGTACATTTGAATAATTATTAAGTGGACATTATTGAAACTTAAGTTAAACTATGAAACATTCCAAAATATGCTCCTGTTTTGCAATTTATTGATTTTATAATACAATTACAACATTACTTGAATAAGTTGAGCTGAAGCGCATTTATATACTTTTAAACTAGAATATATCTTGTTTTTTTTATAATTTTAAGGATGGTTTGCGACTGACAAGAAAAGGAATCACCTATTTCGATGCGTGGAAATTTTCTTCCCAAAAATTGTCCAGAAAATCACATTTTTATGATCGTAGTTGGAGAAAAGCACTAATTTTCGATCTACAAGAATTTTGTGACAATTTTCGGATTTCCATACAAAGTAGGCCAAAATCGTATGGATGGGTCGAAAATTAGTGCTGGGTCCTACGCAGTTGAGAAGAAATTTCAAAAAAGGCTCTCTGTAGAAAATTTCTTGACCCATTCAGTCAAGTAATTTCTTTACTTTTCTTGAACGAACAACATAACATTTCTATTAACGGCCACGATCACAGGGTTTGACGGTGCCAATGTAGAAGGTGCACCATAATAATATTCGTCTGTGAAACATATTACCTTCCCAATACTTTGGCACACCTCTAACGGTTAATGATTTTTATGAAACGGCTGCATTCAGGCGGAGGATCTGTTAATATGTTCGGCATATTATCAGGTCCTCTTCGAACGGAGGGGGGACCGCCAGGGCTCAGTAGTTACTTATAAACCAGTGCTGGTTGTTGATGGTTCAGTTCGTTTACACGAGCTGTAGTATCCTTTGTACTAATCAATAATGATGGTTAAGTTTCGAAGCCAACGTGTGTTCAATCGTTTTATAATGCAACATAAGAATGTGTGTTTGGTGAAACTCTGCGTACACTCGTCGTTAAAAAAAATAGTGATTGTGACGGTGCACAATGATGTTTGAAAAAATGCATTGTGATGAAAATGGCATTGGAAGTGGTTGTGATAATTTTTTAGGTATACAAATAATAATTATATAAACCCTACTAGATTAACAATGGCCATAATAGATTTTGCAATCATTTCTCTGATGATAAACACTATGGCCTAGTTCTTCACACATGTTTGATAAAAGTTTTTATAATGACAGCGAGTGCAAAAGAATGGATCGAAGTGATTTTTTTTAATGTAACTTTCTTGATCGTAGTTTGAACAGTTTGAATGACTCTACAGCAACATAAATAATAAAAAAATAATTCAATATCTTTTAATTAAGTAACTAAGTAGTAATGATAACAGATGTAAATGATAATAACATTGAATTTATATGAAAATGGTGTGATGTAATTTTGATGAAATTTTTTTTAAGGCACTCTGTGCTCGTGGCCACTACTGTGCCGGAATCAGCTGATCTGTAGCTTCTTCTTTACCGATACAGATCTATTTTTAATTTATCTATATTTACATCTACACTCTCTCCTACTCTTTTTACTCTCACACCGAGCAGGTAGGAGATAGCTCTGCTGTTAGTGAGGATAGTTGCCTGCGAAGAGGGTCAGTTTGTCTCAGTCACCATCTAATACTGACGGAGGATGGATGTGCTCCCCAAAGCACGGTCCTCCGTGAGGCGTCTTCTGGTGGCTGGACGGGTTTTTTTTTTTGTGGAGGGGCTGGGAATCGAACCCATGACCTTACGCTTATGAAGCGAAAGCGTAAGCTCAAGGCTACAGACTCCCCTATTTGATGAAAATGTATAGTTGTGATAATGAAAAATGATATACCTAATGGATAATATATCTGAAGTCTGAAAGTTGATGAGTGATATTCGGTGGTATACGTGATAGTGTCGATAGTGAGTGATGAAATGAAATGGGAAATGAGGACCTTTTAATAAAACTATTTCGTACTTCACTTTAACCACTCTAGTAGCATTTCGGGCCTTTTTTTTTTTTTTTTTTTTTTTTCCTTCTAAGCAATGGGGGGATAATCTGCTCAACAGACTCCGGACCGAGGTCCAGGAGTGTGGGGTTGGGGACCATTTACTACGTACAAGCAGTAAACAGGACTACACCCCCGACCCACTAAACCATTTCCATTGCCGCCAAACCCTTCGTCTCTCCGGGACCACCAAGAAGGCATTGCTTCGGAGAGGGGCTATTGCACATCGCATCCTCCAGGTTAGCTGCGTAGCCATGCAGCAACGAACATCGATGACACGCTTATGGGGGTCCACCAAGGTAGCATGCTGGCGCATTGCCAGCTTCCCGGGTGGTCCTCACCTCCCGTTGTCCGCTGAAGGCGGGCAGGGTCGACCACTAAGCCCGCGCCCAGCTGCACCGCAGGTATCAAGAACTGATACTGCGGGCTTCGCAATTTGACCTACTGAAGGCTCAGGCCCTATCAGCTAGCACGAGCTGGGATTGCTGACGAAGGGGCCTCCACCTGCCCCGAACAACCAGAGGCTCGTATCCACCCAGTAGGCCGGCGCCACGACAGCAGCGCTACCAGGATGTTCTCCCCGCGGCCACTTAATCGCTGTAAGGGTCGATTTCGACCGTAGGGCACCGGTATGACCTACGTAGCCGACTGCGAACCCTTGGACCACCTGTTGATTAGCGTCTGCACTAGTCACTCCTCGAGTCCACACGCCACCTCCTTTGGAGTTCCGAGACGATGTGGGTGATAGCCGATGAAACGGCATTCCAGCCAAACTCGTCTGCACACATCCTCTGGACCAAATTGTCCGGAGTCGTGTCCCGACCGCATGTGGCAAACATGCGGTCACGCATTGTGCGGAAACGCGGGCACACGAACAAAACGTGTTCCGCCGTTTTCCTCTAAAACCTGCACAAACTGGACATTCGGGAGAACCCGCATGACCGAAACGGTGTAGATATTGTCTAAAGCATCCATGACCCGAAAGGACCTGTGTTAGGTGGAATGTTAGTTCCCATGGCGCCTATTGACCCAGATATCTAACCTCGGAATCAACCTGTGAGTCCACACTCCCTTGGTGGAACTGTCCCACGCACGCTGCCATTTGACCATGGAGGCCAGTCTGGCAGTCCTGCGTATGCCTCTTGTGCCGCGCATTTCGAAGCACTCTATGTCTTCCATGATAAGGATACCAATAGGCATCATACCGGTGATGACACAAAGTGCATCGTGTGACACGGTACGGTACGCGCTCGCAACCCTCAGGCACATTAGCCTATAAGTACTCTCTAGCTTGCTACGGTAGCTATCGGTACTCAAAGCCGTGCCCCAAGCCGGGCCACCATACCTCAGTATGGACGAGGCGACACTGGCCAGAAGCTTACGCTTGCTGGCGTACACCGCAGAGCTATTGGACATCATCCGGGACAGTGCCACAATAGCTGTGGAGGCTCTCTTGCAGGCATAATCGACATGGCTACCGAAGGTAAGCTTGTCGTCGATCATCACCCCCAAGTGTTTGACGGAGCGCTTCGAAGTGATTGTGCAGTCGCCTACACTGATCACCGCTTGCTGCGCCGACTTTCGGTTGTTGACAACAACAGCCTCCGTTTTGTGGTGAGCCAATTCCAGTTTCCTGGAGCTCATCCACTCCTCCACAATTGCGATCGAGTGGGCTGCAGTCAATTCCACTTCTTCGATCGATTCACCGTAGACCTCCAGCGTAATATCGTCGGCAAAGCCAACGATGACCACACCCGCCGGGAATTTCAATCTCAACACCTCGTCGTACATGACATTCCATAACACCGGACCCAGGATGGAACCTTGCGGGACTCCTGAGGTTATGTGAAAGCACTTCCGACCCACCTCTGTGTCATAGACTAATACCCGATTCTGGAAGTAACTTCCGAGAATCTTGTACAGGTACTCGGGTATCCCCAGACGCAGGAGCGCATCAGCAATAGCCGCCCAACTGGCACTATTAAATGCATTCCTTACATCCAGAGTCACTACTGCGCAGTAGCGAATACCCCTCCTCTTACGCTGGAGTGCTATCTCAGCGGTTTTCTTAACCGCCAGAATAGCGTCTACAGTGGACCTCCCTTTCCGGAAGCCGAACTGGTTGCCTGAGAGACCATTTACACCCTCGGTGTACCTCGACAGTCTGTTGAGGATGATCTTCTCGAGCACTTTCCCCACCGTGTCAATCAAGCAAATTGGTCTATACGCCGACGGGTCACCGGGTGGTTTCCCCGCCTTTGGCAATAGTACCAGGCTCTGCCTCTTCCACGCATCTGGAAATACTCCCTCGTCCAGGCATATCTGCATAGCAGATCTGAACATACCGGGAGCCTCCAAGATTGCGACTTTGAGGGCCAGGTTTGGAACTCCGTCCGGGCCTGGTGCCTTCCCCATGCTTAGGGATTTTGCAATCCCTACAAGTTCCTCATCAGTTACTCTATCCTCATCACCAGCCCCAATCCCCGGCTGTCCTACAAAAGGAGGCCATGGGCTAGGGTTGTGGCGCGGGAAGAGCCCCTCGATGATCCCCTCCAGCATCTGTGGAGACTGCTCCGTAGGAGCAATTGCACCTCTTGTCTTCGCCATTACGATCCTGTAGGCATCACCCCACGGGTTCGCGTTGGCACTCTGACAGAGTCCCTCGAAGCAGGCCTTTTTGCTTGCCCTTATCTCAGACTTCAGCGCGACTTTGGCAGCGGTGAACACCGCCCGTCGTTCTTCACGCTCCTGCTCGGTACGTGCTCGCTGCATCCGTCTCCTGGCCCGTAGGCAGGCACGGCGCAGGTTCGCAATAGCTTGAGTCCACCAGTATGTCGGTGGTCTCCCATTCCTAGGGTGGACTTTTCTAGGCATGGTCGCATCGCATGCACGCATTTCGGGCCTTATCATAGTTTGATAGTAGTCTGAACTACTAGACTGCAAAACTACGGTAAGGGCTGATTGCTGCTAGGGTACACAGTGACCATTTGAGCAACATTGCTTAGGATCGTCTTTGTGATGAACGCAATAGAGGCTTATAAAAGCAAATGCTGGGAAGGGGCTTAGGGCAGATTAAAAGTGCCAGTACTACCCCTATCGCTACCGACCAAAAAAGAATATAAAAGTTTTTGTTGAACTTCCTTCATTTCGGCTGAGCTTTTCATGCAATTGAAGAATTTCTACTTTCTTGTAGAAAGGTGTCATTATTTCCGAAAACTCGAAACCTGCAGTTGGTATTTGGAGCTACTCTCACGCGGCTGCTGAAGGCTATGAATCCTCTCGCTGGGCAGGTATTTCCGATAGGATTCCAGGTCCGTCACTGCTGCCGAAGGGTCCAGTCCATATCGAATGGGAGACCTTCAGATGCCAATTTCGGACGAATGCTGGTCGCAGTAAAGCCGTCCACGCATACATTCTCTTGTTGATCGTGCATGTACGCGAGAAACAGTCGGACGACGTCCATGATTTTCGGGTCACGCAGTCGAGCTTTCGAGAATCGACCGTCGCCCTCTGTTGATTGCTACATTAAGCGCACAATAGGTGGTCAAAAACTTCCAAACAGATATTAACTTTTATTATCAACATTATATGAAAGCAAACATTCTGTAATACAAATCAGTTGCATTTAAACAATATATTTTACATTACTGTTTTTCTATGCATTCTTTGGCGCTTCCTTTGGTGGTTCATATTGCCCCGATCACCCCTATACAGTTTTCTGGGGAACGGTACATTCTAGGAACGTTAAAGAATCAGATTAACTAACAATTGTATTCACCGTAGATGTTCGAGATACCATCAACTACAAGGAGGTTATGAAGCAGTATAAACTTGGACCCAACGGAGGGATCGTCACTGCATTGAATCTGTTCTCCACCAAGTTTGGTAAGGTGATAGAATTGGTCGAGAGGACCCAGGACAAGCACAAATATTGCGTTATCGATACACCTGGGCAGATAGAAGTATTCACGTGGTCAGCGTCCGGCACTATCATCACGGAAGCTCTTGCAACTGCATTCCCTACGGTTGTCGTCTACGTGATGGACATAGTTCGATCTGCGAGCCCCACCACCTTCATGTCCAACATGCTGTACGCATGTTCCATTCTGTATAAAGCCCGGCTACCGTTCATAATTGTGTTGAACAAGATTGATGTGCAAGAGTTTGATTTCGCCATCGAATGGATGCAGGACTTTGAATCGTTCCAGGAAGCACTTGAAAACGAAACTACCTATGTCAGTAATCTAACCCGTACAATGTCCTTAACGCTGGACGAATTCTACCGGGACCTCAAAGCTTGCGGTGTGTCATCCAAGACGGGCATCGGATTTGGGAAGTTTTTTGAACTGGTCCAAGAGGCGGCCAAAGAATACGAAAGCGACTACAAAGCCGAATACGACAAACTACGGGAGGAAAAGTTAGCTGAACAGAAAAGAAAAGACGAAGAACAGTTGGCAAAGGTCACCCAACAAAGTAAAGGGCAGGAAGTGCCGTTGATAAATGAACTGAGCAGCGGTCGTGAGAGAGCAGACATATACCTGAAACATCCTGGTAATGAAAGTTCGGAAGACGAGGAAGGACATGAAGATGATGCTCCAGTTTGCCCGGGTGAGTGTTTTGAATCATTGTAGTCCCTTTAACACAGGAAAAGTATTAGTCAGAATATACGTCTATACAGACATCATATATGTTGGCTTTTAATAATGCAGCATTTCATATCTCTGTATCGAGTTATAGAACCATTATGAAAGACAGTTTTCATATATTGCGCTTTTCGGTAATCCAATCCGCATGGTTATTAAATTAAACAAACGTTCCGTTTTCGTCAACAAAATGTTCCGTTTTTATAAACACACAAAAATTGAAATTTTTATTTTTTTTAAATTGCGTAGAATATAAACTCGAAACTTACTTTGACGCAATTCAAATGTTTTTCAATATCCTCAAGGTTGATTTAGTGTTGAGCACCTACGATTGGTAGGTATCAAGTCTGATACGATTCAATAAGGTTTGACTCCTTCCTATCCGCTTATCAATTAGAGTTTTCAAACTAAGCATGGGCTGTTGGACAAAATTGACGCATGCTTTAATAGTCGAAAGCTGATCTGGCCACGTCCAAGCAACAACTAGAATTTGTGATTAGTTGAATACTTAAGAGAGTTACAGAGACCTCTCCTTTTCCTTACATAACATGTAATCATAGAATTTTCGATATGAATGTGATAGGAATAAATTAAAGAATGTTAGGGAAACGGCAAGGGACATGATCGAGTTTAATTTATTTTTGATAAGACTATAAACCCCGTCATATTGTGGACATAATCTTTTATCTATCAAACTCGATAGCATTGTACAGGTTATAGCAAACAGCTATTGATTAGGTCCTAGAGTCCCAGAGCTACTTGGGCACTTTCATAATTCACTTTGACATGGGAAGTTTTTATCGGACGAGTTTTGTGAAACTTTGCAATAAGAAGCACTTCAGTAAGACGCATATTGTGGCCAAATATGAGCTCAGTAGCTCTTCCCAAATTTACTAGGATCTTGATCTTTGAGCAGACACGCACCCCTTCTCCACATGCACACCAAAAAGTTAATTAAGAGCCTTATACCAACTGCAATACGCTTATTCATTAAACTCAATAAAAAAGTTTCTAAGCAAAAAGTTCTAATTTATTGATGCTTTTGATTAATTGATTTAATATTAATTTTACTAAACAAAAAACTAGAACTTCAGTTTAGTTTAGAGCCAGCCTATTCGCGATCAAACGCTAAGCTAAAAGGCGAAGGTGGCGCTGTTCTAGAATAGCGATTAGTGCAATTCCAGTCGAAGTTGGTAGTGATAAATTTAGAAGGAAAATCCCCACAAATATATTAATTATAAGATTTAAGCAATTTAAAGTACAGGAAACCGTAAATACTCATTCGAGTTTGCAAAACTTTCGCAACATAACCCCACATTCAATCGCCAATCGGGTGTAGCCAAAAATGCAAAAAAAAATGTACCTTGGCAAAAAAAAACTGTCAGTTAATAAGTGTGGAAGTGTTTTTAAGAACACTTAGCTGAGACGAAGGCTCTTTCTCAGTTGGGATGTAATGCCATCAGAAGGCCGGCTCCAAAGGCACGTTCCCCACCAGTTGGGAGATTTGTGCCAAAAAAAAGTTGTTTCTTGTTGAATATTTCTTGAAAAAAAAAATGATCTGCTTGACCCATCTGTTTCCTCTAGTCTACACCAACACAATTGGGGCACGCAGAAGATTCTGAGTGCCCGAACCTATGCAGGTACTGCCTATAGCAACCATGTCCTGACAAAAACTGCGTCAGGTGAAAATTCACTTTCGCATGGTTTCATTTGTACCAATCTAACACATTTGGTATTAGCGGATAAATGCATCTACCGTTAGTTGAGTTATCCCATTCCTGCTGTCAACCTCTGAGTGTTGCCTCTTTACATGAGTTGTGGACTCCTCCGGTACCTCTTTGGTTGAAGCAATGAACATCTTCCTTGATAATGAGCCCGATGGGCGTCATCCCGGCAATGATGCACACTGCCTTTCTAGAAACCGTTCGGTATGAACTTGCTACTCTTAAGCACTATCCAGCTTTTTACGCTAGCATGCCATAATATTTGAATCACCCCTTTCTGACATTTCTTGCCTTCACTACATTTTTTTTTATAGTTTGATCACAGCAACCTTTTGATGTTGACGAACGTGTTTCCAGGAGACAATAACATTTTCAAGAAATTTCATAGCTTATGGACCAATGCACGAGTTCACTAATTTGACGTTTGAGCGGTGCCGAATTCACTAGTTGCCATAGTCACGTAAATAACACGGCACCGCTCAAACGTCAGAAAGTGAACTCGTGCATCGGTCCATAAATACATTATTTTGTATTTTTAGCTCAAATTATTGTTTATTTTAGGTGGCTGAAAGAGGATTACTAGTTATCAAATTGAAAAACTGAGTTATGGATTAGTTGCAGAAACAATAAACCAGAGATGTACCGAATAGTACTATTCGGCCTTCGGCCGAATACCGAATAGTTGAATTATTATTATTCGACCAAACGAATATTCGGCCGAATATTGACTCAATATTCGACCAAACAAAACCTTAATATTCGGCCGAATAACAACCAAATTTCTCAAAAACTACATTTTCAATCTTGGATTAAAACAGAGAATCTACGGAAAGCTTCTACGATGAAGAATTGAACGGAGTATGAGTGGAAATGAATGATCGACTTCTTAAGCTTTTAAAACCGTTTGACAAAATTACAAAAATCGTTAGATCTAAGGATTTTTATGTCTGATATTACAAACTAAGCTACCTGGGCTTGGGATTATATTTTCCAGGGAGCGATGACTGACTTGCGCTCTCATTGCCCCACCAAACGCTGCAAAATGAAAAAATGAAAATGAAATTTCAGATAATCTTGTTATTATTCGGTCACTATTCGGCCTATTCGGCCGAATAAAGCATTTCATTATTCGGCAGACCGAATATTCGGCAAAATCATAATAATCGAGATATTCGGCCTGCCGAATATTCGGTACATCTCTACAATAAACGCTTTCAGCAAGATTTGTTGAGTCATATCAATGATTGACAGAGTGCATAAAACTTGCTCCATTAACACAAAAAAACCATCTGAGCCAGGTTTGTAAGCCGATAATTTTAATTAATTATCCAGAAAACTGATTAAATTTGTCATTGATTGGCAATTGATACTGTTAATTTGAATAGGAATGAAAGGCAGGTTATGTGTTATTTGTAACTTTCGGATCCATCGTTACCTATAATATTACAATTCAATATTCATGTGAGAATAGAAATAACATTAGGGGTCATCCAAAACTGACGTTCATCATTTAGGGGAGGGGGGAGGGGTCTGTTTTTTTTCCTTCTTACACTCAAAAAAATCCAAACGTCATTGCTACGTGAAAAATCACGTAGATCATTCCAAATTCGTTTTACCTCCACTTCACCTGACTAACATAAAGATCACTAAACCATTCATAACCACCAAATAGTGACTCGGTAATGTTTACTGAGGTTACCTATAGCGCTCACGTGGAATTCACGTAGGTGTCTGAGTTCATTTTGATATTTGCATAGTGTACGTACATTCGGTGTTGAGTTCAAATCCTAAGATGGCGCCCGCTTGATTTTTGAAAAACTTTAGAAGCTGCTGCTGCTTTAAACATTGTGTAAGATTGATTTCAAGGTAAATATGCTTTGAATGCCGAAGAATCCCAGCGTTACTTCATATTTTATACGTGATTTATAACCTCTACCAATTCTAGCACGCGAAGGCTACAACAAGGAAGACCAAACTCACAAAATTGGGGAAACAGGATTCAAAATGCTCAGATTGACAATAAAAATATCACAATCTTTTAAGTTTGTTTACATTGGGAATTAGTTTTCTTCCAAAGGCTATTAGAAATAAGATTGGTCTTTATTACAGTTAAATTTAATGCAAAACCATCTAGGTCCTATTGAAACGCTTCGTAAAGGCTACCGGAAAATCCACGTAGCTCTTACGTTTAGCGACGGTGGAATGGACGAAGTTCAAAAGTTCATGCGTTCATTCTGGGCTACCTATGATTAACGTAAGAGCTACGTGGAAAGTGCGATGGAAAAAAAATCACGTATGTTTTCACGTAACAATGACGTTTGGATTATTTTGAGTGTAGCAATGGGTTTGGGGACCATTTACAGGGTGGCCACCGAATCGGGAAAAGCGGGAAAAAGAAGGGAATTTGAATTCACCGGGAAAAATACGGGAAAACCGGGAATTTGAGATGATCACCGGGAAAATCATTCTGAACGAATATCTTCAAGCTTCTAATCTACATATTACTAAAAATAAGTTGTAGAAAGTTGATATGGTTGATAGTATTGCCATTAGGCATCTGCAATCTTGGACAAATAATATTTAAACATTAATGATTTAATTTCGTGTACAATTTTGCTAGACTAAACTTCTTAGAAATGTTTCAAATTGGTTGGCAATGTTTCGAAATATTTCATGATTATTTTTATGTCACTTGGGCTTGATTGTTTTTTCTCTAACTTATCCGACTCAAAAATTTGAATCAGAGTTTGAAAACTTCTTGCAGAAGTTTTATGGATTCAAAAATATTGGATTCATAATTTTGATTAGTTTCTGAATAATAAATTAATAAAATAGGATATTTTTTAAAGCAATGTTTTATCTATAAGAGCTTCTACTGTATCATTAGTTCGACTAAAATAAACTAAATCATTTAAAAATTGAATAACTAAGGTGAGATACATGCTTCAATATATGCGGCTTTGTTTCATCCTTAAGGCCGATTTGCTACTGACAAGAAAAGGAATCGCCTATCTCGATGCGTGGAAAATTTCTCCCAAGAAATGGTCAAGAAAATCACTTTTTTCTGATCGCAGTACGCAGTTGAGAAGAAATGTCACTTCAAAGGGGGCTCTCTGTAGGAAATTTCTTGACCCTTTCAGTCAAGGAATTTCTTTACTTTTCTTGAGCGAAACAGCATGCTTACCTTAAACTTTAGTGAATTCTTCATTTTTATGAAGAGGAAAAAAACCGAAAGATGTAAAAAATGGGCATATCTATATAAATTTAAATTGAAGGGTGTTTGTATGTCACGAGTTGGCTTGGGAGCAAGCCAATTTGTTTTGCTCAAGGGCTCCGACGTGTTTATGTGGAATGACATATTCTAAAATCCTGCGAGAAAGTTGAAAAATGGGAAACGGGGTTAGAAGCAAAGGGGTGTAAGTGACAGAAACCTAGTTTTGAGGACATCGACTTTGATTTTTTTTTTCATTCCATACTAATTGTGCAGGAGCCAAAAAACAAGCCAATCTCCTATGAAATAATATTATTTTTCCTATTTGACAGAAAAATTACCTAACAAACCGTCGAAAAGCTTGAACAAGAATTTTTAGTATATTCGATTTAAAAACCGACCCTCAATGAAAAACCGAGAAAATTTTGAAAATTATACCGGAAAAAAGCGGGAATTTCAAAATGGATATTTGGTGGCCAACCTGCATTTACTACATGCAAGCAGTAAACAGGACTACACCCCCGACCCACTAAACCATTCCCATTGCCGCCAAACCCTTCGTCTCTCCGGGACCACCAAGAAAGCATTGCTTCGGAGAGGGGGGGGGGGTCTACGAAAGTGTGACAGTACATGAATTAGGTATTGGAAAAAGCGTGACAGAGGGGGGAGGGGTGGTCTAGAAATCCCGAAAAACGATGGACGTCATATTTGAATCGACCCTTAGGCTCAGGACTTTTCAGCCAATTCGATCACAAATACGAGTGAGATGGTACTGAGTCGCCCGTTAAAATTGATTAAGATTGCGAGAATATAGCGCACGGCTGCTTGCCAGGGACCTTAAAAATTCAAATAATGGCATTGCTCAGAAAGCTGGTTTCCTTGCAAAGCTTCCGGTTTGTAGCGAGTCAAGCAAAATGTTTGAACTTTAATTTCTCGATAGCCAATTGATTGAATTGCCTTGCTTCCGTAGAAAAACGCGCAATTCTCACATTTGTAAGTTTACACAATCCACACCTAAAAGTCCGACTATCCGAGAATTGTATGATAACTCGTTCACATCAGGAAACTTCTAATGGATCCTTATTATTGATTGCCTAAAAACATAAGAAATAATTGGGATAACAAGAAAATGGTTATGTCAATATAGAAAGTTTAATACCGTTTTGTCTCAAATTTCGAACAGACTCATATTCCGAACACTCGGTTTTTATATGGTGATTTGGTTGAAATGTTTCGCTGAAATATGTCACCAAATAACAAGGAAATGGCAGTCAATTGGAATTCAATTTTAACGTCTCCAATATAATTTATACCGCGGGAGTAGTGATGATTCTCTAGTTTGAGACCAGTAGAACAAGCTCAGATCAATTTATTTGCGAAATAAATCATTTGAATATGATTTATTCGTGCTGTTCGGAATTTGAATCAAGGTGTTCGGAATATGAGACAGAATAAACACAGCGTTCGGCATTTGAATCAAAATGTTGTTCCATACTTTTACGTAAAAACAATACTAAAACTAATTAAATCAACATGATTATTGGTACATCCAACAGCTAACAGTGAGACTTTGCGAAGAAATTAAAATTTAAACAAATATCAGCCAATTTATGCCAATCAGATGGATTTGAAGTCACTGTTGGCCTTAAGTGTCCGAAATATGAATCAAATCGGTACGAAGATATTGCTGCTGCAAAACACATCGAGTAAAAATGAATGACATTTCAATCCACAACATAAAATCAGTGCTAAGACTTAACTATAAAATATGTACACAAGAAATGTCAAAATTAAATCACCCCTTGTTGATTTATAGCTGGCGTAAAAAGCTGGATACAGTCAGTGACATAAGTTAGTAACCAAATGCTGTTTTTCTATACAAAATGCTCAAGTTTGGGGTGCTATATCTCAGCTTCTGGTAGTCCGAATTTGCTGAAATTTGGAGAACGAACTACAAATAACTTAAAGTTTTGCCTGTAAAGGAATTATTACATTGCAGTCATTTTCCATAGAGTTTTGGAAGGTTGTTCAAAGACAAAAGTAAGTAACCGAGAGATTTTTTAATTTAATTCGAAAACGGTAAGTCTTGGGAAGTTGGTGTGTTCTGCAAATTTGTGTGACTTCCGAAAATCAACAACTTTGTTAAACAAACCAACAACCCACAACTTACCGTTTTCGAATTAAATAAAAAAGTCTCTCGGTTACTTACTTTTGTCTCTGAACAACCCTCTGAAACTCTATGGAAAATTAGTGCAATGTAATAATTCCTTTACAGACAAAACTTCAAGTTATTTGTAGTTCGTCATCCAAATTTCAGCCAATTTGGACTACCAGAAGCTGAGATACAGAACCCCAAACTTGAGCATTTTGTATGGAAAACAGCATTTAGTTACTAACTTATAGCCCTGAGATACCGGTGTAGGCAAAGAAAGCTCTCAGTTAATAACTGTGGAAGTGCTCGTAAGAACACTAAGGTAACTACTCTTCTTCTTGGCATTACGTCCTCACTGCGACAGAGCCGTCTTCTCAGCTTAGTGTTCTTACGAGCACTTCCACAGTTATTAACTGAGAGCTTTCTTTGCCTACACCGGTATTGCGGGGAAATTCAAAAATTTGGATAGGCTCGCGGAAATAACGCGCAGTGGGCTATCTCCGCACAGAACAAAAATCACATAGTGTGCGTTGAAGTCTGAATGTAAAAAACATCAATCAATCACTACTTTTCACATTGTTGGTTCATCATGTCTTAGAAGAAACCTTGAACATTGAGGCTTCGAATTACTTCCAATACTCTTTGAAACCTATCCCTCCGTGGGGGAAGCTAATTGGAATCGCGTTGATGGAGACAGTATTTGGAGATATTGATGTCATGAAGTCATCATGGTACTTTCCTGTTCAAGTGCATAAAACATAAATACCAAATCGAATCCTTATAAAACAAATAAGCTCAAATCCCATTTCCATTTGCGCGATTCGATTGTGTATTCAATTAAAAACTTTGAACACTAACGTAGGCAAATGTATACTAGCAGAACTATGCCCCACAGTGGAGTTCTACTTAGATGTTCGTGATAAATATAATACTAGACGCTTGACTAGACGTGTATTTGCAATAATGCTTCATGTGTTCATAGCATATAAATCATTATCGTAGATGTAATCTTTAAATTTGTTCATGATTGTCACGCCAGTCAAAACAATCACACCTAACGACGAGCAAGGCTGACTTTGATGTTCAGCCTGGAAAATTTAGCAGCCTGAGTGTTTCAATTTTCCAGGAATCAAAATTTGTCTTGCAACGCATAATATCTTGAGGCGATTAAGTGCGTGGGCCATCGCTTCCCAGCTTGCGCTGTTGAACGCATTCTGCACATCCAGAGTGGCAACCGCTCAGCTGTCTGAACGACCGACTGGATAGCGTCCTTTCCTGAATCCAAACTGGTTGTTGGACAATCCGTCCGCACCTTCCGTATACGGTACTAGCCTGTTGAGGATAAGCCTCTCCAACAACTTGCCCGTCGTATCTAGTAAACAGATAAGTCTATACGCCGACGGATCACCTGGTGGTTTCCTCGCCAAAATTCTTCATGTTTTGTTATGAATAGGTCTATAATTAGCTTCATCATAACAAGACAAGAAGAATGAACATTTGCACGACATTTTTTGGCGTTCATACACGATTGTCCCCAATCACAGGTTTCACCGGGAACTTCCCGTAACGTGCAAGCACCATATTCTGAACGGTTAAGAAAATCCAGTTTGAATAGCTTAAATTATTAAGGATTTCAACAGCTGGTATATTAGTTTGTCTTGCCGTTGCATTTGTTCAATATCTAAATAAACAAATAGATTAAAATAAAACGATCATCAATTATCAATTACAGTCAACTTTCGTTCGTTGCACTAAACCTGTAGCCCACTTAGTGAAAGACTTTCACTAATCGGGCTGAGTTTTGAGCTGTCAAAAACCAAGAACAAAAGAAACACAGAACTACCAACATTGATAAATTGCGCCTTATGTCAGAAAATGACGTTTGACTTCGTTTTAGGAGGGCTATAGCCCACTTAACGGGAGCCCAATTAAAACGAAGCCCATCTAAAGATAGTGCAACGAACGAAATTCGACTGTATTTTAAATATCATATGTTAGTCTGACGCATGCATGTTCCCAATTATGGACGCCATCCCGGGTAGGGGAGAATAGCAAAAGAATAACTAAATTTACCTTTAAAAGAGAATGTTTGAATAGCAAATTTAGTTCTTTGTTTGTTTGAAATAAGAGATAAAATAACAAAAATAATAACTCAGTTTGTATGGCATAAAAACTAAATCATAACATATTTCGCCATTGTAATAACAAAATAATAGCAAAACTATTGGCAAACATAAATAACAAAATAATAACTAAATAAGCTTTTCACGGGTAGAACAAAATAACGGTAATTTTAGTGCTTTGATTTTAATATCTAAATTTAGCATGATTGAAAAATAAACTTTTCGCTTTCCTGCTAAAAAAAACGTTTGCTTTTTGCAACCACAGAAAGGCCAGGGGGTGCTTCGTATGTCAGCACATGCCTTGTGGGTTCAATCTTTGCATGATGTACAGCGTATGAAGCATATTAGCGAGATCATAGGTCAGTTCCATAAACTACTTCTTGATCAGCGCCATAGATCGATTCGCCATATTAGTCATGTTGCATTAGCGGTTGCTCGTATTCAGATGAAAATGTCTTCGGAAATTCAACGCGTTTACAGTTCTTCATAATTTCTTTGTCAGCTTAAAGGTTAAAGTGTGCTCTTACGTACTGTCAACTCTCCCTTAGTCGACCTTCGTATCTCAATATCTAGTTAGAGAACCATAGTAAAATTTGGTGTTCATGGCTACCTCCATGGTCCCTTGAATCGCATATTTGCACTGGTTTAGTATTTATCCTGTAACACGATATCTCCCTAACTCGATGGTCCCTTCATTATCGAGTTATAGAGAGATTACTGTACATCATATCTTGTGGCTGCTTCTCGTGCGCTCATTTGCCTTAAAAGCATCATATTTACGGCACTTTATAATTGAGGACCGAAAGTTTTGTTATTTATGCTTTATTTTTGTTGCTGGTTGTTTTTTGTACCCTACATTTATGAAAAAAGTGAATTATAAATTAGATCCGAGTTATTAGGTTTACATTTTCAGTGCCCGGTCATAGAGGACAAGAGGTGTCCGGCCATAGAGGACTTGCAATGGTTTACGAAAAAGGTTGCTTTTCTTTGAAATTCTACATTTCCTAATAAATTTTGCATTGTGATTGATGCAAAACTTACTGAAGTCAACGTACGGAAACAATTCAGGTTAAATTATAAGAAACATTTGTGGCTACACTTGTATGAAATTTTATCGTTTCACATTTTTTTGGTAGATCGTATCAGAGTGAAACTTTTAACAGCTACTGTTTGTTTACGTTTGGACATGAAAACGTCATAGTTTGTATACACTGCAAAAATGTGTTTTGGTATCATCCTGGAATACTAAAATCTTAATATCATTATTCGTTTTTGGAACATTCAAAGTGTCCGGCCATATAGGCTGTCCGGCCATAGAGGACTTCCCCCTACAATGAATCATGTTTCGAATTGACAGTTTACTATTTTGGATGCAAAAACAACGAATGTTCAACTTAAGGAACGGACCATTCTGAATATGGCGCTGTCTATAATATGGTACTGGCACGGTAGTTCAAAAGTGCCCACTGTAGTCAATTATTCACATTGAGTCTACGATTGCCCTATTTACGACAAAAATGAAGAATGAGCCGTCGCATGATATCTTTTTGTGTCAAAACCGAAATGCCTCTTATGCAAGGTTTCCCCGGGGAACTTGGCGGCGCCATGAGTGGCCAAATCTGTCCAAGACTCATTTTCAATTTATAATAGGATGCTAGGGGCCTAGATAGCCGTAGCGGTAAACGCGCAGCTATTCAGCAGGACCATGCTGAGGGTCGTGGGTTCGAATCCCACCGGTCGAGGATCTTTTCGGGTTGGAAATTTTCTCGACTTCCTAGGCATAGTGTATCTTCGTACCTGCCACATGATATACGCATGCAAAAATGGTCATTGGCAAAGTAAGCTCTCAGTTAACTGTGGAAGTGCTCATAAGAACACTAAGCTGAGAAGCAGGCTCTGTCTCAATGAGGACGTAACGCCAGAAAGAAGAAGAAGAATAGGATGCTGGCGCTGGACATCCACGATGAATTGAAGTCTTTGTCCGCAAATATATTGACAAATAAAAATACGTCGGCTCCACCATCAATGAACCAATGCACGAGTTCACTAATTTGACGTTTGAGCGGTGCCGAATTCACTCGTTGCCATGGTCACGTAAATAACACAGCACCGCTCAAACGTCAGATAGTGAGCTCGTGCATCGGTCCATAGAATATCCAAGTTTGGAAGCCGAATTGAATAATAAAATTGCTGAAGTGTCAGGATGGCGCCTACTTGGAAACAGGAAAGTTTGGAAAGTCGATTAGACGCAATATGACATGCGCAAAAGCTTTTACAAAAGGCAGCAAAATATGGCCGATGAAGCGAAAAATCGTAGAAAGCGGAGAATCAGGAACGCTAACAAAAATTGTAATAAGAACAACAACAACGTGAACATTAATCCGCATTACCATAAAAATGTCTCATCCAAAATTCATCACAAAGTAAGCAAACAACAGAATTACAATCACGGAAATTTCGCCTTCAACAATAGCCAGGAAAGGAGTCATCAACTTCCTCCTGACAGAGAGATTCTTGCGGCTGCGAAACGTCAATTCTCTAGACCGCCAACAAATTATCGACCAACCATGCAGTTTAAAAAAGGAGAAGTCCGGCGAGGGAGGCGCCCCGGCAGTCCGTTGCAGTATCACCCCCGAACTGGACGACGGAAAGATCTTCAACTGGTGGATCTTGTGAAGCATGCGGTGCATGCCGGCATTCGTGTTTTCTACGGAATTGACGGAGGCAGAAAATAATTCAATGCAACCCGGTGAAGCTAATCAGCACTTGGTAACACATAATAATGACAATTCACCATATGGTTTAACAGACTTAAATAACGAACACTGTAGATGAAATTTTAATCTATTGTCAGAACTTTAATCGCATGAAAAGTGCTTTTAAAATTAATGAAATTCTTAAAAATATATTAAGTTCATCGTACTCAATCATTTTGGGAACAGAAACAAGTTGGAATGATGATGTGAAAAGTGAAGAAATTTTTGGTAGCAATTACAACGTATTTCGCAATGATCGTGACTTACTTTTGACACAAAGAAGATCGGGCAGAGGAGTCATC
This sequence comes from Aedes aegypti, assembly GCF_002204515.2. Classification (NCBI taxonomy): domain Eukaryota; kingdom Metazoa; phylum Arthropoda; class Insecta; order Diptera; family Culicidae; genus Aedes; species Aedes aegypti. Next base: position 209,183,099 of record NC_035109.1, on the reverse strand, counting down.
GTTGCAATATCATCAAATTTCAGTTCTGAAATCATTGCTTCACCTAACTTTAAAGAATTTGAGCATGTATGGGTTACATCAAATATTGGGGGTCATGCACAAATTACGTCACGCTCCAAGGGGGGGGAGGGGGTCGAGCCAAGCGTGACAAGCCTTACAAAATTTTCGGAGGATTCATACAAAATGTGTGACAAAGGGGGGGGGGAGGTGGTCGAAAAAGTTGAAATTTAGCGTGACATAATTTGTGTACCATCCCTTGGTAATGAAACTCATATTTTTGTATCAGTTTACTTTCCCCCAGATCAGGCTTGTAAGTCAACATACGAGAGTTTTTTCCTGATAGCAGAAGAAATCATAAATCAACTTCCTCCCGAAAACAAGGTGCATATTTATGGCGATTTCAATCAACGTAATGCAGATTTCATTCCTGATTTTGAAAACGAGAGTATTCTACTCCCTGTTGTTGGCGATAATGAAATTTTGAAATTTATTTTTAACAAAACTGCATCCTTAGGCCTTAATCAAATAAATCACGTAAAAAATAAACAAAACTGTTACCTAGATTTTTTATTGACAAATATGCATGAAGATTTCTGTGTAAGTGAGTCAATTTCACCATTATGGAAAAATGAAGCGTTTCACACGGCAATAGAATATTCTATGTTTATGCATATTTATCATACTCCTCACGAATATGTGTATGAGAATATTTTCGATTATAGTAGAGCCAATTATACTAATATTAGACTGAAATTAGATAACGCAAATTGGCAATCTGTTTTGAGAAATCAAAATAATATTGAATGGGCAATAGAAATCTTTTACAATTTATTGTGGGAAACCATTAGGGAGGAAGTACCTGTTAAGAAGAGACGAAGGAATCGCAACTCAAAAAATCCAATTTGGTTAAACAAGCAAATCATAAATTTGAAAAATCGAAAACAAAAAGCTCACAAAGTTTACAGCAGATATAAAAAAAACCAGACGATTTAGAAAAATATTTGGTTATTTGCGACCAACTCAATTTAGCCATTTCTACAGCACTTACCGAGTACAACATAAAAACTGAAAATGAAATAAAGTCATGTCCAAAGATTTTTTTCAATTACGTTAAAACTAAACTCAAATCGTGCAATTTTCCACAATGACTTTGGATGAAAAAGTAGGAAATAATTCTGAAGATATTTGCAATCTTTTCGAAAAAATTTTTCAAGAAAATTTTTCAACATTTTTGGAAAACGATCGAGATTATTCTTACTTTTCACATTTTGCTGACTTTCCGAGTGATGTTGGCGTTAATTCTGTAAATGTTCTGGACATTTTGTTTGGTCTTAAAAATTTGGACGCCACTAAAGGATCAGGGCCAGATGAAATTCCACCCGGATTCATAAAAAAACTTAGCAACTGAACTCACAACTCCATTATTTTGGTTATTCAATATGTCTCTTCAAACTGGCCAATTTCCAAAGGTATGGGAAAAATCATTCCCCATACCAATATATAAATCAGGTAAGAAATCGGACATTCGAAATTATCGCGGTATTGCTATTATGTCATGTATTCCAAAACTTTTCGAGTCAATTGTAAACAAAAATATGTTTACTTGTTTTAATTATGAATCGTGGTTTACGGCCAACCAGCCGAGTGGAAGTTTAACAACTACCGAAAAGCTAAACATTACATATAATTTGCAATTGGATTAGATGGACAAATTGATGTGAAGATTTGCGAAAAAGTTACACGTCTCCTCAGTGAGAATCGAACTCACGACTCCCCGATCTCTAGTTGGGGCGCGTTAACCACTACGCCATGAGAGGACTCATGAACGCAGAAGTTAACCTGAATTCGATTTCAGCTCAATAATCACGTGGTCCTCTTTCGCGAAGTGCACCTCTTTCGGAAGAATTAGATGCCCATCCAAACACAACGCTTTCTATATATATCCAATGCCTAGCCCGAGAGCGCATTGTTTTTTAGATATAGGAATAGCACACTACACTAGCCAGCAACTGCGCTGGCTGAGGTTTCTATTGTGTGGGCTTCCAATGGGTCGCGACGTTCTCAAACGACCGGTTACGGAACATGAGTCCGTTGCTCGATAAATACTTGTTTTAATTATGAATCGTGGTTTACGGCCAACCAGCCGAGTGGAAGTTTAACAACTACCGAAAAGCTAAACATTACATATAATTTGCAATTGGATTAGATGGACAAATTGATGTGAAGATTTGCGAAAAAGTTACACGTCTCCTCAGTGAGAATCGAACTCACGACTCCCCGATCTCTAGTTGGGGCGCGTTAACCACTACGCCATGAGAGGACTCATGAACGCAGAAGTTAACCTGAATTCGATTTCAGCTCAATAATCACGTGGTCCTCTTTCGCGAAGTGCACCTCTTTCGGAAGAATTAGATGCCCATCCAAACACAACGCTTTCTATATATATCCAATGCCTAGCCCGAGAGCGCATTGTTTTTTAGATATAGGAATAGCACACTACACTAGCCAGCAACTGCGCTGGCTGAGGTTTCTATTGTGTGGGCTTCCAATGGGTCGCGACGTTCTCAAACGACCGGTTACGGAACATGAGTCCGTTGCTCGATAAATACTTGTTTTAATTATGAATCGTGGTTTACGGCCAACCAGCCGAGTGGAAGTTTAACAACTACCGAAAAGCTAAACATTACATATAATTTGCAATTGGATTAGATGGACAAATTGATGTGAAGATTTGCGAAAAAGTTACACGTCTCCTCAGTGAGAATCGAACTCACGACTCCCCGATCTCTAGTTGGGGCGCGTTAACCACTACGCCATGAGAGGACTCATGAACGCAGAAGTTAACCTGAATTCGATTTCAGCTCAATAATCACGTGGTCCTCTTTCGCGAAGTGCACCTCTTTCGGAAGAATTAGATGCCCATCCAAACACAACGCTTTCTATATATATCCAATGTCTAGCCCGAGAGCGCATTGTTTTTTAGATATAGGAATAGCACACTACACTAGCCAGCAACTGCGCTGGCTGAGGTTTCTATTGTGTGGGCTTCCAATGGGTCGCGACGTTCTCAAACGACCGGTTACGGAACATGAGTCCGTTGCTCGATAAATACTTGTTTTAATTATGAATCGTGGTTTACGGCCAACCAGCCGAGTGGAAGTTTAACAACTACCGAAAAGCTAAACATTACATATAATTTGCAATTGGATTAGATGGACAAATTGATGTGAAGATTTGCGAAAAAGTTACACGTCTCCTCAGTGAGAATCGAACTCACGACTCCCCGATCTCTAGTTGGGGCGCGTTAACCACTACGCCATGAGAGGACTCATGAACGCAGAAGTTAACCTGAATTCGATTTCAGCTCAATAATCACGTGGTCCTCTTTCGCGAAGTGCACCTCTTTCGGAAGAATTAGATGCCCATCCAAACACAACGCTTTCTATATATATCCAATGCCTAGCCCGAGAGCGCATTGTTTTTTAGATATAGGAATAGCACACTACACTAGCCAGCAACTGCGCTGGCTGAGGTTTCTATTGTGTGGGCTTCCAATGGGTCGCGACGTTCTCAAACGACCGGTTACGGAACATGAGTCCGTTGCTCGATAAATACTTGTTTTAATTATGAATCGTGGTTTACGGCCAACCAGCCGAGTGGAAGTTTAACAACTACCGAAAAGCTAAACCGACCCATTGGAAGCCCACACAATAGAAACCTCAGCCAGCGCAGTTGCTGGCTAGTGTAGTGTGCTATTCCTATATCTAAAAAACAATGCGCTCTCGGGCTAGGCATTGGATATATATAGAAAGCGTTGTGTTTGGATGGGCATCTAATTCTTCCGAAAGAGGTGCACTTCGCGAAAGAGGACCACGTGATTATTGAGCTGAAATCGAATTCAGGTTAACTTCTGCGTTCATGAGTCCTCTCATGGCGTAGTGGTTAACGCGCCCCAACTAGAGATCGGGGAGTCGTGAGTTCGATTCTCACTGAGGAGACGTGTAACTTTTTCGCAAATCTTCACATCAATTTGTCCATCTAATCCAATTGCAAATTATATGTAATGTTTAGCTTTTCGGTAGTTGTTAAACTTCCACTCGGCTGGTTGGCCGTAAACCACGATTCATAATTAAAACAAGTATTTATCGAGCAACGGACTCATGTTCCGTAACCGGTCGTTTGAGAACGTCGCGACCCATTGGAAGCCCACACAATAGAAACCTCAGCCAGCGCAGTTGCTGGCTAGTGTAGTGTGCTATTCCTATATCTAAAAAACAATGCGCTCTCGGGCTAGGCATTGGATATATATAGAAAGCGTTGTGTTTGGATGGGCATCTAATTCTTCCGAAAGAGGTGCACTTCGCGAAAGAGGACCACGTGATTATTGAGCTGAAATCGAATTCAGGTTAACTTCTGCGTTCATGAGTCCTCTCATGGCGTAGTGGTTAACGCGCCCCAACTAGAGATCGGGGAGTCGTGAGTTCGATTCTCACTGAGGAGACGTGTAACTTTTTCGCAAATCTTCACATCAATTTGTCCATCTAATCCAATTGCAAATTATATGTAATGTTTAGCTTTTCGGTAGTTGTTAAACTTCCACTCGGCTGGTTGGCCGTAAACCACGATTCATAATTAAAACAAGTATTTATCGAGCAACGGACTCATGTTCCGTAACCGGTCGTTTGAGAACGTCGCGACCCATTGGAAGCCCACACAATAGAAACCTCAGCCAGCGCAGTTGCTGGCTAGTGTAGTGTGCTATTCCTATATCTAAAAAACAATGCGCTCTCGGGCTAGGCATTGGATATATATAGAAAGCGTTGTGTTTGGATGGGCATCTAATTCTTCCGAAAGAGGTGCACTTCGCGAAAGAGGACCACGTGATTATTGAGCTGAAATCGAATTCAGGTTAACTTCTGCGTTCATGAGTCCTCTCATGGCGTAGTGGTTAACGCGCCCCAACTAGAGATCGGGGAGTCGTGAGTTCGATTCTCACTGAGGAGACGTGTAACTTTTTCGCAAATCTTCACATCAATTTGTCCATCTAATCCAATTGCAAATTATATGTAATGTTTAGCTTTTCGGTAGTTGTTAAACTTCCACTCGGCTGGTTGGCCGTAAACCACGATTCATAATTAAAACAAGTATTTATCGAGCAACGGACTCATGTTCCGTAACCGGTCGTTTGAGAACGTCGCGACCCATTGGAAGCCCACACAATAGAAACCTCAGCCAGCCAAGTTGCTGGCTAGTGTAGTGTGCTATTCCTATATCTAAAAAACAATGCGCTCTCGGGCTAGGCATTGGATATATATAGAAAGCGTTGTGTTTGGATGGGCATCTAATTCTTCCGAAAGAGGTGCACTTCGCGAAAGAGGACCACGTGATTATTGAGCTGAAATCGAATTCAGGTTAACTTCTGCGTTCATGAGTCCTCTCATGGCGTAGTGGTTAACGCGCCCCAACTAGAGATCGGGGAGTCGTGAGTTCGATTCTCACTGAGGAGACGTGTAACTTTTTCGCAAATCTTCACATCAATTTGTCCATCTAATCCAATTGCAAATTATATGTAATGTTTAGCTTTTCGGTAGTTGTTAAACTTCCACTCGGCTGGTTGGCCGTAAACCACGATTCATAATTAAAACAAGTATTTATCGAGCAACGGACTCATGTTCCGTAACCGGTCGTTTGAGAACGTCGCGACCCATTGGAAGCCCACACAATAGAAACCTCAGCCAGCGCAGTTGCTGGCTAGTGTAGTGTGCTATTCCTATATCTAAAAAACAATGCGCTCTCGGGCTAGGCATTGGATATATATAGAAAGCGTTGTGTTTGGATGGGCATCTAATTCTTCCGAAAGAGGTGCACTTCGCGAAAGAGGACCACGTGATTATTGAGCTGAAATCGAATTCAGGTTAACTTCTGCGTTCATGAGTCCTCTCATGGCGTAGTGGTTAACGCGCCCCAACTAGAGATCGGGGAGTCGTGAGTTCGATTCTCACTGAGGAGACGTGTAACTTTTTCGCAAATCTTCACATCAATTTGTCCATCTAATCCAATTGCAAATTATATGTAATGTTTAGCTTTTCGGTAGTTGTTAAACTTCCACTCGGCTGGTTGGCCGTAAACCACGATTCATAATTAAAACAAGTATTTATCGAGCAACGGACTCATGTTCCGTAACCGGTCGTTTGAGAACGTCGCGACCCATTGGAAGCCCACACAATAGAAACCTCAGCCAGCGCAGTTGCTGGCTAGTGTAGTGTGCTATTCCTATATCTAAAAAACAATGCGCTCTCGGGCTAGGCATTGGATATATATAGAAAGCGTTGTGTTTGGATGGGCATCTAATTCTTCCGAAAGAGGTGCACTTCGCGAAAGAGGACCACGTGATTATTGAGCTGAAATCGAATTCAGGTTAACTTCTGCGTTCATGAGTCCTCTCATGGCGTAGTGGTTAACGCGCCCCAACTAGAGATCGGGGAGTCGTGAGTTCGATTCTCACTGAGGAGACGTGTAACTTTTTCGCAAATCTTCACATCAATTTGTCCATCTAATCCAATTGCAAATTATATGTAATGTTTAGCTTTTCGGTAGTTGTTAAAAATATGTTTGCCAAAATAAAAACTCGTATAACAAACGCTCAACACGGCTTTTTCAAAGGTCGTTCGACCACTATGAACCTTCTGGAATTTGTAAGTTACTCACTGAGTGCAATGGATAAAGGTTACTTCGTAGAAGCTCTTTACACTGACTTTAGTAAAGCATTCGATAAACTGGACATTCCAATGTTGACTTTCAAGCTTGAAAAAATGGGAATCGAAATGAGTCTCCTTACGTGGATCAAGTCCTATTTAAACGACCGTCAGCAAATAGTAAAATTCAATGGGAAAAGATCAAATCCAATACATGTTACATCTCAAGGCTCACACTTAGGCCCTCTTCTTTTTATTTTATATGTTAATGACGTTTCTTATATTCTAAACAAACTGAGGGTCCTTATTTATGCTGACGACATGAAGCTATTTTTAGAAATAAAGAATGATGACGATCATAATGTTTTTAAGAATGAGATACAAATTTTCTACACGTGGTGCTGCAAAAGTTTATTGGAATTGAATATAAAAAATGTAACCTCATAAGTTATAGCAGAAAACGAACCACACCAAATATGTCTATTGTTTTAGGAAACGAACATGTAAAAAAATGTGATAAAATAAGAGACTTAGGAGTTATCTTAGACTCAAAACTATCATTTGTAGATCACTATAATGTAATAATTCATAGAGCAGGAAATATGCTCAATTTCATAAAACGATTTGGTCAACACTTTCGTGATCCTTACACATTAAAAATACTTTATGTTGCGTATGTAAGATCAATATTAGAATATTGTAGTATTGTTTGGTCACCTTACACAAAAAAACATGAAGAACGTATAGAATCGATACAAAAGCAGTTTTTATTATACGCACTACGTAATTTAGGCTGGTCAGTACTTCCTCTACCATCATATGAATCACGATGTATGCTTATCAATATGAAATCACTGAAACTTTTGCACGATGACTTGACTGACTGTTTCATTGATTTTGAATACTTTCCAGATTTTTCCGCCAAAATTTCGTGAGTGGTCTTCAAAGAATATAAGATTACGATTCTAATGACAATTTGATTTAAAATTTTAGTCGATCCAATGTTGAAGAAATTAGTTATGATTTTTCAGTGTTTTTTGAAAAATGTAAAAACTTTAAGTAAAAATTTAGTATACAAAATTCAAAAAATGTTTTTGGAAAAATACATACGAAATAAGTATAACTCTTTGCCTTTCGAATGCGGCTTAGAGTGTTTTAATTGGACGTGTAATTACAGAGATATGGACAGGACACTTTTGTATGTTTTTTAGGGGTTGAACCCAAACTTTTGCACGGGAGTGTACATCTAGGATAATGGTAATCATATCAATGTTATGTGTATCCATTGCAATTCATTGAAAAAGTAATAAAGCTTATTATAACACCTCATCATAGTTATGGATTAATACTGTAAATTGTATATTAACAAAAGCCATGTAGGTTATCCGATAATGGTCATGTGATTAGCAGATGTAAAAATTATTAGGTTTTCAAGATGGCATATTTAGTTGATTGATTGCATTTTAGTCGGTTGAGAGTTCAGTTTTCGGTGTATTTCTCCACAGCCATTGACAGATTGAACAACAACGATAGGTAATTTCAATGTTTATATACAAAATAATCAAATATAAATTCGCCATTTCTATTTGAAATCAACAGAAAGATAAAGAAAATCCTTAGAATACCAAAGACTTCCGCAAGCCGCAGACGATGGATTATGGCAAGAAAACAGACTTTGAATCGCATATTTCAAAATCAATACATGTATAAAATAATTTTAGATAATAATTGAATAAATAATTTAGTATGCAAATTATGTGTTTGGGCTTTTTTAGTAGAATAATCCCTAAACTATAAGATAATTCCGTTGAAAATGTATTAAACGATCATATAAGAATCACGAACAAAACCAGTCATTTTCATCTTGATGTTGCATGGAATTCATTGAAAAGATCCAATAACTCATATATATCTTTACAATAAAATGTATGTGTTTTATCTGATGAATGCAATCAAAATGAAAACGCAAACGTTCATGTTGTAACCCGATGAACCTTATGTGAAAAACTACATGGAAAAAAACTATATGTGTTTTCAGATAAATATGATTACTTGGTTCAGTGATAGATACACGTTTGTCAAAATATTTAAATTTCTGCTCAACATGGCACTATCTTGCCCCTGAATCATCTTGCTTCTTTCATGCCTTTTATTCTATCTATTTCCAAATTTAAAATAATTGTTTTATTTCTTTTCTACAGGTGACGATGAGGCCGAAGAAGCTAACTTCACGTCGTTCGTAAGGAAACACAAAGAAATGCAGCAGAGTGCCACGCTGAACAAGTAAAATGGGACAAATAGAACAATAAAAATGATAACCACTTCACTAACGTGTAAAATGCATACAATTTTATTCAGACATTCAACACCAATCAACTTGTAAAGCAAAGGAACAGTAATCATTGGTAAAAATTCACGAAAATTGAATTTTTGTGACAGGGTACACATTTAATGCCTTCCCGAATCGTTCGATGTCCGTCACGTAGTTTCGGCCCACTTTGTCTGTCGTTAGATAGTGTATAGTGAATTCCTTGTCCAAATCCTCGATCTCAGTTTCTTCATCCTTCTCGGACACCTCACCGTTGCAGAGAATCGACTTTTCGCTACAACCAATAACCTGAACGGAGAACTTCCGTCGGTGCTGATTGTCAAACACCAACTGATTGTAGAAGTCTATGATGTTCTGCTTGTCCAACCGCTCAATATGTTCCATTTCCAGCTTGTTTCGATTGAAAATGTACTCCTCGGTTGTAATCTCGGCCCAGTTACGATTCATTTCGCTCTTCAAATCGGTATCGATTATTTGCTTGCGCTTCAGGAGTGAGCTCTTTACCAGCTGGAAGTCTTCTTCCGGCATGTCGTTTAGGATTTGAACGAATCTACCGTTGAAATCTTCGATCCTGTCGTCTATATGCTGGTACGTAAATTTGTCCTCTTGAGAATGGATCGTGACCGAATATCCCAGAATGCCAAAGTTGTCACGAATGGTTACAGACACATCATATCCCAGTTGTTCCTTAGTACGGAGTATGTCAAAGAGCGGTTCCTCGATTAGCATTACCATCAGCTCCAGTTGAGCGTTGATTGACGGCGTCACAGGCCCAGCCTGGTAGAAAGTTGTCGTTACCGTATTGACATCATTCTCGCGGAAGGACTTTACCGTTAAGTAGTTATTGCCCAGAGGTATTTCTCGAGCTCTTGATTCGGTTAGTGATTTCTGAAATGAATAATACAGAAAATGAAGCAAGTTCTAAATAATACATGCAGATTCTGCATTGCAGAATGAAGTGACCAATAAAAATCAAATCACAAAAAAACTATAGTTACACACCCATTTTTTCATTTAAACCCCCAGAAGCTACTGTAAAAGTTTGAGCGCAATCCATCAACTCTAAAACTCTAGCTTGAAGTTTGAATGAAGAAAACTGTCTCAATTACATTTTTGAGCATAGTGACTTGAAGAAATTTTATTTCTCCTAGCAGGGTATCCACTTTTTTACAGAACTGAGATTCCCTGATATTTCGTAATAGCCACCCGATATAATATAAAAATGGTAAATTGAAAAAGAAAGCTCTTAGTTTAAAATTTAGTTAAATGGGCCATCTCAAAGCAGCTATACATATACTTACATTAAGTATTTCGCCAGGAGCAAGATTTGTCAACATCTTCGACATAACATCTAGAGCGTCTTGCTTGCGAGTGTTTCCCTGTATCAGCGATTGGATTTTAACTTGATGAAAGTATCTCACGGAGAAATCACTGAGCGCATCAATTGTCAAATTCTTCAATGCATTGAATCGTTCCAAAGTGGTCCAGAAATTTTCCTGCACCACCTTCAATCGAAAATCCCTGTTGAAAAAAAAAAACACTTCTAAGCTTACTATACTTCGCGAATATGGTTTTAATCAATTACCTGCTCAGCTTGCTAGCTTTTATGATTTCGTTGTAATATGCCTTGGCCAGCTTCTTTTTGATGACATCGAATACATCTGCATTTATGTTTTTGTTAAAATCTCGCATAGCTCTTGTTATTTCATCGACGATTATTGGCAATTTCTGATTGTAGCCATCGACCTGCAATGCGACAATTTCGAATTAGTTCAAAATCATAACTATATGTTGTAAGTTATACTGAACACTACCTTCAAGATGATGCCTTTTTCAGAAGCATAGATCTCATAGTTCAAACCGGCCACCGTTGCTGGATAAAGGTCTTCAGCAATTTGGAATTTCAGCATTGCAGTGTATAAACTCGTTAGAGTGGCACTGTAAATGTGTAATTGAATTTAAATCAAATGTCTTTTATTTGATTTTGTTTTAAGTAGCGTTATACTCTTACGTACCATTCCGGATCATGCATTGGTAGCGGAGAAATAAAGTAGAAGTACATTAGCGACGTGGGTAAATTAAATTTGCCGTCCTGTCGGTACCATAGTTCACAATTCTTACGGTCCATTATTTTCTCCGGGAACACTGGAATCAAAGGAGCATCCTGCTGTTTGGCAAAAATAGTAAAGTCTGAGCTGATGTACTGGTTCCGCTCCTGCAGTTTCAACTCCGGGATGGACGAAGCGCTGCTCCACAGGTTCTTCCATTCTAGTGGCATATCTGAAAATGTTCAATATAGGTATGTATATTAATCCTAATCTGTGAATACGATTTCATTAGAAAGCTTGTTATAGCAAAACACCGTGGCCGTGAGATCGAAAGTGATCCGGAGCCGAACATTGGAATGATTAAACCCAAAAAATATAAGTATTTATTCATTCATAACTGCTAAATAGATAACACAGAATTAAAGTAACCGGATGTATTTTGCTTCAAAGCGGGACAAAATTTTACATTTGATTAAATAACTGCAATCCTCACGCACACATCACTGATCTACAGCGAAGAATATGCAATAGATTTCAAAGCATTGAAGCAAAACTACAAAAACTGACTACAATAATTTGAAATTCAAATATTATCTACAAATTTGCAAACCTAACTACGCAAGTAATGCTAGTGGTGACCAATTGTGTTAATGACTTAGGTGATTCTATAACATTCCCCAGAAAACCTTTCCCCCGAAAACCATTCCCCAGAATTCCGTTCCCCAGAATGAACCATTCCCCAGAAAATCGTTCCCCAGAATGTAACATTCCCCAGAATTCCATTCCCCAGAATGCACCATTCCCCAGAAAGCTATATGAATATCCATTTTTTTTTTAATTATTGCTTTGCGTGAGTCACCTTATGTGGGGGCGCAGATTGCCGTAGCGGTAAACGCGCAGCTATTCAGCAAGACCAAGATGAGGGTCGTGAGTTCGAATCCCACCGGTCGAGGATCTTTTCGGGTTGGAAATTTTCTCGACTTCCCAGGGCATAGAGTATCTTCGTACCTGCCACACGATATACGCATGCAAAAATGGTCATTGGCATAGTAAGCTCTCAGTTAATAACTGTGGAAGTGCTCATAAGAACACTAAGCTGAGAAGCAGGCTCTGTCCCAGTAGGGACGTAACGCCAGAAAAGAGGAAGGAGAGTCACTTATGTGACAGGCTAAGGTCTGATATGACAAAACAAATATGTAGGTAGGAGGGTTAGGGACATAATGAACACACGGGGCGAAATGGACACCCCCTTACTCTCTGGGAATATGCATATTTCAGCAAAACTTTATAAACTGTACGAAATCTGTATTGTATATGAACGTTTTGACGGTATAAAAGTTAACGCTTTGCTTCATTTGTCCTCTGAAATTCTACTATATTTTTTTCTCAGATTCAAATTAGTTTATAAGCAAAGCAGAGGAAGCGGTGGATTTATTTTAAAGCAAAGAAACATATTTCCATTCTATGTAAAATAAGCATTTACCTAATGTGTCCAATATGCCCCTAATCCCCCTATTCATGAGTATTTTGCATATTATTATAGTACACCCTTTTTTTAATACATTCCCATAAAATATACATACTATATGTTTATTTTTGCATATATAGTGATGCACCCTTCTTTCAGTATTATCTCATTAATGATATAGGCAAAATATATCGATGGAGAGCCCATATAGCAAAAGGTCACTTGGCATAAAATAATTTGGTATAAAGCCATTTGCCATCCAGCCATACTTATGCTCCTTCTTTTCAAAAAGGATGTTCTTCATGTCATGCCAAATGGTCATTGGCCAAATGACCATTATACCAAATGGTCCTTGATCATTTAATCAATCATGCCAAATGCCTTCTTGCCATTTGGTATCCTTACGGAAAATTTTGTCTATATCGTCAACAGGATAAGACTGAAAGAAGGGTGTATCACTATTTTGTGCAAAATTAAACATTTTAATGTGCAGAATAGTAAGTTTTTATTCTGCCGAGTTTACGTAATCATTATATCGGAAACGTATAATATGATACTACGAACGTTTTTATTCTAATCGGTGTAGCCCTAAAAAGTAAGAGATGATGCACCTTCTTAAAACATTGATGAAAAGCTGCATACATCACTACATTTGATAAAAATTGGACATACATGTGAAATTATACATTTGGAATCTACTATACCGAAAGAAGGGTGTAGCTCTATTTTGTGCAGAGTAGTGATGAGTTGTATATTCTTTTAAATAAATATTCGATATTGTGTTTCCCCATAGACTGATCTATCAGTTTTTATAAGTGCCAATAAAAGTGAAACTACTGTGATAGTTCATTTGCAAATGAAATTTGAATTATGCGTAAAGTGTTCATAATTAGCAGCACCAATGCTAATCTTCTCATGTAGGTACTTGTAAACAACTTTGTATGGAGTTTAATTTTCAAGTTTTTTAAATAGATTATTTCAAAACTTTCAAGTAGGTATATAATTTTCTGGGGAATGGTCTATTCTGGGGATTGGTTTTCTGGGGAATGGTTCATTCTGGGGAGTGAAATTCTGGGGAATGGTACATTCTGGGGAATGAGATTCTGGGGAATGGAATTCTGGGGAATGGGTTTCGGGGGAATGGTTTTCTGGGGAATGTTATAGAATCGACTTAGGTGGCTATACATCACTGTTTAAAAAATATTCACCCTTTTTATCAAACCATGACTATTCGACATTTCAACATTGTTGTAAATTGTGGACAACAGATGATTTTCAATTAGATGTATTGTATAAGAAAATAATATTTGTCATTGAACTACAATCTGGTTTTGTAAAGCAAACGGCACTTAAAATAGAGCGTGTCTTTAATAACATTTGAATAACTTTTGTAGGGTAGAAGCACTGGTTTTGGCCATACGCCAGTTGTAGCCATAGTGGATTATACACCGTTTCACAAAGCCAATCAACATGAAACCTTTTGTGTTCAGTAGATCACATTCATATGATACAGCTACCTTCATTACTCGTCCATATTGATTCGAAACATAAGAAAAACAATTGATTTTCCTTATAATTTTAACTCCCATACACCTAATTTGGCCAGAGCACTCCTAATTTCGCCACTCTCATGAGAAATCAATGCGATTGGCCAATTTAGGAACCGAAGTTAAATCTCTGGCCGAAACTGGTTCCATTGGCCTATATTGACCAACGGGATTTTCAAAGCGAAAAAATGGTTCTAGCTCAACTTAACTTTGATATTTTACACACATAATATGGATTGAAAACTTACATTTGACATATTTGTAGTGTAAATACGGCTTCCTATTTAATTTTTATTGACATTTTCTCTTAGGCTGACCAAAACCGGTGCTTTTACCCTACATCCAGAAAATTCGCATTTTTTTTCTTCATATCTCACATAACTTATTATTTAATTGACCTCTGCCTGGTGCTTTGGAGTGGCCACATCAGCTGGTACCGACTTTATGTTTCATTTTTTGACATGTTCCTTCGAATTTATAAAGATTGATAGGGGAAGACGGGGTAAGACCGCCCGCCTAAGCAATTTAATTCATATGTCAAAATCAAGAAACAAAAAATCATTTTTCTGCGCAGCATGTCGTTTTTTTAAGGCCTTGGGTATGATCAAAAAATATCACAGGGGTTGTATTTGCAAAAAAATATCTATTTCTTGAAGCTTGAAAAAGTGATGTCTTATAACGATTATTTTTAGCTACGGGGTAAAACCGCCCACCCACGGGGTAAAAGCGACCACCACGATTTTCGTACACAATTTTACGATAAAACATATCAGTTCCCTGTGATTTTAAAAAGAATAATGTTTTATGAATTCTACATTGATTAACGTAAATATTGAATCATTTTTAGGGTTTATTAATTCAAAAATATTTAGATACCTACTTATCATCCCCTTAAGACACCCTTATTGTGGAAAAATATGCGAATTTGGCTTGTATTTTTATCAAAATTGATTTCATTTTACTTGAATAGTAATGTACAACTTAGTTACAACTTTAAAAATGGTACAGGCATTTTAACTGGTATAAATTAGGGGTGGCACTCTTATCCCACTAACAGTGGTCGGTTTTACCCCACTAGCGAAATTTTCAGAACTATAGCCTTATTTCAAAGCTAAAATATTTACAATTAATTTTTCACTTCACTAATGCATATTTCACATTGCTGTTCAAGCATGGACGGGTAATTTATAATGTTTTTACAAAAAATCCCTTCCGAAATCCTTAAAGGAGTATCTGTCAAATTAAGATCAAATTCAATATCGACGAGCGGAAACTTTGTTTCCCATATTTGTTATGGAAAATTTCATTAAAATATCACCCTAAAAGCCTCGGAATGACAAAAATCTTGTGTTTATGCAAGGTGCTTGATGAACTTTTAAGAAAACCGCCGTTTTCATGCCAAACTGGAGGTGGTCCGTCTTACCCCGGCGGGCGCTCTTACCCCGTCTTCCCCTACGCCAAATGGCATGTTTTGTTCATAAAACGGAAATGTTCTCAACGAGCTCCCGGCCGAACTTCTCAAACACGGAAGTGACCAGCTGCACGAACTCCTTCACCGTATCATTTCGAGGATATGGGAGGAAGCGCAAATGCCTACCAGTTGGTTGGAAGGTCTCATTTCCCCTTTGTACAAGAAAGGGCATCGACTGGAGTGCGCCAATTACCGAGGGATAACACTCCTTAATTCGGCGTACAAAATCATGTCTGGAATTCTGTTAAACAGATTGATACCGTATGAGGAGTTCTTTGTCCAAGCTGGTTTTCGCGAGGGCCGATCAACGACGGATCAAATATTTACTCTGCGTCAAATCCTAGATAAATTCCGGGAGTACAACTTGCAGACTCACCCTCCCTTTGTATATTTCAAAGCAGCGTACGATTCAGTGAAGAGAAACGAGTTGTGGCAAATTATGTCCGAACATGGCTTTCCGGCGAAGCTGATTAGACTGATTCATGCAACGCTTGATGGATCGAAATCAAGTGTGCGGGTGGTGGATGAGATTTCGTCATCATTCGTAACCTTAGATGGATTGAAACAGGGTGACGCTCTTTCTATCTTGCTGTTTATCGACTTGATACCGACATCATCGGGATTGACCGTCGGGCAGTGGAAGAGGCGCTCGTGCCTTTCAAAAGGGAGACAGCGAGGATCGGGCTTACGATCAACACCACAAAAACGAAGTACATGATAGCTGGTGGTCAACGTGGGTCCGGACGTGTTATTGGTAGCGAAATGGTGCTAGGTGGTGAAAAGTTTGAAGTGGTGGAAGAATTTGTGTATCTTGGAACACTAGTGACATGTGATAATGATGTTACCCGCGAGGTGAAAAGACGTATTGCAGCTGCGAGTTGGGCTTTCTACGGACTCCGTAACCAGCTGAAGTCCCGTAGCCTGCAAACGAAAACAAAACTCGCGTTATATAACTGATCCTTCCGGTTGTCCTATATGGTCATGAATCATGGACATTGAAGGAAGTCGACCGGAGAGCTTTCGGGGTGTTTGAACGTGCTGCGAACAATACTCGGCGATAAACTAGAAAACGGCATCTGGCGGCGTCGCATGAATCACGAGTGGTACCAAGTGTATAGAGAGGTGGATATTGTCGAGCGCATATAACACGGCAGTCTGCGTTGGGCTGGTTACGTTGTCCGTATGCCGGAAGAACGACAAGCAAAAATAATATTCAACAGAGAACCCGGACGAGGCCGCCGACTTCGTGGTAGGCCGCGCACACGATGGCTTTTTGCGGTTGAGGAGGACTTAAGGGCACTTGATGTGCAGGGCGACTGGAAGCGATTGGCCCAGGACCGAGCCCAGTGGAGAAGATTCGTTCATTCGGCGCAGATTCATCGTAGCGAATTGTAGCCCATCAAGTATCAAGTAAAGTAAGTATCTCAACGAGGTTTGGCGGATCATATGCCTGATGCTCTGGAGTGGCCATGTTTTGATCATAAAACGAAAATGTCCAAAACAAGGCCATAGTGTAGCAAGTTTCAGGTCCTATGGAATGGCTTCATCAGTTGGTACCGAATTTATTCTTCGTTTATTGACTTGTTCATTCCATGAGTATTGAGACGTTGAACGGCATGTTTTACTAATACTATTGGTTGAATTTTGAACACCCCTATTTTCTTTCACTTGATATTTGCAACGATTGTTTTTGTTCTTATTTTTATTCCACTTTTGACTCGTTGTTCAATAAAACAGTACTATACCATCACTCGTGATGGATTTTTCCGGGAAATAACAGTGTCGTGAAGCTATGAAAAGTTTTCTTTGTGAAAGCATTGAATTTTGCTGAAAAATACGAGCATTCGTCCGTCGCGGTTCGGCCGAATGTAACGACATGGTGGCAGCCATCTTGTGCTTCCTACGTTCGTTCGAAGAGAAGAATTTCCTTGGAGAAGTTCGCGAACATTCGTCCGTCGCTGATCGACCGAATGTAACGAGTGGCCATTTTGATTCCAGACCCGCTCGCTCATTGTGTGGAATGATCCACACACCGAAGAAATCGTCCGTGGAGGAACAAAAGCTCCAACAGAGGAAGAAAGAAGAGACGCGAATAATGGAAGAGCAACTGAAAGTGTACATTCATCAGCGTGAGGCAGTGCAGGGGAAGCTATCCCGAGTGAAAAATGCAATACAAGATATCATCGTCCGAATCAAAACATTGAGAATGTGCATTTCCTTCGTTGTCATTTGAATACGGTTGACACATGCTACAGCGAATTTAATGACTTACAGAACAAGATCTATGCGTTGTCCCTCTCTGATGAACGAAGATCTGAGCATGAAGCGAAATACGTGGATTTCGAATATTTGCACAACGATTTGAAGATACGTCTCAAAGAAAATGGAAAAATGCCAAGGTTGGAGGATCACAGCAAGCCATGCGCGCGGGCGGCTGCGTTTTGAATTTTGTGTCACGTTTACCTCGTCCGCGTTTCTTTTTTTCTTTTTAAGTTCCGCTGGTGAAAATCAGATTCGGCGGATGGTGCTACGCCACGTGCGAATGTTCTGTGGAAACATGTTTTTCACGACCCGTTTTTTTATCTCCCATGCGTGTTGATTCAAAAATTGAATGTGGTTCGTGGATGCTCGGATCGGGATGGATTAAGAACTGCAGTGCGAGCATTTCGATGGGCAGTGCTAGTTAACGGCTCGCGCTATCGTTCTTTATTAGAGGAGTGACAGATTGCAGAGGATTTTCGAAAAAGGAATTTGGTGTGTTTGTTCTGATTAGCAGCGCATAATCACAATGCGTAAATATCAACCATTTGTCGGCCAGAACGTCTACCGAACGTATCCTATGGCACTACCCTTTCCATCAACATTCCACAACATCCCGTAACACCTATGAGAGGTCGTAGAGTTCTCTGCATCTTTCTTAAGTAGGTGTTCAATCAATTATCCTTTCCCATTCCCCAGATTTCGCAAGGACGTGGCCAGGACAGCTCTCGATTATTGGAGGATGCGTCAATCTTGTCTAGGAGTTAGAGGTTAGTCCCAAATCTCTGACTTTGGTAACGGACGGGAAGGAGGCAAACCTCATACAATGGTCTAGGACTGTACCACCTACGAATTTGTGCGAAATGCTTAATGCTAATGCTAATGCTAACGATTTGAAGATACGTCTCAACATGATGTTGGAAAGAGCGACAAAGCCAATTGTTGTACAATCACCGCTCCAGGAAAACGCAACGATCGTTACGCTTGTCCACAGCTACTTGCCTCCCTTACAAGCACCACTCCCGACTTTGGCGGGTCCTATGAGAAATGGTTCTCGTTCAAGTCAATGTTCACCACGATAATGAATCGTTACCAACAAGAGGAACCTGCGATTAAATTGTTTCATCTGCAAAACTCTCTCGTGGGTGCAGCAAGCAGCATCATCGACCAAGATATAGTGAATAATAATGATTAAGATGCCGCATGGACGATTCTCACGAATCGATATGAAGATACACGTCTTATCATGGATAAACACATTGAAGCATTGACGAATCTTCCGAAAGTCATTAAGGACAGTTCTGATGGCACAAATCTCCCAACTGGTGTGGAACGTGCCTTTGGAGCCGGCCTTCTGATTAAGGACAGTTCTAAGGACATGCGAAAGTTGATCGATACCTGCACAAAAAATGTAGATGCCCTCAAGAATCTGGCACTGTCGGTTACCGGCTTGGGAGAGCAAATGCTACTTCACCAAATCTCATCGAAGTTGGACAAGAGCACCAGAGTAGCTTGGGAAGGACGACAGAAGAAGGGCGTGTACCCGACGTACGACGCGACGATCGACTTCCTGCAAGAGCAATGCCGAATCATGGAGAAGATTGACGTCAACACTAAACCACCGATGGAAAGTGTGAAGATGAAATCAGTGAATAAAAGCCACACGCTGGTGGCTACAAATGAACAGAAAAAAAAAACAATAGTGCATAAACAGCGGTGAAACCGAGCAACGAAACGCAACCGATGAAACCAAGTTCTAGTCCCGAAGTCGCCTCTTCGGATTCAGCCACAACTTTGTGTTCCAGTATCGCTTCTTCGTCCAAGCAGATTCTACTTTCAATCGCTATCGTAATGGTTCATGGAATAAGCAGTGCCCTCTACCTCTGTCGAATATTGTTGGACACGGCCTCGCAGACGCACTTCGTCACGGAAAGATTCGCGAATTTGCTATCACAGCGAAAGGAATCCGTCGACTACTTGGTTAGCGGCACGGTGTACTAAAATTAAGAAGGTGATATACTCCGAAAACTGACAGCTACTTGACGACGTCATTCCTATCCACCTCGAACAAATTTGCGAAAAAAATGATCTAGTGGCCTGGAAGGTATATGGTACGATAGGAGTGACGTCACATGTTTACAGTGAAACTTGATATTTACATCAGTAAAGAGCCTGCCTTGTTAATTTTTATGCCGTGGTTAGCGGTTTAAATGGCAGCAATACGCGTCTACGGCACAGGATTCGCACAACTGTGAAGTCTTGTGATGGAAGTTTCGCCACGGAGTTGGATGTCTTGATTGCTCCCCAAATCACAAGCGACGTTCCTGCGAAATCGCTTGATGCCTCTAGCTGGCCAATACCGTATGAAATTGATGGAAACCCAGGCGCAGCGGACACGGTTACATTACTGTTCGACCGGATAATATCCGTCTCGGGGTTCGCGTGATAAAGCAAAGAAAGATTTACACGGGATGTAAGTTTTCAAAAAAAACAACTTTACTTTCTTACAGACTAGGGTGCCGGTGCCATTAGTAGACTACCTAAGCTATATAAAATCATAACAAAATAACGAAAAGCCTTAACTGAGATCTTTCGGCGTCAACAGAAAGATTTCATCCTCTACTATATGGGCCTATATAAAAAGAGTGATAAAACTACTTTTTTAACATAAAATAGCTTGAGCCACTATTGGTACACGTGTTCCAGTAGTTGCACTAGTGCTCCAGTAGTAGACGTTCGGGAATAATACAAGCAATTATAAAAAAGGGTAATTTTTTGCATAGGTTTAACATTTTTCCCTCGGAACAGAAACTAATATCTTTCAAATCTCGCGGAACATTACTAAAGGACCTATGTACAAATGAGAGATTCTCTCCTCTCTCGTTCTCTTTCGATTATAACAGTGGAATACTAAAGATTTTGGAAAGTTTTTCACTATAGATCGAAAGTCAATTTCCTTGACTAGCGTTTCATACAAAAAACGCAACAGAAGAGGTTAATGTGACTCAGTTATTAATGAAAGAGAATGTAAACAAAGAGAGCCTCTCAATGTTAGATAGGTCCTTTAGTAATGTTCCGCGAGAAATGATGCATTAACACTTCAGTCGTCGCGCTGTTGTATTTTGTACAACATTGTTGAAAAAACCTCGCTTTTCGTTCACAACAGCAGCGTGGAGGTTCTGACGGTGGCAAACCGCGCGACGACTGGAAGGTTAAGATCATCTCTGGAACTTTTCTTCATTTTTATACATCCATTTTAAAAACTGCTTCCATCCGTTGATCCACTACTGGAACACGACGGCAACTATTGGTGCAAGGGAGCAAATTTTTGGCGTAAACTTAATTATTTATATGACTTTTTGATAAAATAAAAAGCTGAAATTTGGCAAACCGACTAAACTAGAGGCGATCTATCCACCAAAAATAGCACATGTCGTTTTTATCGAAAATGTACGTTTTTTCCATAGTCCAATATACTGGTACATTACAACCATTGGTACCGGCACCCTAGTACGTACTCCAATAATAATAAACATTAATTTCACACATTTACAATTATGATACGTCAGTCTTCTACATACACATGCATAGTCAGACACAATGTCATCGTTAACTGTCATCATCATCCAAGATACTGACACATCTCAATGATTGCTCATCTTGCCAGGGGGCTGCCACTACTCTACTCCAACACTCCTTCTTAGTGCAGCCCACTGATCTTCACCTGACTCATCCTGGATTAAAATCTACTGCACAAGGTAGTACACACCATCCGTCTTAACACCAACAGCTATCACAGTTTCAGCATCCATAATACGGCAATCTTTCGGACCAAACTTAACATAATAACCTTCATCAGTGATCCGGCTCACTGATAGCATATTTGCTGACAGTCCAGGTACAAACAACAACTCTCTCACTTTTATATCAACGGATTCGCCTCCTAATCCGCGACCAAAGATTTTCCCTTGACCGCTTCCTTTTGCCGTTACTGTTCTTCCATCTGCCAAGGACACTTCTTCAGCACAAGGATTCCACCAACCCAAGCTCGCCGTAGAACCGGTCATGTGGTTTGAACTAACTGTATCGATAATCCACTTTTCGTCGACAGCCTCAGTCGTTATCGTAAAACACACTCCTCTATCACTCCCACTGCCTGCATCCGGATGCTGAACCGTCATCGACTTCTCTTGATCCTGCTGTCTTTTCACTTTTGTTCTTTCATTCAGGTAGCCAGGACAGTACCACTGAATATGACCTTTTTTCTCACAATAGTAGCATTTTCGGGAAGTTCTCCGATTTTCTAGCAACACTGACGTCTTCATTACTTGCTCTTCACTCTTTTCTTGTCTTCGATCTACACACCTTCTCCGCCACTCATCCAGAAGCTTCCCCTTTACACAATCTAATTTGAGATCCTCTTCTGGACGACTCTCAAGGGCGATAACAAGCGGATTGTAGGATTCCGGCAAACTCGACAAAAGAATCGCTACAACCAAATGCTCCTTTAACGACTCTCCCATCCGTTGCAAGCGGTGGACCAACTCCGCAGCTTCCACTAAATGATCGGACATGCTTCCGTTTTCATCTAGTCGCATTGAACACAGTCGGCGTAGAACATGGATCATGTTCGACAACGATCCTCGCTTATGATAGCCCTTGAGCCTCTCCCACATCTCATTAGCATTCACAGCATCCAAGTCCGATATATGAAGCAAAAGTGTGAAAGCGTCCGGAAAAGGAATCAAGAAAAGACATTTATTTATTTGTTTTAAATTATTCATGTTGTGGGATCAACATTATACCGAATGAGTTATTTTATATCCTTTGTATGAGTCTACTTGCGGAAAATGAATAAGTCAATGAAGGACCAGAAAGTCATTACCCGGTTTAGAACCAGCCATGCGAGGGTCTCCCACGATCTTGGAGGGACACCTTTCAGCGAATCGGCGAGGTCTGCGATACTAACACCACAGTTAAACATGTAATCTGTGTATGCTCGCTTTGTGAAAATTCATGGCAGATGTACGGGATTTCAGGCAGCATCCGAGACGCTTTTCGAGATGATCCAATGTCGACTTGATCCTTAATATTTTTCGTCAAAGATGCCTGAGTAAAGCAGGTACACAAAAGCTTCAAATGCCTGGTCTGTTGTGTGTTGGCAAGGTGTGGGACTCACGTTAGGTGTTTTTAACCACTAAAAAACTTTCCCTACTGCTCCTAAGGACTGTTCATTTAAGAAGGTGGACACCTAAATATTAGCATTTTGGTGTAAAAATTCCATAAAAACAAATAAAATTTTGTTTCAGTGTGATTTCAAGTGTTTATTTTGACAGCAGACAAAAGTTGACATAAAAAAAATATAAATTATAAACGATGGGTCGAATTGACATGACGACCCCAATTTTTTTCTGCACAAATGGTGTACAGAAAAACTGCCGTTCCGAGATTTGGCTTAAATCGCGAAGTGTCCAAATTGAATTTTTTCAACGCTGTGGCCAAAACAGATATTCCTGACGACGTACGATACATTCCAACAGAAAAATTTGGGTAAAATGATTTGGTATGGCAAGCAATTTGCTCCTGCGGTATGAAAGTACTACATATTTCACGACGGGTTCAATCAACGGCGAAAATTACAGAACTGAATGCATTAAAAAATGGCTTCTGCCCATCTACTGAAAGCATAACATGCCTCCATTGTTTTAGCCAGACCTAGCATCGGCTCGCTATGCTTCAGCTACTTTGGAGATGCTCAAGAAGGAATAAGTCGAATTTGTAGAAAAATGATCGAATCCATCAAATTGATCAGAACTACGCCTCATTGAAACATATTGGGCAATAATCAAACGGCATCTTAAGAAGGATGGAAGAGAAGCAAGCTCCATCGATTTTTTCAAGAAAATGTGGTCAGCAGTTCAAAAAGCAGTTCGAAAAGTTCCGAAAAAAGTTGTGCAGAATTTTATGGGAGTAAAAGAAAAGTAAGCATTCTCCAGCAATGCTCAATAAATGTTCAAATTTATGTGAATTTGATCGAAATTACGTTGATTACCATGTATTTTAGGTAAACTCATGAATTTGTTCGAAAATAAACAGTTTACTGTAAAAAACACGTGTCCACTTTCTTAAATGAACAGTCTTTATGCCGCGATATCCCCCAGAACTACATCACGCAACTTCATCGGAGGAGGGCTGTGCTCATGCACTTCGTCAGTCTCAGCATGTAGCTGTTATAGTTCGCTAGTTCGCTGTTGGAGCTTAATGTCGTCAAAAACGCTGCTCACTATGACATTTTTAAGGAGTCTCTGCAACTACTCGTGTTGCCCAATTGGCTGTTGAAAATCTCGCCAGGGCTTTGCACAGCTTTCTGTGCAACGCCGAATACATGTCTTGGGCTGGCCTCTCGTCTGAGCCCTGTTGAACTTCTACTGGACACTCATTGCCGGGGCTGTTTTGCGAATTACTCAGCTCAGCAGAGTAGGCTGAGTCCCGGCGGTGGACTCAACTCGGCCAAGTACCAGGGTCGGTTCTGCAACTCCGGTTGAAGGATGACTTCCGGTTTGCAGGTGGCCCGACGACTTGTTGCCGATACGTTATATCTCTGTTTACCACATTTCAAGTGCTTTCATACTGGCACATGTTCTGCACGATGTTGTCCGGATTTAGGACGCTCGCGATTTCTGACATCATCTCGCTTGCTATATCCCTGAATCGAGGGCAGTCGAAAATAACGTGCTGCACATGATGGTCGGACCATGTGAAGATTCTGCATGTCTGAATCTGTGCAGATATTTTCGGAAGCATCCATGGCCTGACAATAACTGGTTCTGGAAGTAGTTAACTTCTCCATTTTTACTAGTCGTCCATACCGACACGTTAGGAATGAGCCTGTGGGTTCAAATTCCATTCTCCGAGTTATTCCACTTCTGCGGTCACTTGGCCATAGTATCCAATCTAATGATATCCCTCACATTCCTTAAATCCTTGCTGGTAGCATGCTAATTCCACTCTCACATTTAGAGTGATGCAGATGGGGGTCAATCCGGCGATAATGCACACTGCCTCTGACGATATAGAGCGGTAGGCACTCGCCACCCGTGTAGCCATGAGTCGGAATGTACCTGCCAGTTGTTGTGATGTGAATTTTAACGTGTGGCTATTGCCTTTTTAACGATGTTGCACTCTGCTAAGTAATAACTCTGTTAGGATCCTAGAGTTAATCCAAAACACTATTTTTTCAGACTAGTCCTTCTGACTCGTCCTGTATATCGGACTGTGGCTGAACCTGCCAACGGCAGAAAATCCCTCAATAAAAAAGGAAAAAATAGAGTTATACTTCACTGAAGCCTTAAGTTTCCGTAATATGAATCAAAACGGTTACTCAATATCTCCCTAACTCGATAGTCCCTTCCTTATCAAGTTGTAGAGAGTTGCCAAATCGTTCATTACTATTTACTACGTACCTCTTTCAGCATACTCCGTGCCGAACCATTTCTCTTTCCTGTCATAAACGATGCCATTGTATGGTTTCGAGGACGATATCATTATGTTGAAATTAGGCTTGTTCAGGTTGTCGATAACTTTACGAATTTCGTTTGCATCATAGTGATAATAGAGTTCCGAGCCGGTGATGATGTCCTTGGATGGGTAATACCGCATGTTCACTACAAGTTCTTCCACATTATCACTGGCCTCCTTCTCCTTGCGATAGCGGAAGGACGTGTCTTCTATCTCCTTCAGTTCATCGAACAACCATTCCACAGGACCCGTTTCTTTCAGCAGTCGCATATACGAGTAGATGGCTTTTAAAATTTCTTCTACGTTTTCCAAACCTTTATCGGTCATTGTCACAGATACAGCGAAAAGAGTAAAAAGAGAATTCTTTTCAAAGCCATAGCTGGCTCCTGTTTGTACATCAAGTGCAAGTGTTCTGAAATGAGAGCATTTGTTGAGTAAGGGAAGTCGAAATAAATAACCATCTCATACCTGTTCCTAAGATAGCTTGTTAAGCTGTGTTTTCCTTCATATCCTAGAAGGTACGACAGATAATCTACCGGTTTCACTTTGTAATCCTGTAAATTAATTGTACATTTATCTCAAACATGCCCAACGATCGATTACGCTTCTGAAACTCACCTCAATACTAGGTGGCAGACACCATGTGACATCTAACCTGCAGATATTGGATTTGGGTTTTACGTAGTACACTTTGTTGAAAAAATCTGGCTTAAATGCATTCAACTCATTGAAGGCGGAGAAATCATCAGCAGGCAGGTTATTGCTCGGAATACTCGAGAGATATTTGACCGTTAGTTGTTCTAGCTCATCCAAACTCATTCGGGCCTGAACGGCGAAATGCATGCGATGTGCCGAATAATGTCTCTTCTGGAACTGATGTAAAATCTTATGCAATTCGTCATCCGTAACATTGTCCTTCAAGGTGCGCAAATTTCCCCAGGAGAACAAACTACTCGGGTGCTCTTCTCGACCTAACGATCCCATCAACTGTTCGCGCATTGACGAGAAGCTGTTGATGTTGGTTTGGAACTCAGACTCAACGGCATCTCGTTCACGACAGATTGAATCCCGCAACATGAGAGGTGAAGCGAAAAGGCTCGAGAATCTGTCTAGGGCACCGTCCAAATATTCCTCGTCAATTTCAAAATAGAAAGTCGTTTCTTCCAGATCGGTTACGGCATTATCAAATCCGCCACATTTCTGTACCAATGACACAAAATCGAGTATTTAATTAAAATTAAATGTGTTCTAACTTGAAGTGGCGAACTCGCCAACGGCGCAAAGCCAGTATAAAAAAGACGATAATAATAAAAAAGTGTTCTGTAGTACTTACGCTTATGTATGCATCGTATTCATTCTCCGTAGGATATTTTTTGCTTCCCATAAAGATCATATGTTCGAGAAAATGGGCTAGCCCTTGCACAGGCCGTGGATCACTAAACGACCCAACGCCAATGCTCAATGCTGCGGCTGCTAGCTTTTCTCCTGCACCATCGTCTTCTGCTTCACTTCCGTCATCTTCGTCTTCACTGTCGCTCGGCTCTTCGGTTGCCGATGTAACACTAGCGCCATCCTCGCTGTGATCCTCCTCTTCAGCAACCGTTGTGTTGCGTGCTACTTGTGTGCGTTCTGTGGGATCGGATATCAGTAACGCATGCAGTCCGTTCGGTAGAACAAGTGACCTAAATGTTGGAATGAAAAATAAACGATTGAATAATCCTAAAAATCCAATTTATCGTACTAGTTTAGATTTGGAATTCCACAGATTTAATTAGGAAATTAAAGAAATTCAATGGAAGAACTATGTTTTGTCAATACACCTATCCTCTCTAATTTATTTGAATGCCTCTTAGCAGAATACACAGGTTTGGGACTCATCAGTAACCGTACGAGTTGTCCGCCAAGAAAAAATGGGACAGGCACCAACTTAAGTGTGACACTGGTGATGGCATGCACTGGTAGTTCTAGTGCCGATCGCTTGGGATGGCATTCCCCAAAAATGGCTGCTGAGCAATTTAAAGTTATAATCGAGTTTGCTAAGAGCAAAAGCAATACTACCAAGAAATTGAAAACCAATCTGCTGAAATTGTGATAATCAGTCTCAACCACGGCATAAAAATTAACAAGGCAGGCTCTTTACTGATGTAAATATCAAGTTTCACTGTAAACATGTGACGTCACTCCTATCGTACCATATACCTTCCAGGCCACTAGATCATTTTTTCGCAAATTTGTTCGAGGTGGATAGGAATGACGTCGTCAAGTAGCTGTCAGTTTTCGGAGTATATCACCTTCTTAATTTTAGTACACCGTGGTCTCAACTACAACGCAGACTACCAGAGAATAAAAGGCACAACATGTTGTGGCAGAAGCCAGAAGAAGAGACTAAGTCGAGCTAGAATGAAGCGTTTTTCTTCGTAGCCAACGTGAATAGGTCCGATGGCATTCATCGAAACATTCTGGACAAATGCGGCGAAAACATGCGAGTGGTAAGCGTGTATAGGACTAAATCGTCTAGGGCTATCAACGAAGAGAAACCAGACAGGCGATGAAGTTGGCAAGAATTCGTTCGATGGCTAAGTGACAGCAATGGAATGCCTCGGAGGAAGGTATGTGGACCGACAGGCTCATCCCGAATCTATGAATCTATAGGCCTGGGTGAACAAGGAGCACGGAGCACTTTCACCTGACAGAGTTCCTCTCAGGTCAAGGATGCTTCAAACAGTATCTGTATTGATTCGGCCACGCGCTTTCACCATTTTGTCCTGAGTGTCTTCTTCTTCTTCTTGGCATTACGTCCTCACTGGGACAGAGCCTGCTTCTCAGTGTTCTTATGAGCACTTCCACAGTTATTACCCGAGAGTTTTCTTTGCCAAAAGTTGCCATTTTCGCATTTGTATATCGTGTGGCAGGTACGATGATACTCTATGCCCAGTTAAGTCAAGGAAATTTACATTACGAAAAGATCCTGGACCAACCGGGAATCGAACCCAGACACCTTCAACACGGCTCTGCTTTGTAGCCGTGGACTCTAACCACTCGGCTTAGGAAGGCCCCTGGAGATTGAGGAAACGCAAGAACATGTTGTCTTCGACTGTCCGAGATTCAACATAGTACGAAACACGGAGCCGGCTGCTTTCATGCCCGACTAAAGTGTTTTCCTTCACAGGCAACGCGAATATATCAGATGATATAATTCGATTCGCGATGTGAAAGAAACGGCCTTCCGAGGATGAATACGTGACGAAAAGACGCATGGTTGCTAAGGGAACGGTGACCTACGCGGCTGTTCTCTAGAGCGGAAAAGTGGCACGAACCGCGATCAGGAGGACAGGCAACAGTGGAGAGGCCAATACCACGTCTAAGACCAAGAAAGACAAGAAAAAAAGAGCCACGGGATGGCCCGAACCAAGTAGAGCTTCCACAGGAACCACGAGAGCAAAGCAATAACAACCCGTGGATACCAGTTGGAAAGCAAAAGCAAAAGAGAAAAGTGCAAAAGGCGGCCAAAGAGAATCAAAAACCGAGGACTGTGAACTTAGGCGAGGCCCTCATTATCAAAACGGAGCAGGCGAAATACGCCGAGGTTCTGAAGGCGATGCGAAGCACGAAAAAGTTATCGTCATTGGGCGCAGATGTACGCAGTATAAGGCGGACTATGATTGGTCAAACGAACCTAGTCTTAAAGAAGGACGCCAAGCAAAAAGGTGCAGTCCATAAGCAACTGGCACAAGTAGTACTTGGAGACGAGGTTGATGTAAGAGCCCTGACTGTCGGCGTAGCCAGTAAGCAGGGTGTCCATTCAAAATCAGTTTTCAAATTCCCGGATTTTTCCCGGATGTCCAAGAACTTAAAAAACAGATTACAAAAAGATCCTGCGACTCGATATCAGGGCTGTTACAACAGTCGCGAATTTTGCCAGGCCAGGCGCAAACATCACAAATGACTACAATTCTGTCGCGAAAATCGCGGATTTCCTAAATCATACCACAAAAATCGCCAATAAATGGTTTTGACACAAGTTGTGCAGTTCATTATTGGGAAATTTGTATTTAAAAATGTAAACTCTCGTCATCTCATTGAGTGCTGTAAAGTGCAATTTATAGTTTAGTCACTAGGGCCCAGTTTTGCAGAAAATAGCGTTTTTTTTTTCGTTCAAAATCAAGAAAGTTTACTTGAAAGAAAATGCATTCACTATATTCAATTCTTCAACTGAAATACAGTGAACACAATTTCATCGTATAAGTTTCAGTTTTAAACTGAAAAACTGTTTGTGAAGTATAGATGATGGCAATAATTACGATGACGGATTCTTGAAAGTAAAAAATGTGGTGTAGGAAAATATACAAAGCAATAACATTTCATCTGTAATTCGACAACAAAAAGCATTAAAGAATATAAAATCTGCAGGCACTTGATAAGATGGTTAGGATTCATTGTGTATTTAGGTATAATATCGGAAAAAATGTCAGTTAAACAATTTGCTACCATTCTGAAAATGCACAATCCGAAAGCTTATAGTTCAAAAGCCGATAACGGTGGCGGCCACGTCCTTACCGTTATCGGGGAAGGGAAAGAATGTTAGACAACGATTGTTACTAGAGACCGAGTATACCTCTGCATATCCACAGTTTCCGTGGAAAGGATATTGGGTTAGTGGGATAAGGAAAGGATCTGCGAGTCAAAATATTCACGTATCTTTTATAAAACTTCGAAAGAGCTTTAAATGTATAATGCAATGTACTGTATATTGGTCAATTACTATCGGACTGATGAAATGTTACCGAAACCCGGGTCATTTGGCGAATTTGGTCGGTATCGAAAAGCAATATCTTTTAAGGATACTTCATACGTGCCAAGATTTCAAACAATTTTAGTTTTATAAGGATAGTTTTGCACAGAAATATCAACAGTTTTTTTTAAGGTGTAAGCAATACTGTTGGAAATGTCAGTACTAAACAATCCGCTGGTGCTAAGTTTGTATGCAAAATTTGAGTATATGAATTTTGTTGAACTATTGAAATCGATTCTAAAATCATACTGCATAACTAGCGTAGTTTTTCGAACCGTTTATTTTCGAAAAACGTGCCTATTACAAGGTAAATAAACTACATCAAGGTATACTATTCGAGTTTCCAAAGTTAAACTTCACAATAAAATGGTCAAATGCAAAAGCTGTAAGATTTTTTTACGTCATTTTCTGTATTAGAGGACCCACATTTAGTAGATGGAGAAATTTATTATTCTTATTTTTACTTTATTATATGAAAATCAATTTCGCCCCAGTGGACCATTTTCAATTTTTTATTTTCAAGCTAGGTTTATGATACATTATTGTTCCCTAATAAAATAGTTACATGCACTGATGGAGATCAACGCAGTACTGGTTTTGCCGAAATTAAGTTGACAATATCTCAGTTCCTAAGGATAATATAACAGAAAGTTATAGTGATTAATTTGCCCCTGGATTACGGTACTAAGAAAAGTGCATCAAAGAACACAGAAATTTGTTAAAACAATTAAGTTTACACAACAATGTCAAACTATTTTTTACGAAAAATCGTTTGGGTATTGTGACATGAAGATTTCGATGACAATTGGAATATTTTTTTGGCGCGGATTGGTGCTTCTACTTCCAGTCGCAGATCGAATTTCAGAAGTCGCGGTATTCGCGGATAACATTTTGAAGTTTTTGTAATAGCTCTGTATTTTTGGTTAAAATTTTTAAAGAGTTTTAGATCAAAAGATATAATATATTTGTTGAAATATCTAAAAGATCGTGATCCCCTCGAATAGGGTCTTAAAGCCCTGTCCCAATTTTAGTACGCTAAGACTTAGACCAGAAACACATGTTTACTAAATATTTAAATGGTTTTCGTTGGTGTAAGTCCAAAAAACATTTTTTACGGTTTTTGAGATTTTGTCAGACCCCTTGGTTTAAACTCAAATTTTTGGTATATTTTGTTTACCGTGTCCCTTCCGAAATGTCAGATAGGAACGACCCTAGTGTTAAAACTCTCAGGTTTAAACTTAAAGCCCTGTGGCGTTTTTTCGACAAAGTGATCGTCAAACATGATCAAAAGTGTCAAGGTTCACATTTGGAATTATTTTTAAAATTAAAGTTTAAATATGTTATAGCCGTTATTTGAGCTTGAAAAATTGCTAAAATAGTCGCAAGAACATGCTCTTTCGTATTATTAAATAAGAACAAGAATTCATTAAACAGTTTAGGACCCAATTCATAGGAAGTTCAGAGAAATTTTGGAATTATATAAACAAATAGCCAACCCATTTCCTTCTAAGAATGCCTTAGGAATTATGCATTAGACATGGCTTGTTCATGGAGAAAAAGTTGATCTGATGAAACTCATGTTGAATTCAAAAAAAATTACAGAGACGGTATTTCCAAATACATGTTATTGTTCTCCTATGAAACTGGCTGAAACTTTTGACATAAATCCAAGATTGAAATTTCCAAGTAATCTTCAAAAGATATCAAGAATCTTGTCAAAAACATTACAAAAATCTGGTCAAGAATACCTAGAGGCCCTCGTTATTGTTTTATCCATCAAAGATCTAGTTACGAAATTCGTTTTGGATGATTGAAAGGATTCGCTGTCAATCTGCAGAAATCTACACAAAATCTCGTCGGAGGCCTCATAATAACATTGTAATAGATCAAAGACTAGTCAAATTAGTAATCCTGACAAGGCTTCATCAAGAATCAGTATCATCAACAACCCTAGAAATCCGCCAAAGGGAATGTTTCAAGGATCCTACTTACCAAAAATTATTCATAATGTGAAGTACTAATAACATACGACTTAAAATTTAAACAAACCGGTAGTTTTATGTTTGAATTACATATTTTCCCGGGGTGTTCTCCAAATTCCCGGGTATTTCCCGTATTTTTCCCGGTCATTTGTAATTCCCGGGTTTTTCCCGGGTTTCCCGGATTTCCCGGATGGATGGACACCCTGCAGTAAGGCCATCCACCGAAGGCGAAGAACTTGGGCATACTTAAGGTAGACTAGTCGGTTTGGTCCCAACAGAAGTAAGCTGTGCTGAAAATGCGCCACCGCA
The DNA here is from genome assembly GCF_002204515.2 of Aedes aegypti. NCBI lineage: Eukaryota > Metazoa > Arthropoda > Insecta > Diptera > Culicidae > Aedes > Aedes aegypti. The sequence continues at coordinate 209,150,681 of NC_035109.1, read as the reverse complement.
GGCCATAGGGCAAGCGATTGTAAGCAAATCGCTAAGTGCCTAATATGTGTCGACAGAGCAGACAACGAACACTTAACGGACGGACCCAAAATGGAAGTAAGGTACCCCGGGGCAAGTGGGACATAAAAAATGATAGTTCAAAAAAATTGTTCAGAATAATTTTCAAATGTCTATATTTTGCAAATCCAACTACACGGTCACATTTTGGCAACATATTTACTGGTGTGTGCATAAATTTGATCGAATAATTTCGTAATTGTGAAAAACTTAGAAGAAAGATGTATAATGAGCCATTAGGCGCACTTGCCTCGCTAAACGAGGCAAGTGGGACACATCCAGTTTCGTACGTAAAACAACATCAGTAAGTCAACCGTTGCAATAATAGGATTGATAAATCATAGATATTTTATTTTGGGTACATATTTGACGTACAGAAGGGATCAACCATAAAATACGTAACGTTTTAGGAAGAAATCCTACATTTTATAATATGTCACATCGCATTTAATTTTAACTGAAAATTTCTCACAAAAAAGGGTAAAGAGCTATAAAACATGTTCGAAATATTTCATTTATAAGTTATCAATCGAAATGCTAGTGAACTTTCAATGATTGACGAATTTTTGAATATGTTCTGTTATTATTGTTATGCATGGCGAAAATCCACCTAATGGGATGGAATTGTTTTCCGCCACTACTGAATTTGGTAGAAATAGCAAATAAAGTTCAATAAGAATAGAAAACTAATCGTTGGATTTTAAATTTTATTTCTATCTTCCCTTTATTTTTGAATTCGTATTTCAAAAACAAAAATTAAAAAAAAAATGTTCAGCAAAATTTGTTATTTTCTCTCTCTCTTTTCAGCAATAACGTAATATAAGATTGATTTTTATTTTGGATAAAAATCATTCGTTTGAATGTTTAATGCTACTATCTAAGAAAATGTTTGAAACATGTAGGAAAAGTTCCACCTGCCACACGATATACTTATAGACATATCTAATAGATAGGTCTATACGCCTATAGGCTAATACCGTATATGGAAGGTGCGGACGGTCTGTCCACCAACCAGTATGGGTTCAGGAAAGTTAAATCTACTCTTGACGCTATCCAGTCGGTCGTTCAGACAGCTGAGGTGGCAATCGAGCATAAAAGTAGCGGCATCCGTTACTGCGCGGTTGTCACTCTGAATGCGAAGAATGCGTTCAACAACGCAAGCTGGGAAGCGATAGCCCACGCACTTCATCGCCTCAAGGTACCGGTGCTGTTGTGTAAGCTTCTAGAAAGCTATTTTGATGGTAGGAATGTAGGATTCTACTGTATGACACAGAGGAAAGGCAGAAAAGCGTTCGAAATACCGCGGGAGTACCTCAAGGATCAATCCTAGGCCCGATGTAATGGAATGCGATGTACGATGACGTACTTAGGCTGCCCCTTCCAACGGGTGTGAAGAGTGTTGGCTTCTCCGATGATATAACAGTCGGCGAACCAAACAATCTTAAAACCCGTCGGAGGGGGGAGCCTCAGTACGTCATCATCCATCAGATTTCATAACATCGGACCCTGGATTGACCTTTGATGTACTCCCGCGGGAGAAAAGAGTCCGATGCCAAGCATGGGTAAAATATGTGTTTTATGCACCTCAATGGAGAGCCTGACCTGGTGTTTATAGGTCAGTGAAGGTGTGTCAATCTTTCTTTCTAAAAAAAAGTTGCACCCTCTGATTTTAATACTTTACAGACTTGAACGTTATGTCTTCAACAGTAATGATTTGAAAATAACATGTTGAGTCGTTATAACTTAATGGATATATAATTTTACGGTCTGAAAAATTTTCCAATTAAAATAACAAGTCGCTAATAGTTTGAGCACATACATCGATTTCTCCTTTTATTTTTTCACGCCGTTACATCCCTACTAGAATAAGGCCAACTTCTTCTAGTTGGTTCGCTCCTAGTTTCCTTAAAAATTATTTAAAAACTTTATTTTGATATTATGATACATTATGCACATGAAAGTCATGGAAATTTCACATCTGAAGAGATTTTGAACCGTACCGGAAATACTATCCGCCATTGCCGTGAATGGTATCACATGGCTAGGAAAGGCCCTCCGATTTACAGCGTCGTTAATTCTTACAAGCAAATGTGTGTGCAAATCGCGATTTTTTTCATTCTGTTTTGGTGTTTCACTGATGAAGGTAATTAGCATACCATTCTGGATTTTCGGCAGTTGTAGTCTACCTCTACCTAGCAAAAATTAACACCTTTCATCATTATCGGTTTATCTCTTTGTGACGTCACAAAATCATATGGTATTACGAACTGAAAAATATCGTACATTCAATAGCTGGCTAAGCAATACAATCAATATGAAATGTAGTTTGACCCTTTCTTTCCCACATATTTGATAGACGAAAAATTACTAAAATGGAGGCAAATACGCCTTTCACGAAATCATTTACAAATTGTATATTAGTAGCTCTACTGTTGAAATAGTTGATTAGTAGATTCCAATATCTATTGCACAATATGCATTTGGCTCGATACCTATCGATCCAATGAAGCACTGAAGCTAACCATGGAAGAGAAAGGGTTAAGGCGAAAATGATCATAGGTGTTTACTTACCGGTATTGCTTCTTGTCGGAGAACGACTTATCCGGCACGTCCAGGTAACGGATGCCACTTTCTCCGGTAATGGCAGCGCCATGTAGAGGTAACTCCTCTCTGGCGGGCATCTTTTGCAGTGTGTTTGATGAAACCAGTTTCGACCCCGGAGAAAGAGCTCGCTTGCGTGTCATCAGTGGTCCGACCTGTGCTGATCTGCTACACCCGTTTTTGGCGAAAATTGTGAAGCATGCTATCATAACCAACAGCACATTACCTATGCGGCATTGTTGGTGGTATCGTATTGTCAGATGATTGGTTGGTTAGTGGTCACATTGCAGTTTGGCAAAATCAGTATCAGAGCACGTACGGAAGCCGAAAATTGCGGGAAGAAAAAAAAAACGACAATCATGAGTAACACCAACGGTAAAGCATGTTTGTAATAAAATTTAGCGTGCGAAAATTTGATCCATAGCGTTATAAATTAGACCAAATGCATAGTGGGAAAACGTTGGACAATTGACACCGTGTGCAATGGGAGGCTTTCTGGCATGCAGAATTTCTGTTTCTTTCAGGACATTGCATTTTTCTGTACAACCACTGAAACTCTAGGATATATAACTAACAAAACGATAGATTCTTTTCGAAAGTAATGGATTTAAGGTAAAACAGCTTGGAATCCAACTTCCAAGATTGCGCTAAAACTTCAAAGGCACTAATTAAAATCTACGTGATGAACCAACCATTAACTGAAGGTCTCGTTTATAAAGATGATAATAATAATGTAAAGGAATCGAATGATTAATTTTGGAGTAATTCCAAGTCGAAAAGTTTGTGAAATTTATCTTAGGAACTGCATGAAATCCTTGTATAAGCCAACAGTCGCCTACAATAAGGTTATAAGGATGATTCCCAGTCTCTACGTAGCCGAGACGAAATTACCGATCATTGGGTCATATAATTAACACAGAGTTAATTAGGATGACAAAATTGACATTAAGTTATTATTTTATTATTATTTGCATCAATTAACTTGATAAAATCTCGCCAACAATGTTTAACAATTCATTCCGTTCATGGTCGCTTCTCTCCATCCTGAACTGCGACCCACGCTCTCCAGGTCTTGGTGCACTTGGTCAATCCACCTAGCTCGCTGCGCCCCACGCCTTTTTATTCCGACCGGATTCGTGGCGACCATCATCTTTACAGGGCTGTTGTTCGGCATTCTTGCAACATGCCCTGCCCAGCGTATCCTTCCAGCTTTAGCCACCTTCAGGATACTGGGTCGCCGTAGAATTGAGCGAGCTCGTGGTTCATCCTTCGCCGCCACACACCGTTCTCCTGCACACCGCCAAAGATCGTCCTAAGCACCCGACGTTTGAAGATTCCGAGTGCTCGCAGGTCCTTCTCGAGCATCGTTCGTTAATCGTTTGTACATGGTACATTTGGTGCGGAACGAATCTTTCTTGACCGCAGTTTCTTCTGGAGCCCATAGTAGGTACGGCTTCCACTGATGATACGCCTTTGTATTTCCCGACTAACATTGTCGTCAGCCGTCAGCAAGAATCCGAGGTAGACGAGCTCGTCCACCACCTCATACCTTCGAGGTGGTGAACGAGCTCGTACATCATGACACTGCTTCCTAGGTGGGCCCTGTCGCGCTCGTAGTATGCTTTTTGAAACACATAAGGATTTGTTAAACATTGTTCAATAATTAGGGTAAATCGCCAAATGTTGAACGATTAAGATAGACGTTTTTTTGTTATTTGATTTTCATGGACATTTTGATAGAAAGGTTGCTAAAAAAGCATTCAACACCGTAGACGATTGTTTAACATTATTTCAGTAACATTTTTAGCACGGTAATGTCCATTTTTAATTGAAAAAATATATATTTAAAAAGATAGTTCTATACCCAATTGTTGAACACATACATAACCCATCTTATCCTGATGTTGAACGATTGTCGCTAAATGTTGACCGTTTTACTCCCGCATTCATTCAACTTGCAAGTTCGCGCTCCTCTTCGGTTGTGAGGCCAGGGTTAGGTCCACGAAGCACTTTCCCTGACCACTCTGGGCTGAAACGGAAGTGAATCGTCCCCTACGACACTCCATAGACTTTAGCGGCTTCTCCTAATGTACATTATTTTCGACATTACAGCATCAATCGCGAGATTGAGGTTATACTCCGGATAAATCGGCTGCCGATGCGTAATTTCAATCAAACGGTGATGGCATTGATGCCATAGTGAAGATAGTGAAATTCGAAAAAAAAAGTATCAGAATGGCTATGGGAATGTGATGCAATTAATTATACTTTTTTGAATCGCGTTTTCAACCATTGCAACATACACCATTATAGGATTTTTTATAATAATTATTCAACAGATATTTGAAGCAAAAAACAATACTATATTGTGTCATGCAATATTCCATTTCAATATAGGTGTTTGGTACGAAAATAAAAAAATTGGCAATACTGCTGATGAAACCAAGCCTTTCATGTTATGCTAGTGTTCAACAAATGGAAAATGTACGTAAAACGAAAGTGCAATTGCAAATGATTTTATGTAATTAATAGATACGAGTAAATTGTACGGATGTTTAGAAAATAACTAAAGTAGACTTTTACTGATATCGTGAATAGGTGCTTAACCCAATATACGTAGTATGTTTTACCACACAGCTTATTTCATAGCAGCCTCAGCTTAAGTTATTTTTTAAGAGAATTGAAATTTTCGTTCCACCTACTGATAAAAATTTTCAATAAATATTTCGTTTCAGAAATTGATGTGCTAATTAAATTTATTGTGTCCAATAGTACAGCTAACTTACAAAATAATCTGTATAATTTATTGAAACTGTTTGAAAATGGTTGAATTTCCTGTTTTAACATGGTTTGTACAGATCGTTCAACATTTGGGTAGCGTTCAACAATTAGCGAATTACCCTATATCCAGCTTTTTACGATGGCATGCCATACATTTTTGAATCGCCATTGGCATTTTGGCATTGCTTGCCTACACTATATTTTTTATGGCAAAACCAAAGCAAGCTTTATGATATTGAAAATTTGTTTCGCTGACATTGAACCGTCTGAAGTTTACCAATAGAAATATTAGTAGTAGAACGCTAATGGCGTTGTTGTCACAAAACTGATTTTAATTATTATTACCTTAAATCATGGATTTCCATTATATGTTCAATACCATGTCGTTGTTTTGGATTCTAAAATTAATCTGACACTTTGAGGCCCGGTACTCAAGCTGTCAGTTCGTGGCAAACTAGATGTTGGTAACACGAACAGCAGCGACATTAGCATTCTTAGGTTAATGCTTCTACTATATAGTTTACCTTCCCGGTGTTTATAAATCGAAACGTTTCTTATAATTTACATTTTAATCATTTTTTTGTCATTTTATGTCAATGGAAAGCACTGAGTAGAGGACGTTCTGAACATAGAGCCTATTGTTTTACCTGAATATAGGCAAAATAGAATGCTAATTATGCAGTTTTAGTGATTCCTGGTCTTGTTGTTCTTTTTTCAAACTGTTTTGCTATGTAAAAATAGTAGTTTACGGAACAAGTTGCAGAATGATGATTTTTACAGCACGAGTTGTAAATTTATCCTACGAGGCTTGCCGAGTGGGATAATTACGAAGAGTGCTGTAAAAATCGAGTTCTGCAACGAGTTACGTACAACATTTTTTGCAATTTCGTAGAAGACCACTTGAGGGTATCAGAAATCATATCGGAATGCACTCACCATTATTTTACAATTTCTGAGAAATTGTTGTGTTATGATTCATTACGCAACTCAAAACAGTTGTGTAATGAGAAAGCGTTGCGTAATGAATCATTACAGCACTGGTTTCAGTTAGGTAATGACTATTCCCGCACTGCATACTTCAGTGCAGGAAAGTAGGCCCTTTCTTGACAGATTGAAGTGATGAAAAACAGCCTATTACGATGAGAAATTGCAAAAAAGTATTTTTGCAATTTCTCATCGTAATAGCCTGTTTTTTTATCACGCCAACCCGTCATGGAAAGGCCTACTTTCCCGCATTGTCGTATGAGTATATTACCTAACTGAAAAGCGTTTGGTAATGGCTCATTACGCAACTCATTTTAGTTGCGTAATGGTTCATTACGCAACGCTTTTTAGTAACGTAATGAAGCACATGTGATTCATATAACTATCATTCTTAGAAAAACGAAGAGGTCTATGAATTTTCGTTCTTAGGATCTGTGTAATTATCATTATTTTATTGTTGCAAGGACATTTCGACGTATGGTCCAGCAACAGTTGAAGATTTCCATCTTCCATGCCTCATCAGAACATAAATATCTTTCCCAGAATCTGTCACTAGAGACGCGGACGATCGACGAAAGCAGTGTCCTGTGGAATTTGCTGGTGACGGTGACTTCAGAAATTCTAAATTGGATTTCTCCGATAGGAGACCATCCAGGACCACTTTCGCCGCCGACCTTGCTGCCGACTCAATATTAAACGGAACATCAGAATAGGAATCGCTCATTGTTTCCAATAATGATGCTATCCGGACGGTTGTTTGAAAAGTTGTGACAATTACTCAGTACAACCTACTATGATCAGAATTTCTGACCATGTGCGGATAGGCCATTTCATGTGACAGGTCCGTCTATGCATTTGTTTACATCGGTGTAAAACCGGTGCAAACACGAGGCTGTCATTTCAATAGAAGAACTGTCAAAGAGCTTCCCGATCAGCTGATTTGAAACGTCTTGTGAATAAGCCTATTGATGAGAAGCTGAGAGAGAGGAGACAACTCACTGACAGTTGGCATGTTTTCTTGCCTTCTTTCACTAATTTTCTTTCTTTAATTCTTGGGTTATGTACAACGGTCAGATGAACTTATTTTGGCCGAAATCATATTCACTTCTTATTGCTCACTATGAAGAAGGATATGAATATGAAAAAAACAATGGCAGTTTGCCAATACACAACTATGGTCGGTGTTCCCTTAGTGGACAGTCCCCTATAGTCGCACTAGTGGCTTTTCACGGCCGTTTTGCTTTAAATCTTTTCAAAATATTTTTTGACATGAAGGTCAGGAGCTATTTATCTAAATATCATTGATACATAACTAAATTTTGTTCAAAAAATGATGAGAAACGCTGGTTCTAGCCAAATACACATCTTTCATTTGTCAGCTCTTGCTTACTGCGATGCTCTTCAAACACATCATCATTGCTTTTGGGATGAACTGAGGTTGGTTTCTCCGCAAGAGCATGATTTCGCTTTCCTCTTTGCCCTTTTGGGAAAAGAGCTGCCAAGAGACAACGAAGAGCTGTCTGGAAATTCTCTTCCCCTAACTGAGAAATGGGAAAAAATGCTCTTCCCCGAACTGAGGAAGAGGAAAAACAATCTCTTTCTCTTTGGAGCACTGAGGTTGTCAAAACAAACTCTTCACAGCTGTAGGAATGAATAGTACGGATGCTCAGTTTGTGTAGTTCGCTTCTCTTTTGTAGTTGATCGTTGAAAGAGGGAGAAAGAGGTTAAATCAAGAGCAAGGAAGAAGCCTGACTGAGAGAAACTATTTTTTATTATACGCAATAATTGATCAATTAAGAACTTTTTTACATTAAACGAAAGCTTTGATCCACACTTTGTAGGAAAAATATAAAAGTTTTATAAAAATACGGTTTTGATTAGTATTTTGCCAACGCTGTGATGCTAGTGCTACTATAGGAACAGAAATGAGAAATAGTGCTACTATAAGCACATGTATTCCTATAGTGGCACAAGCTATGATATATACAAACATATGAGTTTTCGTAGTTTTCATATTTTTCCCATAAAACCAAGATAACAAGCTTTCAGATGATGTAAAAATAACGCTAGATTTTTCGATTTTATACGAATATTTGTTCTTAGCTATGCGGCTATTGGTACATCGACCCTATATCATTTTAAAATGTGAAATCATCGAAAAACACCTAGAAAATTTAATTTCGTTTACTTGAGTTTTGACGGTTTTTCCCTCCCTGCCCTTCCAATGTGCGGTTTTCCAGTGACAGTTGATGACAGGTTCCCTTGACTTTTGGAAGCTCGCAATCTTAGCCAGCTGTCTCATCTCTCTCAGATGAGAAGTAGGTTAGAAATTAGTCCTCAAGGTAACCATTCATGAACGACTCGTGCTGTAAAAATCTTCATTCTGAAACTTGTTGCGTAATACAGTCGACTCTCCACATCTCGATGTTCTACATATCGATATCTCTCCCTATGTCGATGATTTCATAAGTCCCTTCAGTCTGCATACATTTTCACTCTCCATATCTCGATATCCTCCATATCTCGATATCTCCATATCTCGATGTGTTTCTGTTGATTGTTTGTTCTTAATTTTCTCTCCGTATGTCGATATGACCAATATCTAAGGTTACTAGACCAAAGTTTTGGGATTCAAAACAAATTAGGAGCGCAAAATGACGTCTGTTTTGTTGGAATTTGGGCCAGCCTAATATGCGAGTGCGATGATTATCATCACTACCTTGCGCCGGCCCTGTGAATTGTATGTTGACTGTTGTTTATGTTATGTTTGATTTGTAATAAACCGACCGCCGCGACGAGCAAAAGTACTTTTTGTGTCCTAGTGTTCTTCCCGTACGCGTACCGAAATTCCCCCGGTGGTTTTGTCGGTACCACTGTGTACCTGGTGGGTCTCCGTGGTCTAGCCTTCCCACAGGTAATGGGCCCAGTGTAGTGGAAGAACCGGTGAAATCGCTCGGAAAGTCGCGGGGTGTGAAATCGTTTTTGCGAACGATCCTACTGTGTGGTGCCGGTCGGTGGGAGCCAATCGTTTAATTGCGCTCGTTTTGGCTTGTGGTCGAGCTGCTGCTGTGTGGAAGAACAGCTGCGACCGGGACTATTTGGAAGTGTTTGGTGCCGTTGTTTCCCGTCTGGTTGGAAGCCCAGTACGAGGAAGAAAGTGCCGGTTAAGCTGTGTTGCACCATTTTGTCCCGCAGCCGAAGAAACGAACAAAAGTGAACATTGCCATTTTGTGCCGTGAATCGTTGCCGTAGCCGTGGTGGTGTTCGAGAAATCGAACAGTGACTCAGTGTACCGCCGACGTGTGTGTAGATACGGCGGGTACGTTCGATTGAAGTGTTGTTGGCTGTACATAAATACCTTCGTGAGTACAGTGTGCGCCAACAGAAAATCGAAGAAATTTGAAATGGCTGAGAAAAGTTTTATCGCCCGTTTGGATAATAGAAATTATCAAACGTGGAAAGTGAAAATGGAAATGCTACTGATCAGTGTCGATCTGTGGCATACGGTTTCTGAGGTGAAACCCGAACATGTGACTGTGGCGTGGTCGAAAGAAGATCAGAAGGCGAGGGCCTTGATCGTTCTAAATGTGGAAGACAATCAGTTAGCCTTGGTGAAGGACGCGAAATCAGCTGTCGAAGTGTGGGATAAGCTGAAGAAGTACCACGAAAAGGCTACGGTGACGTCGCGAGTGTCGCTTCTTAAGAAGCTTTGTAGTTTCAACTACGAAGAAGGTGCGGATATGGAGAAGCACCTGTTCGTGATCGAAGAGTTGTTCGATCGGCTGTCGTGTGCGGGGCAGAAGCTCGAGAGTTCGCTGCAAGTGGCGATGGTGTACAGGAGCCTGCCGGAATCGTACAACGGGTTGGTGACGGCTTTGGAAAGCCGGCCAGATGACGACCAGACTCTGGAATTTGTGAAGCAGCGGCTGATGGACGAGTACCACCGACGGATGGAGAAGCGAGAGGTATCCGGTGAGCGCAGTGACCATGCGCTGAAAGCGTTTAACGAAGGCAGAAGAAGAAAACAACAGAGAGTTTGTTATTACTGCCGGAAACCTGGCCACTTCCGGAGGGATTGCCCAGAGCTACGTGAAAGGGAAGAAAAAGTGCCGGAAGTGAAGAAAGCGGTGAAGAAAAATCCCGGAATCTGTTTTGGTGTTGGCGGACAGCGGAAGCGGAACAGCTGGTACGTGGACAGTGGCTGTTCGAGCCGCATGACCAGCGACAGGAAGTTCTTCGATAAGATCGACGAAAGTGTGAAGGTCGAAGTGAACTTGGCGGATGGCTCGGTGCTGAGATCCGCAGGAGTTGGAGAAGGCTTCCTGAAGTGCGTCGACGAAGAAGGAAAAATGAATGAAATCTCAGTGAAAGACGTGCTGTATGTTCCGGAGCTGGACTGTGGATTGCTTTCAGTCCGGAAGCTGGCACAAAAGGGACTAAAAGTGAACTTCGTGAAGTCCAGGTGCCAGATTATAAGTCGTAGCGGAGAAGTGCAAGCTGTAGCGGAACTATGTGGAGAGCTGTTTGCTCTGAAGACTGCAGAAGTGAGGAAGAGCGGCAACCGCCGGAAAAATGCAGCTGGGCATCCCATTGTGGAGGAGTGCCACCAACAAGAAGAATTTTATGACTGTTTTGACGAGGGAAACCGATGCTAAGTGTGACATCGTGTATCGACTGTAAACTCTTTGTGAACTTTGTGACTTTGTGGTTGTCAAACTTGACGAAGCAGGAGGGCGTTGTGTGCAGGAGGAGTAAGACTCGTAGGTTGAGAACCTGAGATGGTTGAGTTGCCCAATGAGGACTTTATTTGGACTTAGTGATACCAAGTAGTGATGAACACATCGAGGAGGAGTGTTGGAATTTGGGCCAGCCTAATATGCGAGTGCGATGATTATCATCACTACCTTGCGCCGGCCCTGTGAATTGTATGTTGACTGTTGTTTATGTTATGTTTGATTTGTAATAAACCGACCGCCGCGACGAGCAAAAGTACTTTTTGTGTCCTAGTGTTCTTCCCGTACGCGTACCGAAATTCCCCCGGTGGTTTTGTCGGTACCACTGTGTACCTGGTGGGTCTCCGTGGTCTAGCCTTCCCACATGTTTGTGTATTACTTTCTTGGCAACGGAGTGTTTTTCAATCTAGTATTCATCAAAAATTTGTTCTCTGTCTCGATCTCTCCCTATCTCGATGGTCCCTTCGATATCGAGATGTGGAGAGGCGACTGTAGTAGTTTACGGAACAAGTTGTAGAATGATGATTTTTACAGCACGAGTCGTAAATTTATCCTACGAGACTTGCCGAGTAGGACAATTACGACGAGTGCTGTAAAAATCGAGTTCTGCAACGAGTTACGTACAACATTTTTTGCAATTTCGTAGAAGACCACTTGAGGGTATCAGAAATTATATCGGAATGCATTCAACATCATTTTACAATTTCTGATTTTTTGTGTAATGATGCACTGGTTTCAGTTGCGTAATGACTATTCCCGACTGCATACTTCAGTGCAGAAAAGTAGACCGTTTCATGACAGATTGGCGTGATGAAAAAGAGCCTATTACGATGAGAAATTGCAAAAACTACTATTTCTTCCCCGTCTTACACGCATGTTCAACCAATCAACCGAATAATTTTATTGAATTTCTTCCTCTCAATTTTAAAGAGGATGTTTGAGCAAGAATCTAGAAATGTTCCCATGGGACATACTTCGAAGCTTCGCCATAACATAACCGAGGAGTACAGATTAAAATTTAGGTATACCTTGAGGTTAACGAAGACTGAGGGACCAATGGACGGACCCGTATTGTTCCCATATAATTTACATCAAGATGTTTTTTTATGTATTAGACACTAAAAAATGATGAACAAAATAATGTAAAATCGTACAACATGTACTTTACTATCGTCCCTGCTTATTCACTCATTCTGATGTTTTCAGATATTTTTGCGTGTTCAAATTCCTAAAAAGAAGTTAAATTAAGTAATAAAGAGATCATGGGGTAGGACACTCATTAATATTGATATTAATATCAATTAATATATATTAATATCCGTAATATCATCAATTTACATCAAGGTGGCTGTGACTTTTTCGTACACAAAAAAAAACTGACATATTTTAAGTTAACGCTGGAATACAAGATTTTTTCAAAGTGGTACACATGGTGAGAATTTTGTTACGGTATGATCCTGATTACCAAGTGAACACAGTTTCACCAAAGGGCCCAGATAGCCGTAGCGGTAAACGCGCAGCTATTCAGCATGACCATGCTGAAGGTCGTGGGTTCGAATCCCACTGGTCGAGGATCTTTTCGGGTTTTCTCGATTCCCAGGGCATAGAAGTATTTTCGTACCAGCCACACGATATACACATGCAAAAATGGTCAATCGGCGTAGAAAGCTCGCAGTTAATATCTGTGGAAGTGCTCATAAGAACACTAATCTGAGAAGCAGGCTTTGTCCCAGTTGGGACGTAACGCCAGAAAGAAGAAGAAGAAGTTTCACCAAATGTCGATGTTAAGACACCGAGGATTAAGAACAACGATGCCTAGTCAGATAACTCAGAAACGATGGATGATAACGTCAGATAGCGATCTTAGTCGTCCTAAAGTTTGGAGAATGCAATAGCAACTGCATGCATATACATATTCACAATATTCGAAACATATTTCTATTGCACCTGGATTTTTTAAACCTACATATATTATTCTTATATAAACAAACCATACTTAAATGGGACCCAGACATGTTCTAAAATTGGCCAAAAATTGACATACAGTCACCCTACAGTTATGGATCAACTAAGGGTAATTTTCCACAACAAAATGTGATTAAAAATCATAGTGACGCTTTGCAAAACCGGATTAGCTCCGTGACACTGCGGAATATAGTTGTTTCAAGGAATACACCACAAAATTTGTCCATCCCACAATTGTGGATATTATGGATGAACACACTATAACAGCAATTTATCTGCGGGGTAAATGAATGGAGTGTTAGTGAAAGCCTACTTTTTGGCGTTTCTTTTGGAATCGCCTTATCTTTGATTTGTAACTGTGGTATGGATATCAATACCCCACAGACATGAATCAACGCTTCTAAGAATATGGTGGACATTTTATTTCCCAGGAACAAATAAAATGCCTAAACGTCAATTTTAATTGATTGCGATGCTGTATAGATTTATGGTTCACGTAGGTAAAATGTGATCAGTGCAATAGCAACTCTATTTGATGGGATATTTTCCGTTAAATGCAAATCTGATCCTTATCTGTGTGCTACAACAAAAAGTTAATCAAAGGCATATGTTGCCTACTGATAACAAGTAAAAATATAAGATTAATAAGATATAAAACTCTCAAAATAAATGAGAACTTTATACTGTTGCTTTATATTCTAACGTATGTGTAATATGCTGTGTCTATTCTCTTTATCCAAAATTACGGGACAATCTAAACATTTTCAATAAAACGACGGGACAGCTCGTCAAGGTGATGAAAACGGTACTGTCCCGTTAAATACGGGACATATGGTGTTCCAGAATGTTCCAGAACCCATGTGTTCCTTACCATCATTACCATAAAAATAGTGTTCTGTGAAATTTTCAGCTTTCTACGTGGTGATTTAAAGGTGGCCCAAGGACAATGTTGGTTTATATGGGAATTACTATGGAGAAATTTTGAGATACGTTCCAAACACGCTAGTACTGTAATGTAAATACAAACTTATTATCCCATAGTAAAAACTAATTCTTCAAACCATAATAAGGCTGATACAAATATTAATTTTCTTTTATGTCACCCCCCCCCCCCTTCAAAAATCCGAAAATTTTGAAGGGTAGAAAAAAAAAAGATTCATAATTTTTTTGACATCAGTTAGGTTTTTTCAATTTTTTAAGTAAAAAACAAGTAAAATAATGATCCAGAGAACGTTTGAAAAAAGTTCAACAATTATCGTTAAAAATAAAAATTCGAAAAAAATACTTTTTTTTATTTTTATTTTTTTGTTCCTTATTTATTTTTATCCCCCCCCCCCCTCGTACCTTCCAAGTGGTCTCGGACATAAAAGAAATTTAATATTTGTATCAGCCTAAAGATATTTGCTGAAGAGAGTAATTCAATCCAACGGATAGCAGAAGAGATATTGATGAATTTGTTTGCTATTATTTAGCTTAATATGGGATTATGGATCAATGCACGAGTTCACTAATTTGACGTTTGAGCGGTGCCGAATTCAATAGTTGTCATGGTCACGTAAATAACACGGCACCGCTCAAACGTCAGATAGTGAACTCGTGCATCGGTCCATAGCCCTCCAAACATGTACAAAATTCCCAAACAAAATTAGTTCAAAAGGGATTTGTTTCTTCAGCAACATCCTTCATTAAGGTTTAAAGAATGATTTCTCAATATGGGATAAAAAGTTTGTACGTACATTACAGTACTAGCGTGTTTGGAACATTTCTCAAAATTTCTCCATATTAATTTCCATATAAACCTATATTATCTTTGGGCCACCTTTAAATCACCACCTAGAAAGCTGAAAATTTCACAGAACACTATTTTTATGGTAAGGAAGGTAAGCATCATATGGGAGATTGGATTTTTAAACATTTTCAAAATTTGAATCGCCCTAATGGTGAGCCTAGTTTTTATATTGCGAGTTGAAGATGTTCTTAAAACATAAATTATCTTGAAATTTATGTAATTTACCACAGTGAGCACAGAACATAGGGGAAAATCCTCCGTACTAAGCCGCTGAATTCATAATTCAAAAACTATTGGTTTTATGCGATCTTGTTACTTAGGGGGTTAGGGAGGTATCGAGTTACAGAAACCAGTGCAACTGCGATCCTAGAGACCATCGAGGTAGCCATGAAAACCAACTTTTACTACGCTTCTCTAAGTCGATATTGAGTAAGAGAGAGTTGACTGTAATAAATATTATCATTTTTGTAGCGTACAAAATTAAGTTTGAAATAAAAATACGAATTTTAACACTGCATTTTGATGATGTATTTTAGTACCAAATTCACCAGTCTTGAAAGGTGGCCGCCACTACCGGACACATTGTGAACATTAGTGTGGGACAACATTTAGATTCTCGCTCCAGTCCACTTTTTGGATTGCATTTAGGTCCCATAACAACTGTGCAAAATTTCAGCTCGATCGGTGAAACTATATTTTAGCGCCAGCCGTTCAAAGTTTGTATGGGATTTACTATGGGAAAACTTACTTTTGCAAAGAAAAATCGCCAGAGGTCGCCCGTTGACCTCTATAAAAATACTGAATACAGACCATACCTATCGAGGTCTACGATGAAGAATATTGCCGAAGACCGCGAAATAATCCGACACTTGTGAAAAAAGTTATTAAACAAAAACTATTCGGAAATTTTGCCCAATTTTTTTATTATTGTTATTCCTTTACATGTTAATCAACGTCGCCTTGCTAATAAGTTTTCATTAAATAACTTTTTTCACAAGAGTCGGATTATTTCGCAGTCTTCATCAATATTTTTCATCGTAGAAATACCTATCGAGGTCTTTGTTTAGAATTTTTATACAGGTCAATGGGCGACCTCTGACGATTTTTCTTTGCAAAAGTAAGTTTTCCCATAGTAAATCTCATACAAACTTTGAACGGCTGGTGCGTAAATATAGTTTCACCGATCGAGCTGAAATATTTTGCACAGTTGTTATGGGACCTAAATGCAATCCAAAAAGTGGACTGGAGCGAGAATCTAAATTTTTCATATAACCGTGTCCCAGGCTAGTGAACATGTCTTGAGTTTTGTAAATTTGTTTGTACATTATTGAATGATTTCGCTCCATGAATTGTATTTCATTGTCT
The DNA here is from genome assembly GCF_002204515.2 of Aedes aegypti. Lineage (NCBI taxonomy): Eukaryota > Metazoa > Arthropoda > Insecta > Diptera > Culicidae > Aedes > Aedes aegypti. The sequence goes on along the minus strand of NC_035109.1, from coordinate 209,134,406 downwards.
ATTCAATTTATTTAAAACATTTCCAAGAGTAATTAGAATTATACTTAGTTTGTAAGACGTCCGTCGAAATACCTCTTTCATATGTGATGACACTGGTGCAAAAATTACAAAGATATCATGTAATAAATCAAGCTGTCCGAAACTCTACTTTTTTCAACAAGTCGTGCATATTTTAAGATGGTTATAAACGCCAAACGTCGAATTTGCAAGAGCACTAGTCTAAATATTCAAACAGTGGTCTAAGCAGAAAATTTAATCCATTTATCATCATCAGTGTGCAACCAATATATCAAATTTTCAACGCGAACGGATGGCAGATTCTCTAGATCTGTGAACTTGAAAATTCGAAGTTTGGCTTCGTTTCAGTATCACTTTAAGAATGTGCTATTCTACACAAACATTGTTTTACATAATAGCTTTCTTTTCTTCTAATGCACCATCCTAATTAGATCATTATTTCTCATTTTTTCGGCGACGTCCGGCATCGGGTGCGGTACAGATGGATCTCACCTTATGTTTCAAACTTTAAGGTCGATTTTTTCCAATGTCTATTTATTGCTAATATTAAATTAATTCTTATTTTAGAAATTTGCCCATCAAATTGCCCAAACGTAACCATCATAAAGCAGCCGCATTTTTCGCCACATTAATTAATGGTTGTTTTGTTTTGACCATCAACCCTTTGGCACCGGTTGATATAGCACTGCTAAGTCACAAACGATACAGCGGCATGGTAATCTCCTGACATGTAACACGCATTTGGGAACATGTTATTTCGATTACACAAACAGCAGTTAGATTATGATTACTATTATTGTACACTCATATTCTTTGAAATGGCAGTTACACAAGTTTTTTCAACTACGTTGAGCTCATATTTACAAACAACAAATGTATCTATTGTAGATATTTGTATTTTCTTCTGAGTTGTTCTCTGTCACTATGTCCGCCACAAATCCAAATTGCATCGCTTGAGCTCGCCAAGGATAAAAGCATCACCAAACGGTTTCGGAAACTTTGCACACAAAATTCACATCTGCACGGTTTGCCCAATTATTTTCCCACTGTTCACTGTTATGCATTATTATTACATGAGTGAGACCGCATTTTGGGTTGAACCACCTTCCACGAGCTCGAAGACGTATGTGTCTGTTCTACGCGCGCGTCTTCAGCGGACTGAATTGACTGTTGACTAACGCCTCGGACACGAAACACAACTTCTGCCCCCTCGATCGAGTTTCGTCGCGTGGTTCTACTAATCGTTCTTCCACATTTGAGCACTTTTCGTATGATATCTATAGCTAGGTGGCTAAATTATTCATTCAAAATGAACCAATCAATCGGCCTATTATTACTCGAACGGCCCATTGTTAGTATTTCCTTTTGTCGATAATTTTACTATTTCTATCCACCTCGTGAGTAAAGCAACCGCATCGTTGTAACGATAAAATCAAACTGGACTACGGATGGTATTAGTGCTACCTATCAGTAAATGGACCGTAGCTACCAAATGATATGCATCTCTGGCATTAAAGTTGAATTTCTTCCTTCCCGTCAATCTAAACGAACCACTATCTTTACTTTCACATAAAATGCGCAAGGAAGTGTTCCGTATTGAAAACCTCTATCATTTCAACAGCACAATCTAATAGGTTGTACCTATGACATAGTTTCCCGAACTGTGGGTCGCGACACCCAGGAGGATGGTGTGCCAGTAAAGAGATGTCGTGAAAAAAAATATATTTTTCGTCTAGCCTGTCTAATGTTTTTTTTAAGAAACATGTCAACTGATTTGCATTAATCACCAAAACAATAATCTGCGCAAATTATTAGTTAAGTTTTAAGGATGAGAGCTAAGGTTTTGAGCCATAATCATTTTTTTTCTACAGACCAAAGTTTTCTTTAAAGCATAAAACTGTGAATAATTTATTAACATATATTCTATTCATTTAATTGTTTACTTATTTTTGAAAAGCATATCTCGCGAAACATTACTAAAGGACCTATGTACAAATGAGAGGCTCTCTTTGTTTACTTTCTCTTTGATCAATAACTGAGTCACATTAACCTCTTCTGGTGCGTTTTTTGTATGAAACGATAGTCAGGGAAATTGCCTTTCGATCTGTAAAGAAAAACTTCCCAAAAGCTTTAGTATTCCACTGTTATAATCGAAAGAGAGCGAGAGAGGAGAGAATCTCTCATATGTACATAGGTCCTTTAGTAATGTTTCGCGAGATATGATATGATTGTAAAATATTGATACTTTAGAAAAATTGTAAGCCACAGCCTAATTTCACAGGAAATGTTTATCTTACTGTTTTGCTTTTATGGGTCGCGAAAAGCTGAATTGACGGCTAGGTGGGTCGTGCATTCGGGAAGTTTGAGAAACTATGATGTGAATACATATTGGCGTAACATCGCGTGTCACCTAAAAACGAAGTATTTCGTATTACCTACCTAGAGGTACAGAATTTTGAGTGTGAGTGTTATCACACAATTATACAGAACACATTGTTCTTCAGTCCATAGTAAACCGACTTTTCTAGTTTTTTACCTGTAAATACCCAGGACTACCCAAGTAACCACAAGCATTATACCATTGCAGTAATTTGGTCGAAAGTCAACATTTTTTGCATTAATAATGTTATCATGCATTTATTCAATAACTGTCAAGCAATGATGCATTTGATTAACATTGTAAATGTTTTGTAGCATTATTTTAATATAGCATTATGCTAAGCGTTTAGAGTGAATATACAGTTATGCTGTCATTCAAGATTACATAACCTCATTAAACGCACTCGAATCTGTAATAAATAAGTAAGACGATCGAGCACGTTCTCACTCGCTCATTATGTTTTGGGATATGGAAGAATAATGAAATGACTTTCCGACCGAGATGAAAGGACCCCTCATTTCATGATCTAAGGATATATGTATTCATTCAAAATTGTTGTATTTTATCTATGAGACTCTTTGATTCATAAGGAGCGGGAGGAAATGTCGATCAATTTCTCTCCCACGAAATCTGTTTAATGCGCTAGGGCTTTGTTTTGTGGGTTAAGTTCTGTTATTTCCTCTACGAGAAAGAATGGAGATCAAATTATTTCTATTGATGTTTCACTTGGTGAGGAAAGAAAATCAATCGCCGAAGAGAATTCTTTCTATTTGTAATAACTGGGCGAATAGTAATGTTAACACACACAGTGGCTTCGTTTATAAGGAACTTTTATCCTACCTTATTACATCAGCAGCTTTAGCACAGGACACCAACGCGCCAGGTATCCAGCACACCGTCATCCTAATTGTGGGTTCGAATCCTGATTCCAACAAAAAAAAATCATTAAGCTTGTAAAGAAACCCATTGAAAGGTAGTCAATGGATTCATTGTTTTGTTTATTTTTGCCGCAAGCCCTAAACATACATTATTTTAAGCTAATATACATCATGAACCCTAAATATACAAACATAAATGCTTTAGTAGGGCTTGTGCATTAAAACTGCTTTACCAAGTATTGCATTAATTTGGTTGTTGTGGGGCCCTTTCTCACTTTAATTATGCTTTATAAAGCTCTTAAAGATTATGTCACTTTAAAACAAAATCTGATAGCATACTATAGAGCAAACATAAAGTATTCATAGGGAAGGTGTACCAGTTATGGCCATAGTGGTTCCCTATTTGGCCATACGGGAAATTTCGAGAGCTTTCAGATTTTAAATCTTTTTGAATGTTTAAACATCAAGATATATCTAAAATCTTACTACTACAACACAAAAAATCTTTCAAAATGTGAAAACATTCAAGTAATCCCGTATGGCGAAATAGGGAACCACTATGTCCATAACTGGTACACCTACCCTATATAGCTTCGTGGTTACTTGGGTATCTTACTTTACGAAAGATATTATAACTTATTGGGTTTCTAACAGTTTTACATACAATTTTCTTTAAAATCAAGGGGATTATCTGTGCTAGCAAGTGCATGGTAACAGTGTCTCCTTCTTCTGTACTCTCCACTGTTTACATTGCAGCAAGAAATACGTGGTTTTCTTAGTTATATTTGAAACTTTTTAACTCATGTGTATTTCTTACATAATTACTTATCATAAATGGCCTCTAATGTTCACAGATAGGCAAAATATATTATTAAAAATAAGGCCTGTGACGAACTAAACTTGAAAAATTCTAAGTATGATAACTTTAAAACCAATAAATCTATATAGAAACATCGGGTTTATCTCCGTTTAATAATCAATAATCCCAATAATACATCACAGTCTAAATAAATCTCTTTTCTGCTTTGTTTAGTGGACTTTGGGGAAAATGTGCCATAAGAGCAAGCAATACCATTGCAGTTACATTTTACATTGAATAGAGTAAAGGATTTAATAGGTATAAAAAACTAATCTAATCATATTATCAGGGTTTTGTAAATTCTGCAGTTGTTTGCTCTAGCATGTTGAGTAGTACAGAATTACGCAAATCATTTGCAACTTTTTCGTTTTGTTTTCATTCCATATGTTTAAATTCGGAGGACTTGATCTAAGCTATTTATGAATTGTTTGAATGATATTTTTAAAATGCTTATGTTTCAAAATAATATTGGATTGAATTCCGTCGGAGCATTAGTTAAACTGATATCAAAGGTTTATTGTAATGTCCAAAAAACCAACAATGAAGATCTTTTCAACAAACTTAAAAAATGTCAGAACTAAGAACTGCTGCTTAAACTAGTTTTGTACTAAGTCCTTGACGTTTTTTTTAAAATCGATTCAAATTGTTGATCAAAAAGTCCCTTAAAATTTTAGGATCCAGTGAAAAAAAGTATTTGACATGGCTAATAACTAACTTCATGAACAACAAATATTACAGATTTATTCAGTTTGGCGAAGTTAATAGCGAAATAGAGGTTCGATGAAGAGAATCCGCTCACGTCAGTTAACCTCTTATGAAGGAACAGTGTCGATTTGATTGTTCCTCTATGAAGCTTACTAAAAAAATTGACGCCGAACAGAAACTCTTAACAAATTGGCCCAGACTTTTAGGAGTAAAACCACTCCATAAAACAATTTTTTAGATCAGCTTTCCACTAAACGCTCAAATTCTACTGAGAATAAAACAAAATATTTTTTAATTCCTGCTTGTAGTGTTATAAGCTATTCACTACTTAACTTTCAATTTATTTTCCAAAGCACCTTCAATTACCTGGTCAAATATCGCATAGAATCCCGTTACGAATACTGTAATAATCTCACCAAGAATATGCCATGGATCTTAATGGAAAACTATAGAGCATCTCACCTAAAAGCTTGTCGGGAATCACTATGTGTCCTTCTACATTTTTTTCAAGGATCTCAATGATGTTTCACAAGATCTCCTTTGAATTGGCTCAATATCTTGACGCCAGAAATCTTTAAATCATCTCAAAAGAAATAGTTATAAATTGACACAAAAAATGCCAAAAATCTCTTCAGGAATCCAACGATTTTCGTTAATCAGGATCACTATAAACCATTCCTTAGCCGAGTGCTTAGAGTCCGCGGCTACAAAGCAAAGCCATGCTGAAGGTGCCTGGGTTCAATTCCCGGTCGGTCCAGGATCTTTTCGTAATGGAAATTTCCTTGACTTCCCTGGGCATAGAGTATAATCGTACCTGCCACACGATATACGAATGCGAAAATGGCAATGTTGGCATAGAAAGCTCTCAGTTAATAACTGTGGAAGTGCTCATAAGAACACTAGGCTGAGAAGCAGGCTCTGTCCCAGTGGGGACGTTAATGCCAAGAAGAAGAAGATAAACCATTTACTATCCCTCTAGCATCGCACCAGAAGTTAATCATAATGCGAAGTTTGAGTTGTCAGTCGTGTATCTTGTGGCAAAATATTTCAGTTTTGTCTACAGTAGGGTGCCGGTACCAATGGTTGTAATGTACCAGTAGATTGGACTTTGGAAAAAAAACGAACATTTTTTGATAATAACGAAATGTGCTATTCTTGGTGGATAGATCGTCTCTAGGTTAGTCGATTTCCCAAATTTCAGCATTTTATTTTATCAGAAAGTCATATAAATAATTAAGTTTATGTACAAAATTTGCTCCCTTGCACCAGTAGTTGCCGTCGTGTTCCAGTAGTGGATCAACGGATGGAAGCAGTTTTAAAAATGGATGTATAAAAATGAAAAAAAGCCCTAGAGATGATCTTCATGCTTCATTCGAAAGATATTAATTGCTGTTCCGAGGGAAAAATGTTAAACTTATGCAAAAATTTATCATTTTGTTCATAATTCCTTTTGTCATTCTCGAACGTCTACTACTGGAGCACTAGCGCAACTACTGGAACACGTGTACCAATAGTGGCTCAAGCGATTTTATGTTAAAAAAAATAGTTTATCACTCTTTTTATATTTTTCCCATATAGTAGAGGTTGAAATCTTTCTGCTGACGCCAAAAGATCTCTGTTAAGGCTTTTCGTTATTTAATTATGATTTTTTATAGCTTAGGTAGTCCACTAATGGCACCGGCACCCTTCCTACTTAAAATTGAAAACAATTGGTTCACTTATATTCGGAATGCATATTTTTCCCGGTGTGTTCTACAATTTCTCGGGTCTTTCCTGTATTTTTTCCCGGCCAAATGAAATTCCCGTGTTTTTCCCGCTTTTCCCTGATTTCCCGAATGAATGGACACCCTGTAATTGTTATTTCTGCAACAAGTCGCAAAATGAAGTTTTTTTTTCGGCACGAGTTGGATAAATGTACAATCCACCATGGCTCGCCGAATTGAATAAATACAACAAGTGCTGAAAAATTCGAGCATTGCGACGAGTAGCATACACCATTTTTTTGTAATTACGATCGTACGACAAATGCTGTTTTACCTGGATTATTCCCAAACGTGCAAAAATATTTCAAGAGAATCCACATGGGCATACATCCATGCGTAGTACAGTCAACTCTCCCTTACTCGATATTGAAGGGACCATCGAGTTAGGGAGGTATCGAGTTACAGAACACAAAACTAGTGTAACTGCGATCCAAGGGACCATCGAGGTAGCCATGAAAACCAACTTTTACTATGGTTCTCTAACTCGATATCGAGATACGGAATATCGAGTAAGGGAGAGTTAACTGTAGTATCAATTCAATAGTTTTTCCAATCACGTAGGCTGTGTAGTAGTATGAATAGTATAGAGCTTAGTGACATTTGAACACACGTAGACTAGCATACGCTCGTCATACACAGTTTGTTTATGTTTTCCTCAAAGAAACTTGCACACGCTTTCCAGACTCATCAAAATGCATATGGAAATATTACCTAGTTTGAAAAATTTATACACGGATTCTGGGTGTTTTTCGAGACAGAGTGCATATTGTTTTCCTCTAAGGTTCACAACTACATCTACACTAGGGCACCCATACCATCGGGCGTGAAAACCACTATAAGGATCAGAAATTTTCGCGCTTTCATCGGTCTTATACGGATGTTCCATATTGATGTACAGAAAAGGTAAGACGTTGCTGCCTTTTCTACGACCGCTGAACGATCCGATTCCAAATCGGAATCGAAGGGCTGTGTCAGATCCGGATCACACAACGGATGTTGAATCTGTTGCAACGGTATGATGAGTAGGAGATATTCAGTTGACGCCTCCCATAACGGTGCCAATTTTTTAGCATCAAAAAGAGTGCTGAAAATTAAGTACTTTTCAGTATTGTTTTTATTGGCGGGAAAAGTAGGCCATTATGTTAAGGTATCAGAAGGCACGTTCTCTACCAGTTTGGCGATTTGTGCCATCGCCATATTTGAGCTTTCATCATCTACCGAATGGGAGAGGAGAGGGAAGGGAAAGATGGGAGGAAATAGAAGTGGGATCCCATTAAGGTGAAACATCTTGGAATCCAAAGATGGCAGCCATAATGGCCGACTTGTGCTCCTACTCGCGCTTTCAAAGGCACTAAACAGGAGAAATATTTGACAAACATGTCTGATATTTTTATTTTAAGCTTTCTGCTAGTGCACAAAGCGAAATAAAAAGTGCACCGTTATTGGATGCTTTCTTCGCGAGATTTGTGCCTTTGAAGTTTATATGCAATCTTAGAAGTTGATTCCAAACTGTTTCACCTTAAAGCTAAGTATGCTGTTTCGCTCAAGAAAAGTAAAAAATTCCTTGACTGAATGGGTCAAGAAATTTCCTACATTTCTTCTCGACTGTGTACTGCGATCAGAAAAATGTGATTTTGTGGACCATTTCTGGGAAGAAACTTTCCACGCATCGAAATAGGCGATTTCTTTTCTTGTCAGTAGCAAACCAGCCTTAAGAGGGAAAATCGCATGATGCATATGGGAAGATGAGGCTAAATTGGTTTGTTTGATAAGTTTTGGACAAATTAGATAACAATTTATTTAAGGTGGCACACTTGCCCTAAACTCTGATATCTGTGTCAATACACAATGGACACGAAATCTCATGTATCCATACCATTTTATAAGGGAAAGTTGTCAGATATTCTTGTTGATTTTCATTTCAACCAATAATCTGAAATAATAATAATTAACAGGAAGGGTAGTAGCACAGACAGAATAATTATAAATTCAAAACATAGTTACGCAAACAATAACGATCAATGCTAAAAATACTGTGTTTGACCAACTGGTAAGTAGGTGGCGATAGTGCGTAACCGTCAAACTCGAAAATGAAAGCGATGAGAGTGCCACGTGTGAGCCGTTCGTTAGCCAACCACTAATTATTAGAATTGAACGCAATTTCGCTGCACGATGAAGAAAAATAATCAGGTGTTACGTCTGTTTGTCTGTCGTTCTAGGTTTAAGCATTTGACATTTCGGAGTCCAAGCAGGCGTGGAGAAAAAGGTTCCTTTGACAGTGGTTAGGCGTTAATAGGCATCTACGAAATATGTTGTACAACATAGAGAGAACCATAAAAGCGATAATTTAAAAACCCTAAACACACACTATAAAAAAATATTATCAATTCAAAAGAATGGTTGTTCTTTTTTGACACAAATTGCGATTAGTTTTTCCGTTGGAAATATTTCGAGATTTTTTGCAAGTTTAAACATATAGTTCCGATTTTGAGCCTGTACAGATTTCGTTCCTCCAATGTAACCTATTAGGGGAAGTGGTGGTAAAATGAACAGGGGAGGTAAAATGCAATGTGCTTTAATAGAGGTGAGGAGATGATTCTGTGTAATACACAACTATTTGTATGTATTAGTGAAACGCTTGTTTTTTTCAACACAGCAACCCATTGCATTGTGACTATGTGTGACGTCATACAGTTTGTTAACGAATGTTTCTAGGGCTTCGTTGATAGCAATCTTTGCGTTACAAAGGTTGTTCGAGTGTTGTTACTCAAACAAAAACATGAAAAAACCAGCTCGGAAGGATAGCACGGGAGGTGATTTATGTAATTTAGTTCCAACTTATGTTATTTTTTAGGGTGGAATCTACAATCCAGGACATAGCACTTTGGAAGGCGCAGCAAAATACTCCGTAAATTACTTATATAGTCATCACTCCCTTACTCGATATTGAAGGGGCCATCGAGTTAGGGAGGTATAGAGTTACAGAACACAAAACCAATGCAACTGTGATTCAAGGGACCATCGAGTTAGCAATGAAAACCAACTTTTACTATGGTTCTCTAACTCGATATCGAGATACGGAATATCGAGTTAAGTTAATCGAGGGAGAGTTAACTGTAGCAAATGGATGTCAATGAGCATAACGAATTCATCACGAGGAATACTGTGTCCATGAATGCAGTGTCGAAAGTCAATATGATTGGAAAAATAGGGAAAAGTAGTTTATTCCGAGAATTTATTTCCAAGAAATATTATTTCTGGAATTTATTTGAACGAGTTTTGAGTCTAGGTGTTAGCTGTAGATTTTTTCCGGTCTGATTTCGACTTTTAACACGATATGGAGGCTTCTTTACTCACTCAGAGCATTTTATTGAAACCGTATGACGTCACCCATTTCCCCTCAATGTTTGTTTTGGTTTTACACATTACTAATACAAGCACACAACGACTTTCTCCTCACCTCCTTTATACCACATTGGGTAAAGTGAACTCCGTTTTTTTTTACCGAGAAAAAACAAATTTCGATGACCCCCTCCCTCCCCCTGTTGCGTTACGTAATATTTGAACGGCCCCTTACAATCATTAATAGACGTATTTTCGGTGGGGCAATGAAAATTTTCAGAAATAGTCGTTTTTTGCGTGGTGTCCATTTAACCACCAACCGCTGTTCATTTTACCCACATAGTGCAGATAAAATGAACATTTCTCGCATAACATATGATCTCGCCCTAAAAGCCATTGGTAATCATGTGTGTAGCTCGTTGTTCCTGAGCACTTGAATGGATTTACACGTTATTTAACAACGCTAGGGTGATAAAAGGATCATTTTCTACCTGCCAGTGCACACTGGTCCAGGAAGCTAATTTAGGCGGACATGAGGTTTTCGTCAAGATTTATTGATTTTAGAGTCATAGTTTCTTCTGAGAATATGTTCAGAATTTTCAGTACTACAAAATGTACGGATCAAAATTTGTTTACGGTGATCGCAAGAGTGACGTATACGCCAACTTTTTTTATTTTAACGAATCGTAAGTTGGTATGTTCAGCAAAGTTGTAGCAAATGATCATAGAAACAACTTTGCCGAACAAACTTTTTCTCGATTTTGCTCAAGAGCCAAGATAATTAAGTATTTTTAATAAAAAATCGTTTTTTGCTCTTATGTGTTTTATTTTTTAGTTTTATCGGCCTACTATGTTCTACAAAGTTTTCATACTCATCATTTGCTACAACTTTGCTGAACATACCAAAGTTGTATTTCTTATGGTTTTCATGTTATTTGAGTTTTTCATCTTAAAATTAGCTATTTTGTATGCCTTGTATTTCAACTATGAGCACCTCAAAAAAATATATCTTTCCACCAAATGATTTTGCAGTCTTTCAAGTACCTGTGAGCAAAATTTGGAGAAGATGATATTTTTCTATTTCGTTTAAAATCGATTTTACTAATAGACGATATGAGATAAATCCATATTTATTGAATATTCATACATGTTAAATTCACAAAAGTCATGGCTACCTAAGCATATCAAACCAAATGTAACACGTGTATTTATATATAAATATAAAGTACATCGTTTTTCAGTTGTTTTCGATTAACTTGGAAGCTTCTGCAAGAAATTCAACGTCTTTTCCTCTACTAGTATTTAATCTATTCCTAAGCAAGATCACCGGGTTGGAATTCAACATAAGCCGTATAAAATACATATACAAAATTTACAGTCCGATCGAATTCTGTGGCATGATTTTCCCAGAATCTTCTGATGTGCTTTATATTACTATATAAATACACGTGTTACATTTGGTTTGATATGCTTAGGTAGCCATGACTTTTGTGAGTTGAACATGTATGAATATTCAATAAATATGGATTTATCTCAAATCTTCTACTAGTAAAATTGATTTTAAATGAGATAGAAAAATATCATCTTCTCCTAATTTTGCTCACAGGTACTTGAAAGACTGCAAAATCATTTGGTGGAAAGATATATTTTTTTGAGGTGCTCATAGTTGAGACACAAGGCATACAAAATAGCTAATTTTAAGATGAAAAACTCAAATAACATGTAAACCATAAGAAACACAACTTTGGTATGTTCAGCAAAGTTGTAGCAAATGATGAGTATAAAAACTTTGTAGAACATAGTAGGCCGATAAAACCAAAAAATAAAACACATAAGAGCAAAAAACGATTTTTTATTAAAAATACTTAATTATCTCGGCTTTTAAGCAAAACTGAGAAAAAGTTTGTTCGGCAAAGTTGTTTCTCTGATCATTTGCTACAACTTTGCTGAACATACCAACTTACGATTCGTTAAAATAAAAAAAGTTGGCGTATACGTCACTCTTGCGATCACCGTAAAAAAAAATTTTGATCCGTACATTTTGTAGTACTTAAAATTCTGAACATATTCTCAGAAGTAACTATAGCTCTAAAATCAATAAATCTTGACGAAAACCTCATGTCCGCCTAAATTAGCTTCCTGGACCAGTGTGCAATGGCTTTTAGGGCGTTCTCTCAGAGTACGCGAGAATTTGCATCGCTTTTTGATAACGATGAAAATATGTGAAAATTTAGCTATTTTAGTCTGAATCCATGTCTATCAGAAACAAGATGATTTCCTTAAGGTGTTCATTTTACCACCTCTTCCCCTACGTAAGTTATTATTAAACTTTATAATATTATTATTCTGCACTAATTTCTAAATTACATATAATTTAAGAAAATATAGATATCCGCTCTTCTCTCTTTATAACGGCATCATTTGTAGACGGCGCCTAATGACGTTCTCTTGTAAAGTCGCTACTACGAGTTTCGACTGTATTATGCATTACATATACGCCTAGTTCTAAAAATGATCCACTTTGTCCCACCTTATCCTATTTTGTTAGGCTCGGTGCCGTACCTATATGACAACGAAGCTGTTGGAGTGCATATGCATTCTTGAAACGATAGCATTGCCAAGGTCAAACAATGAAGAAGTTTCATCTGCAGTCACGCTTGTTGCTTTGCATTCGATGGTCAATGCTAAGAAAGGGTAATTGGAAACGCTTTCTAACGAGCAGTTCATTGATCAGTCATCGCTAACAAATAGTCTCGAGTCGGCTTATGGACATGGTCGGCCCTTTTGCAATTTGTTCATTTTTTTAGCTTAATGTGTGGAGAACTTCTCAATGGTGAGTTCGACAACATGAAATTAAATAACCGCGATTTTAGAGACAACGCATCAACTTTCAAAAGCAGACAATTGCACTCTCAGTGCTAGATAGTGAAAACATTTTCAAACATTTGAAGGCTAGGTACAGTTAAATGAATCATTTTCATATGTTTCCAATTAGTATAAAACGTATTCGGAAGTTGTTCACGAAAACGAAAAAGAAGATTCGCTATTATGTATAACAAAAATGCTTAAGTTGAAGGGCGAGTGCATTATGGGAATATATAATTGAATTTTGATCCAAATATTTCTGTATTTAGATTCCTAATTTTATGATCAAAATGCGGGTTTTATCTAACTTTCACAGGGTGTGGACTCAATTTTGAAAATAAAATTCCCTGGCTTTCCCTGACCTTCCAGTCGTTTGCAGAAAAAATCCAGACCATGCTGATTTATTGGTTTGGTATGTTTTAGATCGTATGAACAAACTGAGCAAAAGCTTTTACTTTACTCAAATACAGATTACTTCCTTGAGCGTTTATTCAAGATGATATAATGAAACTGAGCATTTGAGTATTTACTTTTCAAACATGATGATTCGTATAAATAAAGCGGAAAAAGCTCATACTCATTTGAAACTCTCATGCACAACATATACATTTAAAATTGTAAAAAAATGACGTACCGTCAAACGGGGTAATTTGCAACAATTTTCAACTTCAAAGCTATGTGGCTGAAAAATTTAAGGATTCAGATTAACCAGAAACAATCTGACGCGGTAATTATTTTATTATAATTTGGTTTCCTGGGGTCAGGAGAGACAAAAATTATGCATTTTCCATGCTACCCCTAATGTTGGGGTAACATGCAACACACGGTGCTATCTAAAGGTAACTATCAAAAACTTAATCAATACCGTGTTTTTTCTACAATTCAATACTTTACTACAGTAAAAGCATGGTAATAAATAGAAACAAGTGACCTTATTCTTTTAAAACTTATTATAATTGATTGAAATATGAGTTTTTAACCAATTCAAATGTAAAATCATTTGGCATGATATTGGGTGTTTTCACGAGAAAATTCTAGCCAAACACAAGCCTTGAGGGCGAATGGAAAACTATTCAAAAGTTGTATTGCAAGTTTTCTACAAATAGAATGATTTTTCACAAAACTTTTTTTATACATGTTTTGAACAGAGCGACGTTTCATATATTGACATGATGTGTCTTGATATGGCTTTTGTTGGTGTTTTAACATAGCTTTGTGCAGAAAGTTTACAATGACAGATTTGCAAGTTACTATGGATACAGATTTTTGAAATTAATCACAGTTTTCACGAAGAAAAAAATAATTCCAATAATAATGGGTTTTATGTAACGAATCTTGTATTTTGTACCAAGTACGTAATTAATTAGTTGAAGTACAACAGTTTTATCGTAATTGTACAAATAAATGTTCAATTTTACTTTTTCATGTGTTTTTGATGACAAATGGCAAGAAACATCTAGCAAATTGCTGTTGCAAGTTACCCCACAAAGGTAGTCAAAAACGTTTTTGAATTTTTTAGTGTTTAAACGTGAAGTTAACAAAACTTTTATCTAGTCCTTTTGTACACTAATATATACTGTAACTTATAGCCAATACTTAGAATGACATATTTCTACCGATTGTGAGGTACTAGGAACGATATTCGGGTTTGTTTTTATACGTTCAAACGTATTATACGATTTACACCACCAGAAAATCAACCATATTAGAAATCATACTCAAACCCTCGCCGAAATCTTCTATTTTATGCCTAAGGTCAATAACCGTTGTAAAACTTTCAAATAATTTTACTCGATGCTAAAGAAAACGTCAATCCGGGAACACGTCAATGTGTTGCAAGTTTCACCCCTGTTGCAAGTTACCCCGTTTCACGGTACTCGGATACTGAACTACCTCAGAAATAGCTTCACAAATTTTTGGAATGAACGACAGTTTTTGACACCTTCTGCTTCCTGATTATACAATTTTTTGTATAGAAGATGCAACACTATTAAGATTAAGTATCCACCATGCTTTATTAGTGGTAAGATTTTATTTCTGAATTTTGACTATTTATTTTTCCAAGTGAAATTCCAGCCATTACCAAAGAACTTTCTTAAAGAATCGTTTCAATGAATTCAACAGAGATGTGGAAGAGAATCCTTTTTTGATACTCAATCGTAATTTTCTTAGTATTCCTACAATAATTCTTTAGGAACTAATGTTCCTCCCAGGAACTCTTCAATTTTGTTCTTAAAATATAAGGGAACTAGGATCATAATAAACACATGGGGCGTGATGGACCTTATCCTTTGAGAATATGCATAATTCATTATACTGCATGAGATCTGCATTGTTCATGAACTTTTTGACATTATAAAAAGTTATGTTTTGCTTTAAAGTTAATAGTTTAAAAAATTAAAGTTGGCTAACGTTTCTTAGGTTTGAATGCGTGTATATAGGCAGAGCAGTGTAAGAATCTATTTTTTGTGCAAATTAATGAACCCAGATAAGTCCGCCATTAAGAATATTATATTCATATTTCACGATATCATTTCGACTCAATTTTCTATCTCGTTTTTCTGACATTTGATGTGATTGTCATCACCATAAATGAATGCATCACGTTGTACTTATATAAAAATTGAAAACTAGCCGAGGGTAACTGAAAATTATTTACTTTATATGGACTTAAAATACGCATTCGTTTAATGTGTTCATTATGATTTTTTTTTGCAAAATGATTTTTTTTTTTCACTGAAAACATCCAATGACTTTCCAGGTTATTTATTTTAGCCAATATTTTAGGATTCCGATATCATTGTTTTCCCCGAACAAACTTATCAAAATATTGTTGAAGGAATGCATTGTGAGATTGAATAGCGCGCTAAAAACAAGTTTTTTTTATGTTGTTCTAGGCTTTGTCACGCCTCTATTAATGCTCGGAGGAACTCCTCTAATAATTTATTTATTTATTTGTCCAACATCTTTTGCGGAAGCTACACAGATTGCTTAAATATTCTTAATTGTATTTTTAAAAACTGATCTACTGATATTGAAATCAAACAAATCGTAAACGCCGTTGAACAATCTACAAGATCTGTCCAAAGGGCAATTGTAGCCATAAGCGATTCCGTGTGCAGGAGTCCATAAAAAGTTAGTGTTGCGCAGTTGGAAGAAAGGGGCATGAATATTAATTGTCTACAACACGCTGATGCAATCAATATGATGATTTATCATGTCAAATATGGATAATCTCTGCAGCAAAGTACGGCGTTTTGATAGCGTTTCCAGTCCGATAAGCGCACATTTATGTTCGTATGCTGGTAGCTATCTGGATCGGTCCAAGGCAGCCGCCGTAAAGCAGTTTTCAATTAATATTTCCAAGTAATCTCACAAACATTGAATGGATTATCAAACCGATTTCTTGAAAAAAAAAAATCTGAAAATTTCAGCTTCAAAGCATTTTTGTTGAGGAATGTTGTGATCTTCTGAATTTCTGGAGAATTTCATGAGTATAATCGTAGTAAGTAAGCTCTGATAAAAATCTTGAAGTAACGCTTGAATTCTAATTCACATTTTCAAAAATATCTGGAAATTTAAATAGAATAATCTAAATCGAATTAGATAGCGAAATGTTGTTGATTAAAAATAAATAAAATGGAAAAATATCAGTTTCCAGAAGCAACCCGAAAAAAAATCAAGAAATATCCTGTCCTGCAGATTTGGGCTCTTATAAATGTGCACCATTGAAAATCAGAAAATGCTGCTATGTTTTTGGCATTATCATTGCTAACAGTCTAATATGTGATTTTCTTTTCTTTTGATCATAGGCTGTTGTTTTTAATTACGTTGTTAAATTATTGGTTTACATTGTACCTACTAATATTTTCATTGACAATTTTGCCTTCATTTGATCACAAGCTCTTTTAAGAAGCACTTTTGTAAACGCTATTTGTGAGTAACATCTTGTAATTAATGTTCAAAGTTCGTTGTAACGCAAACATTTGTATATTCAATTTATCGGTATTGAGTCAGACCTGACCTGAACTATCATGAGACATTATATATAATGCTGTTGTGAATAATAGCAATGCATGTCCATTTTCATACAAACTGAGCTTTGGCATGCACATATATTTATCTGCTTATCATCTAAATCTGCTTGTTGATTGAAAACAAGTACAACTTGAAGAACTACATATACTGTAGATAAAAATGTCTGAAGAAATTCCATTAGTCTGATAAGTAATTTTTTATTGTTTTTTATTCGAAAAAAGTAATAAAAAATCTTAAGTGACCACATGTATTTGGGCCCAAAGCGGGATAAAATTTTATAAGTTAACAAAATAAAGAAAAATCATCTAGAACAAAGATAATGGTTAACCTGGGTAATAACATAACTGAAGATAATAAAACAAACGATTGAAAACTTTCTCTATACAAACTTTAATGCCTTGTTGTATTTCCATAAATAAGTTTCCTATGTGGCTTTTGAAAACATGTAAGAAAAAATACAGGATTATATGTTTTTCGCAATCCCCGACTTCCAAGGAGTCGCGACCCACAGTTTGGGAAACTATGTCGTATAGGGTAGGTGTACCAGTTTTGGCCACCCTAAGGAAAAATATTGTTTATATATAAATCAAACGACCTTTCGTTACTGTCAATACATCAAACGAAAGCTTTCAAACCATGCTTAGCGGGGGAAATATTAAAACTAATCAGAAACTTTGTTTTGGTATTAACCCACCGTCGGTCGCCCTAGTGTACTGAGTACACGCACTTTGCGAAAACTGGAAAAACACGTTGCAAATCCCTTCAAATTGATCCGAGTGTTGGTCCTATTCCAAGATCTACTCTTCTTCTCGCTTGTAGAGAAGAAATTTTTCGAAAAAATCAACGAAAAGTATTCGAAAACATCGTGTTTTTAATCTAAGTTTTTACGCGTGTACTGAGTACACCAGTGCGACCGCTCGTGTAACTTTTTTTACCGGGCCCGTCACACGAGTTGTTTATTCTGTCCAAGACTGAAGCATGTTTAACATGTAATAAACCGTTTGATTCAAAAACGGTGCTCTTCAGCATAAAAATTCCATCAGAATGTACTTCAGAATTTCAAGTACAGTCAAATTTCCAGTCGATACTCAAAAGATCATCGACTCATGGAACAGATATTCTTTAGAAAGCTGATAGAAGGGAGCATTATAGTAATTATGATTTTTTGTTTTAAGTATGGTTTCAGGAGTCGTTATCGAACTATGGAACATCGACTTATACAGGTTTAACTATATTTATAAATATGGCGATCAAAATCATTGCCGCGAAAACGTGTAAGCCCAATGCTGAAATGACTTTGTTTGGCCGATGGGCCAACAGGTGGCGGTAGTGTGTAAAAATCAAACACGAATGAAAACGACGCGAGCGCTGCAGCCTGCAGTTGGTCGCGTATATACGAATCGGTCGTTAAAAAAATGATCGATGAACACCGATGAGTGTGTGACGCCTTTTTGTCTGTGCTGAAATCAAAGAACTGTCAATGGTGGTTACAATTGACCAATATGCTTTTCACGAGACGTCTCAAATCAGCCGATTTGGAAGGTCTTTGACAGTACTTCTATGCAAATGCTGAGCGTGTCGGTGGCTCTAAAAGGTAAACAATAATACAAAATAACGATCAAATAATGATGAAGGCATAATCTGTTTTCTAGAAAAGATCTATTTTATACATACAAAAAGCGTAACGAGAGGGTGGGTCGGTGTGTAAAATGACCATTTTTGGCGTTATAAAATTTTTGAATAAACCCTTTCAATTTTACTTCCATTTGACAGTCGCTCTTCACCCTTGGTAAAATACCAATGGTAATCACTGGTCCTCCACTGATAGCAATAAATATTGTCGCACCGCCACCAAACCGGATCGCGCCAGTGAGACTCGCGACGCGCCTCAACTCGCGCGATTTTGAAATCAGTTTTTAGTGTGGCGCTGCATTCTTACGATTTTTATGAACACAGCGCACTATTCACATATTAGCTGCGACGCACGGGGCCCGAGAAAACAATAATTATAAATAAATGTTGGTCCTGATTTCTACCGGATACATAATACAACATGGACCTGTCCCATGAAAAGGCTTTTCTAATATCTAATGGGCGGCAGAAAGCTGTTACACAAAAACGAAGATGGATGTGTGTTAGTGCAAAGTGATATGAGTAACTCGACTCACGGGATGGCACGCACACAACAACATTGTTCGAATCACCTCGAATCAATGAGCTACAGTACAGGTGAAGAAGACCATGATTTGCATATGTATTGGTAACCAAAAAAGTGGTGACGTCACTATTTGGTTGCAAGCACGAGTAGATATGGGATATTTGAAACAAATTGAATGTAACAAAAAAAATTGTGGTGCATACCATGAAATTTAATTCGAACTAGATGATTTTTGATTATTGTATTTATCGTTGGACTATTTCAACACAATAGACATAAAAACATTCAAAATAATCATATATTTAATTGAGGTTTGCCTAACACGAAATAGGGTATTCCATCTGTATAAATAACTAATGTATACTTTTTGATGACGCCGTAAAAACTATTAGTAACCAAGTGTGTAGCTTGTTGTTTCTGAGCAGATGAATAGATTAACACGTTATTAAACAACACTGTGGTGAAACAATGCTCAGAAACAATAAGGTACATACTTGTTTGTCATTGGCTGGATTATATATCTTGCTTGCGTTTAATCAGCGTTCGTAGTTTGTTCAGCATTACCAATCTTACCGCTTCCTCTAACATGACATGAGTAGAATTGAGCCCATCATGACTGATGAACTCTGACCAACCGGAATCGTTCAGGCTATCAACATCTGAACTTCGTAGCGGTAGAGGGATTGGCCAGCTCAATCACCTCTAACAAAACATCCATGTTTGAGTCGGAATCACGTATGTTCTGTTCCTTTTGGAACGGTGAAACATCGCAAGAAGATCCATTTTCAACTATTAACGTTTTTCGATTTCTCCGCCTCCAGTGAACAGTGATTTTGCAAAAGGTTAGCCACAAGTTCCTTCCGCTCGTTTCGTTGATAACGATTCCGGAGTACGAATGGTGGGAAAAGCTGTAATTGGCATTACGTTTCTTGGTACTGGACAAAGAAATCTTACCGCCTCGGACCAGACTATTTCGATCTGCACCTGTCAACGATTTTCGGATCGAAGCATTGAACACAAAATCGTCAGATGTGAAATGCTGGTAGCATACATAAAGCGATGTACCCGGATCTTTGATGAGCCCACAAAGTTTCACCCATTTCGATCGCTTGCTAGGTTCTTTGGGGAAAGTGTGAAAACTTATGCAAATATCACTGTTCTTCGCTTCCTGTGTCGTTATCTTGCACACATTGACTGCACACTGCGGCATTCTATCAAAATTTACCAGAAATTGTTAAAACTGTACGAAATAAAGTGGAAAAACTTCTGAATTCGCGCACTTTTTGCTTTCGCGTCAAGGGATTTTAAATTGTAAACACAAATAGTGACGTAGGCAAGATCAGCGATGTATTGGTGTTAGGTGTCATTTTCAACTTTATACAGTTGCCACACACACTATTATACGGAACTGCGCCACCTGTTCTGTAACTCATTGACCTCGAATGTGATAGTCATTGCTTGTGTTGTTTACAAATCAATTCAAAGTGCTCTTTGTGCTAGTACAACCAATTATGGTTATACTAGCACAACGAGCACTTTGAATTTATTTGTAAACAACCAGGGAGTGAAATTATCGGTCACGGCGATAATGATAAGCCTATCGCTCAAGCTGATTTTCCGGAGGAAAAAGACGTGCCATAATATCAAACCCGACCAGTAATGCTAGAGTGTGCTCTCACGATATGTGCAGCAACGAATTTAGATTATTGCTAGTCCCAAGATAAATTCAATTATCGCGGTTATCTGCCCATGTCTCCAAATATGAGCGCAGCGGTCACTGATCATACAGAACCTTCAACTTCGAAACACAATACATAGAATAGACAACAAGCGCACTCATCGTATTCAGTGACTCCTGATATAAATCACAAATACACAGATACAGTGCTGTCATTCTGCGAAAACCACGTGCTTTAAATTTAGGCGGGAAAGTTTTTCCATTCATTCCACCCTGCGGGTGTCAGTTCGCTTTAACGGCTGCGGGCGTACGACCGCCGCCGGACTCTAAAAAAAATAAGGTGATCAATATCACCAGCAACGAGAAGTTTGCGTCCTACTTTTGTACTAAATATAAGAATAATATTGTTCAATTTAAATCTAAAATTTGAAGTAGAATGAACCCTATATCTTTAATTTTATTTTTCCAAATATAATTGCAAATAACATGTGAGCACTTTTCTCACCTAATAAATTTGATGAAGACGTCAAGTTTTAAAATAATCGGGAACTTGAGATTCAGTATTTGAAAAAAATCAAACCAGGAGCTCTTTCTCTAGCCTGATGGAAGTATTTGAAATCTAGCAGCCCATTGCATTTAAATTGAATGTGGAAGAATTTTGAGTAGGTATATTTTACACTTAACACGTTGGCCCGTGATAAACTGCTCATAAACGCATGTCAGTTCCATGTTTGCTGGATTTTCTATTGACATGGGACAATTATGCATTTATCGGCAGTATACAGAATAACTTCATCAAAGACACCATCTTTGTAATCAAATTTCATTTTCCTAACCAGGATCCTGAAATACCTGCATTCGAATATTTCGTTTTGTGGAAGAAATCCGAATCAAACTGTATATCACATGTTTAGTCCTTGATGTAGTAAACATCTTTGCCGGAAACACCATCTTGCTAAAATATCATTATCTTAGGATAGCCGCGATCAAAATACAGCATGATCACTAGTGTCATATGGTGGTAGAATTTCAAGTTGGGTGTCATATTACATGCTAGACCTTGACCTATTCAACACTTTTGTCGAAGGACCTGAGATATCTGTGTTCGAAAAATATCATGCTCACTAGCGCCATATATTGAAAGAATTTCGAATCAAAAAGATCATCACATGGTAGCCCTTGAACTACTGAACAACTTTGCCGAAAACACCATCCTTCTAAAAAATCGGGATCCTGAGATATTCGTGATTAAAATATTGCATGCTCACTAGCGCCATCTTGTTGCAGTTTTTCTTGTTAGGTAGCTTATCATATGTTAGTCCTTGACCTACTAAACAACTTTGTCGAAGACATCATCTTTCTAGGTAATCAGGGTCTTGAGATATCGGTGTTTGAAAAATTAAATGCTCACTAGCACCATCTGGTGGCAGAATTTCGAAACAAGCAGCCTATCACATGCTAGCCCTTGACCTACTGAACAACTTTGCCGAAGATACCATCTTGCTAAAAAATCTAGATCCTGAGATATTTGTGTTCGAGATGTTGCATTGCGAAGTGTCCACTACATCGGTTCCCCCGGGGCACAATCCGATGGCCACAGGAAGATGAGGATGTTTCCAAAGTGTTTTTTGACCACTGATCAATTGGTACCGTTGGACTGAAGAAATTAGCCGAAGACATCCATATTCTATCTTGCCTAACTTTGGATGTACAATCAAAATTGCTCCGCGTGTACTCAGTACACGATGCGACCGCTGGTGTAACTTTTTTTTGAGCGACTGACGGAAGGTTATATATGGTGGTGGCGAATACTGGACCACTTGTACCAGTATTCGCCACGATTTTAATTGCGGTTCCTGAATTCGCCACTTACGTTGATTTTTTATGGAGGGTGGCGAATCAGGGACAGGTGGCGAAAAATAGGTGCAAAGGAGCAAAAATTTTAAGGAAAATTATTTTTTTCTATTATTTTCTGAGAAAATTTTGCGGTTTCCAAGAATGTTTCCGTATTTAGCGCAATTTAGCGAACACTAAACTATTGGCAACCATATAGGTCGTAAAACGGTATATAATCTGGGGTGGCGAATAACTGGTACATGGCGAATACCGGTACACCTTCCCTACAAGTGAAGATGTGCCATGTATTGAGGGGCCAACAATTGCCAAATTTACCCTAATGAAAAAAGGGTTCGTGTTTACACTTACCGTGGCTGCCGAAATGATACACTCCCACTATGCTAAAAGAGCTTTTACGTTTTTATAACTTTTCAACCAGGAACGTTAACTGTTAGTAATGAATTTACACTGTAGAAATTATAATTCCAACAAAACATCGATCGAAAACGGTGAAAATCAGCACTTGAGCCACAAAACTGCACAAACACGCAACGCGTGGAGACTTCGGAGTGAAAATTGTTGTGAACATCAGGCGAGGCAAACTGTCAGAATCATCTGTTTTGTTTTTTTTTGTGTCGGATAGGGGTAGGCAATTAAACCGACGATGAAGATACCGATTTTTTCATGGCTGCGTACTTGGATGTACACTGAACAAAAACATCTTCATGTTGAGCAGGCCCATAGGCTAGAAGTGGATGAACATGGATGAATCTGTCATTTCATTCATTCATTCAAATACTTGTCAAATTTCATACAAATTCTACTTTTTCTCAGCGATAAGTTCATCCCACTTCCCCTAGCCTATGGTACGGGACGACTTTTAGCGTAGTCAACATACTCATTTTCGGGTAATTTGAATCGAGAGTGCAATCAGAATGCGAAGTTTTGTTTAATGTTTATGATCCATACTCGAGCAAGCGTCGCATTCAAATCACTGATTGCTTGCTTGGAGGCTTGCATGATGTCTTTTAATGGTCTAATCCACCGGTGTACTAAATTAACTCCGTCTGAGAATTGTGACACTTGAGCGGGGCACGCTCCCGTATGATCACCACGTGATCTGGACCCGCTCTAGTGTCAAAATTCTTCGACCGAGTCAGTTTAGTACACCAGTGGATAAGACCATAGGTAGATGAAAAACCCGAATTTAGTACTATACCATTTTATTTCACTTGAGTTTGTTTCCTTTGACAGATACGCGTATTTCGACCTCAACTGTAAGGCCGTCTTCAGTGTAGTGTTTTTTTTTTTCTTCTAAGCAATGGGGGGATAATCTGCTCAACAGACGCCGTGTGGGGTTAGGGACCATTTACTACATGCAAGCAGTAAACAGGACTACACCCCCGACCCACTAAACCATTTCCATTGCCGCCAAACCCTTCGTCTCTCCGGGACCACCAAGAAGGCATTGCTTCGGAGAGGGGCTATTGCACATCGCATCCTCCAGGTTAGCTGCGTAGCCATGCAGCAACGAACATCGATGACACGCTTAGGGGGGTCCACCAAGGTAGCATGCTGGCGCTTTGCCAGCTTCCCAGGTGGTCCTCACCTCCCGTTGTCCGCTGAAAGCGGGTTCAGTGTAGTGTACTAGACTCGATTCGAGTCGAGTCTACCCGGATAAAAAATACAATACAAAAACAATATAACGTATTGTAACAGTACCATTCAATATATTGAAAATACAATACAGTATATGGGGATTTTTTTTATTACTGGACGATTTGGGCCGGAGGTTCTCCGATTTGGATGAAATTTTCACCAGAGGTAGAGCTCGTGGATACATGACCAAAAGTGAAATTCAAAAATATTATAGTGGCCTATTTTCCCGGGAAACTCTAGATAAATTTTCACGATTTCCCTATATACCTTAAACTTTAAAAATTCATATCTCCTGAACTATGCATCGTAGAACAAAAGTTTTTTAGTGAAATCGAAAGAAAATTTCCTCAGCAATCTATCAAAAATATAAAAAGAAAAACATTTCTCAGAAAATTTTTCACCATGGAAGAAACTGTCGGAAAAATAGCAGAAAAACTATTGTCTGTATCATGGAAAAATTTCAAAAAAATATTTTTTGTTTCATCAATCCATACTCTAACTTTCGTCCATAGACGCCAAAGTGGTATCTTTTACCGTTTAGACAACAGAACTGAAAAACTAATGACCACCCGCACGCTTCCCATAGGAAAATGTGTTCTATTGTGGCCCTCATAACCGTGCGTTAACGGCAGCAGTAATTTACACGCATTGTAAGTGTAACGCAGTAAACCATCCTTTCCTTTCCAGTCAGAATAAGCTTTTCGTCAATCGGAGCACTCTTCATTGGTCTGTTGGGTGTTTTGTGTGCCTTTCATCAGCAACGTTATTTAGTATTAAAGCTAACAGCCTCTATGAGAGCCGCACGGGAAGTTCTTGTTACAATCAATCGTTATGCTAACGTTTGAAGGATCAAATCTCATGATCCACTCTTGCAAATATATTGTTTCGGCCTTTCCTACATTGTGTCTTTTACGATACAACGGACGACAAATCAAACGAACGACTTTCTCTTTAATAGATTTATTGCCACTGAGAGACAGCATGCCTACTCGGTGGGAAAACGAGAGAAAATACATTCTTACAAGTAAATTGGCGCACAATGCGGACTGACAAAACATTCAATACAGTTAGGCGCACTGTTGGGTTGGCGCCAACTGTAGAGGCTGCACGCTGACTGGCAGAGGAATATTCCACAACAGCCAACAATGGAACAATAGATGGCGTCCTTGAATGTTATACGGTTGATTGATATTATATACATATACATATATTCTTCCAAGCAACAATCAGAATTTATATCAAACATATCTCGCGAAACATTACTAAAGGACCTATCTAACATTGGGAGGCTCTCTTTGTTTACTTTCTCTTTCATTAATAACTGAGTCACATTAATCTCTTCTGTTGCGTTTTTTGTGTGAAACGCTAGTCAAGGAAATTGACTTTCGATCTATAGTGAAAAACTTCCCAAAATCTTTAGCGTTCCACTGTTATAATCGAAAGAGAACGAGAGAGGAGAGAATCTCTCATTTGCACATAGGCCCTTTAGTAATGTTTCGCGAGATATCATTTTGTATAGAAAACAAAACTGAAAATTTATTCGCGCGCTTTAAGTTCATTATCTAATTATTCGATAAATTGTACAAAATTTGAAAAAGGTAGTAAATTACGAATAGCATTTTATGTTTGCATAATTATCCCTTTTTCTTGGCAACTATATGATAGTGAGGGTCAGTACCTATTACCTATATCATTACCAATATAATTAAATGTTAGGATCGTTTTCAATTAAAGACTGTTAGTATCAATAGTAAAGGTTACGTATAAAGGACATACAAAACACCCAACAGACCAATGGAGAGTGCTCCGATTGACGAAAAGCTTCTTCTGACTGGAAAGGGAAGGATGGTTTACTGCGTTACACTTACAATGCGTGTAAATTACTGCCGCCGTTAACGCGCGGTTATGAGGGCCACAATAGAACACATTTTTCTATGGGAAGCGCGCGGGTGGTCATTGGTTTTTCAGTTCTGTCGCCTAAACGGTAAAAGATACCACTTTGGCGTCTATGGACGAAAGTTAGAGTATGGATTGATGAAACAAAAAATATTTTTTCGAAATTTTTACATGATACAGACGATAGTTTTTTCGCTATTTTTCCGACAATTTTCTCCATAAGAAAAATGAAAAATTTTCTGGGAAATGTTTTTCTTTTTATATTTTTAATAGATTGCTGAGGAAATTTCCTTTCGATTTCACTAAAAAACTTTTGTTCTACGATGCATAGTTCAGGAGATATGAATTTTTAAAGTTTAAGGTATATAGGGAAATCGTGAAAATTCATGTAGAGTTTTCCGGGAAAATAGGCCACTATAACTTTTTTGAATTTCACTTTTGGTCATGTATCCACGAGATCTACCTCTGGTAAAAATTTCATGCAAATCGGAGAACCTCCGGCCCAAACCTGTCCGATAATTTAAAAAAATGCCCATATGAAAAATGACAATACAATATATTGTTTTGAACAGTTCACTGTATGGTATATGAGATTTTTGCAATATAATGTATGGGTGGTTAAGTATCGTAACAATACAAATATAAATATTTTCTCATACAAACATTTTGAAAACACAATACGATATAATGTTCATGTTTTGTCTTGATTAGCAATTCGTGTATTGTTGTACAATACAAAAACAATTCAACGAGCTGTATCATGGTTGCATTCGTCGTTACAGCTAATGTCAAGTAACTTCTAAAAAAACTACTAAATTTTACTTTTTGAATATTTTTCACCCAACATTTCTTGCTTTCTGAACTTGTTTTGTTTATTTCTTTCAGCAAAGCTACATAGAAAAAAGCAACAGTTGTTTTATGCGAAAATATGAATTTGACCAAAATTGTAAGGTATAGAACCAATTAAAAACAATACAATGTTCTGTTACAATATATTATATTGTTTTTGAATTGTATATCCAAACAAGAATAATATTGCTTCGACATTAAATTACATTACGCTGTATTGTATCCAATACGTTATATTGTACATTAATGTTTTATTCCATTCACTGAATGATACGTTTTTATCCGGGTAGTACACGGCACTGAAGACGGCCTTACAGTTGAGGTCGAAATACGCGTATCTGTCAAAGGATACAAACTCTAGTGGAATTGGGTCCTAAAATGTTTAATGAAATGTTGCTTTTATTTAATGACACGGAAGAGCATGTTACTGCAACTATTTTAGCAATTTTTCCCGCTCAAATAACGGCTGCATCATATTTAAACTTTAATTTTAAAATTTGGTCCATAAATGAACCTTGACACTTCTGATCATGTTTGACGTTTGCTTAATCGACAAAAACACCACAGGCTTTTAGTTTTAACACCGGGGTTGTTCCTATCTGACATTTGGGAAGGGACACGGAAAGCAAAATACACCCAAAATTTAAGTTTAAGCCAAGGAATGTGACAAAATCTAAAAAAATGTTTTTTGGACCTAAACAAAAGAAAAACATTTAAAAATTGAGTAAACATGTGTTTTTAGCCTAAACTTAAGCGTTTGGCATTGAAATGGGGACAGGCCTTTAGGACCCTATTAAATGATATAGTACTAAATTCGGTTTTTTCATCTACTTATAGGTATTTTACTAAACAGCTCGAAAATTTATTATCATCATTCCTTTTAAAGTTTGCTCTCCTTCCAAAACCATCGAACTGTTGAATGTGCTTCAACTTTTTGGCACATTATTAGCTGATTTAACAATATCAAAAATTGATAATCAAAACATAGCAAAAAATTAAACAAAACAATGGTCTTCATTTTCACAGTTCTTACAACTAACAGTGGGCGATATTCACTTATCGCCCGGGACATCCTGGCTACGAAGAACACTGTGTATCGATATATGGTTGTCATGGGCCTAGAAATGTCAGATAGGACCAACCCCAGTGCTAAAACTAAAACCTCTGTGGTGTTTTTGTCGACTAAGCGAACGTCAAACATGATCAAAAGTGTCAAGGTTCATTAATGGACCCAATTTTTAAATTAAAGCTTAAACATGATATAGACGTTATTTGAGCGGGAAAAATTGCTAAAGTAGTTGCCATTACATGCTCTTTCGTGTTATCAAATAAAAACAAGGTTTCATTAAAAATTTTAAGACCCAATTCTCAACAGCAGAAGTTTCGGTGAACTGTTCTGTGATATTTTATTTCACCGAACAATCTGCGAAAATCGAAAAATTCCAGCTGTCAAAAGTACCGAATAGCTTGGTGATTGTACCGTTTTGTCTCAAATTCCGAACAGACTCAGGCGATTTTGTTGAAATGTTTCGCTGAAATATGTCATCAAATAACAAGGAAATGGCAGTCAATTGCAATTTAATTTTAATGTTTTCCAATCAATTTTATACCTCGGGAGTAGTGATGATTTTCTTGTTCGAGACCAGTAAAACTAGCTCAGTTAAATTTATTTGCGAAATCATTCATTTGAATACGATTTATTCGTGCTGTTCGGAATTTGAATCAAGGTGTTCGGAATATGAGACAGAATGAACACAGTTCGGCATTTGAATCAAAATGTTGTTTCATACTTTTACCTAAAAACAATACTGAACCAGATGTAATAAACAATTTTATTGGTACACCCAACAGCTAGCAGTTAGGCCTTGCACAGAAATTAAAATTTTAACAAATATCAGCTTAACTATGCCTATCAGATGTGTTTACGCAAGTTCAGTTACACGGGAAAAAATTCTGTGGTAAAAATAACTATTTTAGCTGACTACGCCCATTCTTGAAACTACCATGGAAATTCAGACCAATTTACTATGTTTACGGTACACCCCACCGCATTACTGGTATATTTGACAGAAATAATTTACAACAATCTGATTCCAACTACAGACATGGTAAAATCAAGCGCATTTCTGGTCTGCTGAAAATTGCCGGTGCGAGCGCTTAAGTTAACCCCCTAAAATGGTAGTTTTTACCGCACAATTTTTTTGCGTGTAGAAACAAGGAATTCAGATTAGAATAGTCAGACTGTAGTGTAACCGTAACTAAATCTCATGGAATTGTTACACACTCAGTCACTCAATACTGTTACCGCCAAAACTTAACATTATGTGCAACAAAATTCCATTAATAGGTCACTTAACTCATGAGAATAGCTTTTAGAAATAGTTCAGAACAATTAGTCTGTACAGCAAGATCATATAAAAGACTAAAGTTGAGTGCATTACAGTTAATAACCGATCAACAGTTAAGGTGACACATCTCGGAATCCAAACATGGCAGGCACAATGGCCAGCTTGTGCCCCTACTCACGATTTCAAAGGCACTAGTCTTCTGAAATAATGAGAATACAAAGTCATTCTTCTTATTTTAAGCTTTCTACTAGTGCACAAAGCTAAAATAGAAATGGCAGTGTAGTTTGATGCTTCTTTTGCGAGATGTATGCCTTTAAAGTTTTGGTACATTATTGAATTTTGATTCCAAGCTGTTTCACCTTAATGTAGTTAGTCCGTGCGCGTCCAGTTTGTAATCGTCCAGAAATACAGTGAATGTTCAATGTTTATGTGAACAGTATACAGTACAATACAGTGATTGATTCGAAATACTGTCAGAATAGTAGTTGAAGCTAAGCTTGCAATAAATAGCCGTATTAATATAGAAGAATTTGTGTGCCAGTTCTCCGTCAAATAAACGTAGTTCAGCAATTTCGTGTGCCAATTCTGCTACAATTCCGATTATGATCACGACCATGAATGAAAGGTGTCCGACAAGATTCCGACTACCACACAGACGCTCTTATGTGCGCTAACAAGATGCATTTCAAGTCATTGTTCAAGTGTTCGGAATATTAGTCAAAACGGTACACAGATTTTCGGTGGATTTGTGGTTATTTTTTTGAGCTTTACAGAAGTTTTCGGTAAAAAATGACAGTTCGCATGTGAAGAAAAATAAATTATTTCTTTCGGGTTTCCCATGATCATTGTTCAATTACCTCGATGCAGCGCTTACCCTTATTCGCGCCATTCAGAGCGTATAACGCAAACAGAGTTGACTGCAATACGGTGATTGAAATAAAAACAACAATGGTAGCTATTTGTAGATTATACCAATTATTAACTTTATTTCGTCATAATAATTATACCTGTGTATGGTTTTGCTTTGCAAGTTCATAAAATATATAACACTATTTTTTTCTTCACTAACGTTTTTTACTAAAACCTACAGTCAACTTTCCCTTACTCGATATTGAAGGGACCATCGAGTTAGGGAGGTATCGAGTTACAGAACACAAAACCAATGCAACTGCGATCCAAGGGACCATCGAGTTAGCCATGAAAACCAACTTTTACTATGGTCGTTTCACAGATAAATCTGTTAAATAAAGTTTCACAGCTTAAATTATGTGAAATATTTCACAGAATTCTGTGTTTCATTGTAAGTGTGTAGAACAATCAACGGGCCAGATATGAGAAGAGACTCCGAACAGTTTGCGGGCCGCATAAAATGATGCTGCGGGGTAGATGCGGCCCGCGGGCTCCACGTTGGGCACCCCTGGTATAGAGCATAAGAATTCACTTAACCCCTCTCCTTATAATCACTCATGAAATTAAAGGATGGTCCCTAATAATACCTCTACCAAACGTAATATAACGTCCTCTTATTCTCCTTGGCATTACGTCCTCACTGAGTCAGAGCCGTCTTCTTTGCTTAGTATCCTTATAAGCACTTCCACAGTTATTAACTGAGAGCTTTCTTTGCCAATGTTGCCATATTCGCATTAGTATATCGTATGGTACGATGATACTCTATGCCCAGGGAAGTCAAGGAAAATTCAGCGCGGACTCTAACCACTCGGCTAAAGAAGGCCCCTATAACGTCCTCTAAAGCAGCGTTTATTAAATACGTAACACAAAACATGAAAATTTTCTGCCTCTTCCGTAGCGCTTATTGTATAAAAAAAAAGTTTTTGTATGACCCGTAACGTTTTTGCCTAAGCCCTCTCAAGCTTCCAACGTTACGTAATTTGTGGATGGCGTCTAATATATGACCAATCGACAGTAAGCCAGAATAGATTGAAGAATTACTTAGGCACTACCATGATTCACTTTGGCATTGGAGGTTTTCCTCGACCGACATGTCTGAAATATTGCAATAAGCAGCACTTTAATACGCCATATATTGTGGCCAAATATAAGCTTTCAACAAACAAACAAAAAAACGCGCCGAAGTGAATCAAAAGTGACAAGAATTAGTTACAACTCCTAATTCTGGACCAATTGTCCGTGCCAATTGGCTAGGAGAAGTGGATGAACTAGTCATTCAACTACCTACTCAAAAATTCCATACAAAATTTACTTTTTCTCAATGATAAGTTCATTCTAGGTGAATCACTTCCCCTAGCCTATGGACCGATGCACGAGTTCACTAATTTGACGTTTGAGCGGTGCCGAATTCACGGGTTGCCATAGGCCAGGGGAAGTGGTTCACCTAGAGTGAATTTCTGTCAGAGATGTAACGTTCCGTTCTGTTACGCTAAGCAAACGGCTTACGCGCCACCTTCCAATAAGAAGGACCGTTAGCTCTTTCTAAGTACCCGGCATGAAACTACCCTCTCAGGGCAGGTCACCTAGTAAATGAGAACCGATGTCGCACTAAAACAACCCAAACGTCTCCAAAAACTAACCAGAACCAATTCCAAATCATAAAAAATACCGAAACCGAAAAATAAATCCAAAATTAACCAATGAGGGAAATGCTTATTCACTAAAAGAACCCAAACACCAATCTTAAATCTAGCCAAATACCAATTCGTGACGTAATAAAACTAGTGGAGTAATCTAACTAATCTAGAAGTAAGTTTATTAAAAAAAAATCAACATAAAATCCGAAGTTAGTCTACTAAATTATAATTCAAATTTATCGAGTTCAAATTGCCTTAGATTTAACGTTTATTTAATTTATTCAAATTCAAACAAGCCTAATCCCTACTGTGACGTCACGATTTAATTCAATTTTGAATTTATGTTTGAGCAAATTCTTATTTTCTATTGTCAGATCTGACCTTTTCTTCTCGGCGACAATCCCTCGTCGGTTGTCCCATGCGGTTTACCAATTGCAAAACTTCCAATAGCTGTGGGTCAAACTTACTCCATCGACCGGTAAAGCCAACATGTGATTCGCGCGTCGGCGTCGCATAAGGGGTAAAGGCGTCCCCTTGTAGTGGAGTCAAGAGCTTTGGGACGGTGCTCACGCCGGACGACTTATTGGCAAGCGAAATGTCACACGAGCGTTGGTAGCCGATGTTGCACAGCAATTTCAGGGACCGGTGCCGTTCTCGGGAACTTACAGCCTCTTGGTGGCGGCCGATTGTAGTCCCAGCCGTATCCGAGGGAGGGCTTCCGATTTGTGCTAGCCCAGATTAGCCGCCCACGTTGATTGGGCAAGGAGGGCCTATTCAACGCGGATTCTCACTTAATTTGCTCACTAAATAATCAAGTTAGGCTTACCTGAATTCTTATTCACCAAATCTCACAATATCTCAGGCACTTTTTCAAAATATTACAATTCGACTCGACAAATTCAAAATTCTAAACGATGAACATAAAAGACACATAAACTGAAATTAATACATTAAGTAAATCTAAAACTCCCGAAACTTACTTCGAGTTTAGTTTAAACCAAAATACAAAGTCACAATTAGACTTAAGTTAAACTCAAACACTTTCAAAATCACTCCGACTAATAACGATCTTATCGCTTTGACGCACTCCACTATAATAAATGAACAATCGCGATCCAGACTTAAAAAAGGGTTGAGCTAATTTAGAAGAACGCAATTTCCACCCGAATGCGTACAATGGTTGTACTATCTTTTGTTTTCTTTTAATTGGCTAATTTGGGAATTTTCATATTAGCCCATCGGCGCAATTTAGTAGGAGCGACGAGAGAAATTCTGGTCAATTCTCTAAGACGCAATAGATTTGAATTTACGACATATTTCTTTAGTTCTTTTTAATGTGCATAGGTGGCGTCTTGTTTGGTTGGTGTTCAGACTAAACTTGAAGTTATGCTGTCAGTTTGCGACATTCACGACGAACTCTAGTATACATAACAAATACAAACAAATTTTATCAATGAGAACGAAAACTACGAATAGGGTTCTAAATGACGTTACATTATCGCCCCCACTAAATAAATAAAAATTTTGAAATTTAAAGAAATTTCAAAATTTTTA
This sequence comes from Aedes aegypti, assembly GCF_002204515.2. Taxonomy (NCBI): domain Eukaryota; kingdom Metazoa; phylum Arthropoda; class Insecta; order Diptera; family Culicidae; genus Aedes; species Aedes aegypti. The sequence goes on along the minus strand of NC_035109.1, from coordinate 209,101,034 downwards.
TAAGAAAAGAAAGTTTATCTTCAAATTAACAAACAAACAATTTAACCAATGATCTGAATATTCTTCTATTGCCTACGTATATCCGAAACTAAGCTAACCGAATACTTCAGAAAAATCTGAAACCAATAAACCAATTTTCCGATTACATCAGACCGAATCTGATACAAATTTCTAATCAAATTATCCGATCACCTCAGTAATAACTGAGAAAGATTTCCGAATGTCGGTCCGATTTGCTTCAACATACTTGAAAATTTATCGAACCGATTTCATACACCGATAAACATCAGAACTAATCTGATAAGCTACTGAAAGTAAATCTAACCGAATACTGCAAACAAAATTGCAAATTATTGATTTTATAACCCTATTGAACTAACTTACAGCATATCCGAAATGACCTGACACTAATACTACTACACATCTGAACACTGGTTACCAATGACGAAACAACGTACAACTGTCAAAACTCACTAAAACAAAACAAACAACGAACGAAATTATTGATCCGAAAGGTACTTTATGCTAAAATTTAATATTTTACAACGTTACAAACTCTATTTTAGGTCTAAAATTAAGCAAATTGAAGTGGGATTTGATATTCCTATCGAAGATAGGCAGAACTGAGTTAATTTACAAGTGTTTTGACGATTTTTCTGCTGATACATGTACGCATTCTCAACTTCGCTTCTCCTGCATTTTTTTTTTTTTTGTTTTTTACAAGGGGGAAATCTGCAAACAGATCCCCTGAGAAGATAACTCAGGGAATGCGGGGATGACGCACCAACGACGACCCGCTAAAACCAGCCTATGCACTGTGCATGAGCAATTCATTTAGAATTGCTCAAGTGGTGAACAGTGCATCGACATGACCCTTGGACTCAGACCCTCATCTCCCCGGAACCACCTTACGGTATTTCTTCGGGAAGGGGCCAGTGCATATAGCACAACACGTGTAGCAGAAGTAGCCTAGGCAAACTGCTTCTCCTAGCCGACTTAAACAATGTTACAAGGGACCAGCCTCGGCAGGGCTAATCCTCTGCAGCCAACTCTTGGTCGGCGCGCCATAGACGCTGCAATTCTAACATAATGTGAGTGACAGCCGTAATTACTGCATTCCAGCACTCGGCATCCGCACACATTCTCTCTATAATATTGTCGGGGGACGTGTCCCCTCCGCATGTAGTGAGCATGCGACCTCTCACAACAATGAAAGGGGGGCAATCGAACACGACATGCTCCGCTGTTTCCTCTACACCAGCACAATTGGGGCACGCAGGAGATTCTGAGTGCCCGAACCTATGCAGGTACTGTCTATAGCAACCATGTCCTGACAGAAACTGCGTCAGGTGGAAGTTCACTTCCCCATGGCTTCTACCATACCAATCTGACACATTTGGTATTAGTCGATGGGTCCATCTACCCTTAGTGGAGTTATCCCATTCCTGCTGCCAGCTTCTGAGCGTTTCCTCTTTACACGTGTCGCGGACTCCTCTGGTACCCCTTTGGTTGAAGCATTGAACATCTTCCTTGATGATGAGCCCGATGGGCGTCATCCCGGCTATGATGCACACGGCCTCTTTAGATACCGTCCGGTATGCACTTGCTACTCTTAAGCACATTATCCTGTACGTGCTTTCCAACCGCTTTAGGTTTCTGTTCGTTCTAAGCGCTTTTGACCAGATTGGTCCTCCATACCTTAGTATGGATAGCGCCACGCTTGCCAGCAGCTTGCGTTTGCTGGCAATTACAGCAGAGCTGTTAGACATCATCCTCGAAAGCGCCGCTATAGCCGTAGATGCCCTTTTACAGGCATATTCAACGTGGCTAGCGAAGCTCAGCTTGTCATCGATCATTACCCCAAGATGCCTAAGGGATCGCTTGGACTCTATGGTGCAATCACCTACCGAGATAAGCGCCCGTTGCTCGGACTTGCGGTTGTTGACCACCACCACCTCAGTCTTGTGACGGGCCAGTTCTAGTTTCCTAGACTTCATCCATTCCTCAACCAGGGAAATAGAGTGCGCTGCTGTCAACTCTACTTCCTCCATCGATTCACCATAGACCACTAGGGTGATATCGTCGGCGAAGCCAACAATCTTAACACCCGTCGGAAGGGGCAGCCTCAGTACGTCATCGTACATCGCATTCCATAACAGCGGGCCCAGGATTGAACCTTGAGGTACTCCCGCGGTAATTCGAACGCTTTTCTGCCCCTCCTCTGTGTCATACAGAAGAATCCTACCATCAAAATAGCTTTCTAGAAGCTTACACAACTGCACCGGTACCTTGAGGCGGTGAAGTGCGTGTGCTATTGCTTCCCAGCTTGCGCTGTTGAACGCATTCTTCACATCCAGAGTGACAACCGCGCAGTAACGGATGCCGCTCCTTTTATGCTCGATTGCCACCTCAGCTGTTTGAACGACCGACTGGATGGCGTCCAGAGTAGATTTACCTTTTCTGAATCCAAACTGGTTGTTGGACAGGCCGTCCGCACTCTCCGTATACGGTACTAGTCTGTTGAGAATCAACCTCTCCAATAACTTGCCCGTCGTATCTAGTAGACAGATAGGTCTATACGCCGACGGGTCACCTGGTGGTTTCCCCGCCTTTGGTAGTAGCACCAATTTCTGTCGCTTCCATACATCCGGGAAGATTCCTTGATCAATGCAGCGTTGCACACTTAAACGGTTTCGCCGAGAACCCAACAGCTGATATCTCGGTAATAATTTGACGATTCTCGGTAAAAATTTTACCGAGATCTCGGTAAACGTTTACCGAATCTCGGTAACGTTCGCCGAGATCTCGGCAAAAAATTCGGATTGCCGAAATCTCGGTAAAATAAGTATCGAGATTCGGCGTTAAAATTTACCGAGCTCTCAGCTGTTGGGTTCTCGGCGAAAAATTTTACTGAGGTCGGTGAAATAATTTAAGTGTGTGCATCGTGGTTCTGAACATGTCCGGATCCGTGTTCACTGCCGCTTTTAAGGCAACATTCGGGATACCATCGGGTCCCGGCTCTTCGTCTGCGCTCTTCGTTCGTCACTCTCGCCACTTCTTCTCCTTCATCTGCCGCATACGGCGCTGGGGGCCATGGGCTTATGGGATGGTGCGGGAAGAGTACATCGATTATCGATCGCAGCAACTCGGGCGATTTCTCTTGGGGCGCTATGGCTCCTTTGGTCTTAGCCATTACCACTCTGTAGGCGTCACCCCATGGACTAGAATTGGCACTCTCGCATAGACTTTCAAAACATGCCCGTTTTCGACTCTTGATTTCCTTTTTGAGAGCCAACTTTGCCTCTCTGAATGCTGCACCGCGTTCCTCTCTTTGTGCTTCTGTGCGTGCGCGTTGCATTCTTCGTCTAGCCCGAAGGCAGATTGCTCGAAGATTTGCAATTGATTCGCACCACCAATACACTGGCGGCCTGTTCTCTCTAGGAGGGGCTTTTCTCGGCATGGAAGCATCACACGCTCGTGATATCATAGCAACTAGCTCTTCACCGTTTAGGTCCAGAGTGTTTCGTTCGCGCCTCAGGTCTTCAGTGAATACTTCGACGTCGAAGCGCGCTGTTTTCCATCCTCGGGCTTGGGTCGAGTTACATCGCGCTGCCTTCTGCCCGCCTGGTATTATACTATAGCGAATCGATTGATGATCGCTATGAGTATAACCGTCATCAACGCGCCAGTTCATGGTACCTAAAAGGTTAGGACTACAAAACGTCACGTCGATGATCGATTCTGCACCATTTCTGCGGAAGGTACTCACTGTACCCACATTTGCCAACTCTACATTTAATGCGGCCAGGGATTCCAACAATAGCTGGCCTCTTTGATTGGTGCAGCGGCTACCCCACTCCACTGCCCATGCATTAAAGTCGCCAGCTATCACTACTGGCTGCCGATTAGCTAGTTCGGCCATCATCCTGTCAACCATGTGGGAAAATTCCTCAATCGACCACCTTGGGGGCGCGTAACAACTGCAATAGAACACGCCGTTGATTTTTGCTATCGCAAAACCGTCATTTGAGCTAGAGACTACTTCTTGGATTGGGTATCGTCCTGTCGTCCCTATAGCTGCCAGCTGTTGAGACCTATCCGCCACCCAGTTCCCGTTGTTGGCTGGTATGCGGTATGGGTCCGATAATAACACCACGTCAGTCTTGGTTTCCGAGACTGACTGCCAAAGCAGCTGCTGGGCTGCATCACAGTGGTTTAAATTTAACTGTGTTACTTCCGTTTTGGCTGCTTTGATACTCCGCTTGTGCCCGGACATTTGGGTCCGCCCGTTAAGTGTCCGTTGTCTGCTCTGTCGACACATATTAGGCACTTAGCGATTTGCTTACAATCGCTTGCCCTATGGCCTTCCGCGCCGCATTTTCTGCACATCTTACTTCTGTCGGGACCATTGCAATTCCACGACTTATGGCCCTTCCCGAAACACTTGAAGCAAACTTCAGGAGGCTGTTGTATGCTCAGCCGGCAAACAGACCAGCCTACCTTGAGTATGCCCAAGTTCTTCGCTTTGTTGGCCTCTGCGACCGGCAGCCTGATCGCCGCCACCTGGGTGCCCTGCGGGCCCTTTCTAAGGTGGATGGCCTTACTGGCTACGTCGATGTCACACTGCTCTTTGAGGGCAGCCGAGACCTCCGCTGCATCGGTGACCTCATCCAGATTTTTACACTGGAGAGTCGCTTCAGCAGTAAGGGATCTTACATCAACCTCGTCACCAAGTACTTCTTGTGCCAGTTGCTTATAGACTGCACCCTTTTCCTTGGCGTCCTTCTTTAAGACTAGGATCATTTCACCAATCCTAGTTCGCCTTATGCTTCGCACGTCTGCGCCCAATGGCGATAGCTTCTCTGTGCTTCGCATCGCCTTCAGAACCTCGGCGTATTTTGCTTCCTCCGTTTTGATAACGAGGGCTTCGCCTAAATTCCTACGTTTCGCTGTTTTCGGTTTAGCGCTCTCCTTGGGCTCCGTTTTCGGTTTCCTCTGTTTTTTCTTATTTCCAACTCGTATCCACGGGTTGCTGTTGCCTTGCGCCCGTGGTTCCTGTGGATGCACTGCCTGGTTCCGGTTAACCCGTGGCTCCTTTTTCTTGGCTTTCTTGGCCTTAGGATTGGTGTTGGCCTCTCCTTTGTTGCCATGTCCTCTTGATCGCGGGGCTTGGCTCGTGCCAGCTTTTCCGCTTTGGAGGACGGCCGCGTAGGTTACTTTTCCCTTAGCAACCATACGTCTTTTCGCCACGTATTCATCCCCGGAAGCTTCCCTCTTCCGCATCGCGTATCGAATAATATCATCAGATATATTCGCGTTGCCTGTGAAGGAAAACACTTCGGTCTGACACGACCTAGTGTCTTTTTGGCCTTCTACCTTGCCCAGTTGTTCCTTGGCTTTCTCGTAGTCCTGCTTTGCAGCTAGGACTGATTGTCGCAATTTCAGTAGACTTGTTTTCAAGTCTTTGCTGATATTTGTTTTGCTTTTAACATATTCGATGATGACATCAAGTTGCTCAGCAGCTACCTGCATTTTTGGGAGGTACTCCCTATTGCGATCCATGGCCTCGATTAGTCCCGGGCCATCGGTCACCACACATGTTGCACTGGAGCGGCCAGTGCCTGCCGTCGTCACAGTATCTAGGCTTTTGCCCACACTGTTTTCAATAAAGTTGGTCGCCTCCTTCCTTGGCGGGAACCTTAGCCGGTTACTGATAGGTCCAGAAGCCTCTCCTTCACATTCCGCTAGTTGTTTGTTTTGGTTGATCATCTCTTATGGGTCCCCCTAAGAGCCGCTATCCATCTCCGCTGGAATAGTCGCCTTTATAATCCCATGGTTATCTATGCAAGCAGGGAGGCCATGCTAGGGTTGACATAGTCCTTTATGGGGTACTATGTTCAGAGCCGGATCGGCGCAGGTCAGGTAATGGCATCTGAGCCTACTCCCGCCCAGTTGGAACAACCAGGCGACGGATTTGGAACGTACTCTAAGGCCTGCCACGGTTTTACGGGACGGGGGCAGCCTGCGCCATTAACCCACTCGCCGTTTCGGGAACAGTGTCACCCGACACTACTAAGGGAGTAGAATGTCGCCGCTGTCAGCCTCAAAGCATATTATCCAGTACATATACCGTTACTTGTCCTTTGTCGTGCGCTGCCAGTATACATAATTGGGGCCGTACTGGCGTTGGTCCCAATGTGCTCGAAGCACTCCTACTCGTAATTTCATGCCTTGTCCGTTTGTATCGCGACCAGTATGCCATAATCAGGATCTCACTGGTATCAATCCTGATGTGCCGGTTGGCACTCCTGTTAGTTTGGGCTAGGGTACTTTAAGCGGCACCGGTCGCTGTGACAGAGTTGCATTCGGATTTTTGTGGTTTTTATGAAGGTTCATCAGAGCCCACTGCGAACTTCACCACATCCTGGGCAACTCCCCAACTCGCAGAGGTCCTGGGGGGGGGGGGGTCCGTTAAGCCCCTGGACTGTCGTCCCTGCTGCCCCAACGCTTCTCCTGCATCATAACGCACGATCGAAGTTGGATGTGGGAATTTCCCAACAGAAATTCTGCCCATTCTATGTTAGCTATCAATGATAATAGCTGCATCAGAGCACTATACTGAGCGAAATCATTTCTCGACAACGTGAGGAAACAGCTGATGTGACATCTCGAACGTTGGAGCTCCGTAGCACCTCCAGGAGTATTTTAGTGGAAAGGATTGTTGCTGGGCCTCCGATTTAAGGACACAGTCATAGCTGGGTTTTATTCGGTAACATTAGCTCAAGATTTTGTCAACGATCGAGGAAACACGAGGACATCTCGGATCGGACTAACGTTGCACCACATAAGTGTATTTTTGTTATTTTTAATGGTGTATGCCCTACGCGACCGTAGTGCAGTCATAGCTTGACCTTATTATGCTCGTTTAAGGAACGAACCGTGGAAAGTGCCGGGTATACGGTGTCCATCCTCCGATTCAAGGATGTAAGTGTTGGTACCGAGCACTCCCTTAATTCGTGCCTTAGTGAATTTCGATCCAAATTTGCCCACAAAATTGGCACTTTTGTCAGAAAGGTGAACATTACGTTTATATACGATGTCGCCTTTCTTGAACGTATGTTTTTGGTTCGATCGAAGATTGTAAGGTCGCGAATACTTCTGGTAGGCCTTATAGAGATTAGAGCGAACTAGTTCGTAGAGTTTCGTAAGCTCTTCTTTTCGTTTTGTGGCATCGTAGTCCTGTCCATCCCCGAGTTCTTGAAGATTTTCGTATTCTTGGCCGTGACTGATCATGTCACGTCCGAAGTTCACGAAATAGGGTGTATGTCCAGTGCTTTCATGCACACTAGTCCGAATGGCACGAGCTATCGTTTGCACCGAATCATCCCAGTTTTTATGATCGGCTTGTTTGTTCAAAGCACAGCGGATTGCAGTGACTATCACTCGATTAACTCTTTCGGCTGGATTAGGAGCCGGGTGATAAACAGCTAGATTCCATTGAGTAACTCTGTACTCCTTCAACAACTTCTTAAAGGGGTCCGAAACGAAAACCTTAGCGTTGTCGGTTATACAAATTGACGGTGCACCGAAGAGATTGAAGACTAGATTCTCCATTACAGTACATACCGCAGGAGCAGTGGCTGTCTTCATACACTGTGCCAAAACGAATTTCGAAAAGAAATCGCAAATGACCAGAATCCACACATTTCCTTTGCGTGACCGAGGGTATGGCCCAAGAAAATCTATGGAGATCATCTCCCAAGGTCTTGAACACACTTTGGGTTTACCACATGGGGGTTGAACGTTTTGGTTGGGAACTTTTGACTCCTTACACACTTCGCAACTGAAGCAGTACCGTTTAATGTCGCTAGCCATTCTTGGCCAATAATAGCGTTCACGAATCTTGGTCAGTGTTTTCAGGAAACCGAGATGGGCTTCACAGTGAACATTTTTAATAATTTCTCTTCGATCAGGTCCTGGAACTACTTGCTTCCATCTATGGGCAGGGTCTTCCATCAAAGTCGAATTCGTAATAAACTTAAAGACGTTCCCGTTGACTACTTTAAAGTCGGGATATTTCTGTGGATTATGCTCAATCTGATACTTGAGTCCATCAATATATGGATCTGACAGATGAATGTCCACCGTATAGATGCTTCTACTGAGGCAGTCAGCTGGGATGTTCTCGCAGCCCTTTTTATATCGCAGCTCAATGTCATACTTTGATAACTTCAAAGCCCACCGAGCGATACGCGGACTCCGAGACTCAATAGACATGGTCTGGAGAAAAGTAAGGCTCATTGCATCTGTTTGCACAATAAAGCGACTCCCTTCGACAAAATGTCGGAAGTGCTCAATACTTAATAGTACGGCCAGGCATTCCCTTTCGGTTGCACTGTACCGACGTTGTGTGCTGGATAACTTTTTGGAAAAGTAAGCAATGCATTTCCTCTCACCTTTCTGCAATTGCACCAAAACTGCACCAACCGCAAGGTCGGAACTATCAGTTTCGATGATGAATTGCTCTGAGAAGTCTGGATTTGCTAACGCAGGAGCAGATACCAACGCTTCTTTCAGCTTGTTGAGAGCTTCATCCGCTTCAGCAGTCCATTCAAACTTTTTACGTCCCTTCTTTAACAAGTTGGTCAATGGAGTCGTGATTTCAGAATATTTGCTGATAAATTTCTGATAGAAACCAGTCAGACCTAGTAGACGACGTACTTCTTTAACCGACCTAGGCGCAGGATAATCGAGGATTGGTTGTACCTTTGCAACATCCGTCGATAATCCGGCTTCAGAGATGACGTACCCCAAATATCGTATGCTGGTTTGACAGAATTTGGATTTTGTAAGGTTAATGGTCAAACCCGCGTTTCGTAACCTTTCGGCAACACATTTTATGAGTCGTACATGTTCTTCAAAAGTCTCAGCTGCTATGATGATGTCATCCAAGTATACATACACGAATGGCTCCAAATCCTGGCCAATAACTTGGGTCATGAGCCTAGACATCGTCGCTGGGGCGTTGATTAAGCCAAAAGGCATAACCTTGAACCTGAAGAGGCCTTTGTTGGTCCTAAAGGCAGTTTTATTTTTGGCATTTTCGTCCAGCTCAACTTGATAATACGACTCGGTCAAATCGATGACTGAGAAGTATCGAGCTTTACTGATACGATGCAAGATCTGAGACATGTTTGGTATGGGAAACTCATCTTTCTTCGTGACAGAATTCAATCGTCGCGAGTCCAGACATATTCTCCACTTTCCGTTGGGTTTCCTAATAGGCAATAACGGATTTAAGAAGTCTGTGGAGGTCAGACATTCTTCAATTACGTCAAGCCTACGTAATCGCTCCATTTCTTCATCGATCACCTTTTCTACAGTCGGTGACCACTTATAAAGTGGTATTTTCTTGGGGGTCGCGCCTACAATCAAATCTATCGAATGTTTTATGAGATTAGTGCGTCCTAAGTGACCTTCACGTGTTGCTGGAAGTTCCTGGATAGCCCTAAATAAAAGTTCTCTGTGCTCAGTGCTCAATTTATGTTCCGTAACAATATCGTTCGAGGTTGTTATAGGATTGGATGGCAGTTCTACGGTTGGCATCTCTAATGAATCATCGTCTTCCTTCGGATCTAGAGATTGATTGGTGTCAAGATCAGGGACTAAATGAAAACAAACTTTGCCTTCATCTTCACTAAAATAACTTTCTGCCAGTAATAAGGTATGATTCTCTGACGGATCTGCAATCATTGGCCTTTGATTCGGGTTAATCGTTAACTGAAAGTTGAATGCTTTCAGGAAATCGATTCCGAGAATCAAGGTTTTGCAAACTTCCGGTACGATAACGGTAGGAATAATCTTGGTGATTTTCTGAAACTCGAACGGAATATTGACATACCCCAGGCAGCTATATGAAGTTCGATCAGCTGTCGAAACCTTAAGACGACTAGGCAGAATCTTAAGTTCGAGACGGTCTATTAATTTCTGCGAGCTCATGATTGTCACACTAGCTCCAGTGTCAATAAGACCTTCAACTTCTATGCCCAAAACATTAACTATAATTGTGGGACAACGATTGAACTGAGTATGGATAGTATACGTGGTATTGAAGTATTCGAACCTACGATTGGAGACCTCTTGATCGTTAAGGTTCAGAGAGGGGTCCCCATATCTCTCTTTACCTAATCGTTTTTTGATTTCACCTCAGATAATATTCGAATATTGTGCTGTTGAGGACACCGGAAAGCCGTAGTGTCCGGATGCCCGCAAACATGGCAAAAAATTGTCTTCTGGCGGTCACACTCCTTCCAAATATGACCAACCTTCCTACAATTCCAGCACAAAGGTTGTCGTTGGCCATTGTTGAAAGAGCTTCGAGCATTATCAGCTGGAGATAGACGAGCTTTGTTTGAATTTACTTTCTCCGCTTGGAGAACAGCTATTTCTTCTTCATCATCAGCTTGAACCACAAACTCGTCCTCTTCCTCAAGAAGAACTTCGTTTACCAGATGAGGTTTTGTTTGGACACGTTGGCCATACAAAGTCCCTTCCAAGGTATCGAATTTGTAGCAAAGCTGAGCCAAGTGTTCAACGGAGTAAATCTTTTCCAAAGCAAGTCTTCTTTTGTAAGAAAGTTTCATATTTTCAATAATGAGCTCAAATTTTTCTCCTTCTGTCAATGGTTTGATCAAGCGCTGTGCCATGGTATCTATATCGGTAAGGAAAGCGCTAAATAGTTCATTAGGGCGTTGTTTCCTATTGCGCATTTCTTCCTTTACGAACCTGTCGCGATTTGGATTGTCGTACCTCATTTGCAAGTAGTACAGCAAGGTATCCCACGAGTTAAACTTGGGTTCATAAGCTGTATACCAAACGTACGCATCATCTCGGAACAGGAGGTGAGCGTGTGTTCGCAATTCTTCCTTGCTCACTTGGTACGAACGACAAAGGAGATCAATCTGTCTCAAAAAGTCGATCACCGGGACCGGATTTGAGTCTCCTGCAAACTTAGGCCACTTTTCAATAATATTGCAGGTCTGGTGTGGCAATCTTCGCTGTCCTAATGTACCGTTATTTCCTGAAGACAACGAGGCCGGAAATTGTATCGGACTCTGGGTATTCCCTGCAAATTGAGGCATCTGAGTCGAGTTAAGCTGAGACTGGAATGGCATTGAATTTCCTTCTGTGCCGATTCCTAGCAAAGGAGTAAACGGAATATTGTTACTCGAGGATTGAGGTCCTGGGGCGTTCTGTAACTGTAATGGTGGCGATAATCTCGGCACACTTTCGTTACGTTCGCCTGTAGATGTTATTCCAAAATTAGCAAACTGTTCCCTCACGTTATTTACAACAGTCTCACCCACCAATGGACGATCTGATCGTTCATTCAGCAAAGTTCTCACGCATGATTGTACGTAATTTTCTATTTCAGAAATATGTACGTACTCCCTAAGATTCGGTTGCTGATTCGCGTTTGTATTTGCAGGTTGAGCAGAAACGGTTTCTCGTGGCTCTGGCACTGAATTTCCAGCATTAGAGGGTTGGCCAACTCTTTCATCTAACCACGGACGATGTTGGCCCTCTTGTGGGTTGGAAGATGGTTCCCCTTGGGATATCGGAGGTCCCATTGACCAAAAATCAGTTCGTGATCCACGAGAAGGTTTCGGAACGGTTCCTGCAACAGAGTTCCTTTCTTCATTAAAGCCAATCACATTAAGGGGCTGAGGAACACTACCTCCAGAGGCTTCTGGGTCAACCGATGACAAATTCTGTCTAGGAGGATTCAAGCATGACAAATCTTCTCCGGGACGGAATCGAACATTACGAAAAGGCAGAGGATTTCCTTCAGCGGACATTCTACCGAGCGAAGCTTGCTGCATTTCACTCTGCAGATTCCCTGGGGCTGGGAAACGGCTGTCCAATGAATGGCGATTTTCGACAATGAACGGATTCAAAACATTCTCTGACATCTGGAGTGGATCTTCAACCGCGTCGTTGCGAGTTTCGCCGCCAACAGCTCCTTCAGCTGAAGGTTGCATCTCTGGATTAACCATCGGGGGTGTAGCAAGCCGCATCTGACCACCCACACTCTGATTCGGAGGCGAGACTACTCCGGTAGGCTCCGAAGAAACTCCGGCATTCGAAACAGCTCCTAGCCGATTCAAATCGAGCTGAAAATAACGTCCTGCTAATCCAAAAACAAATTTCATCAGCGCCAGACGAGTCTGCTCTCCAGACGCTGTAGTCGCGTGGCATCTACGAAGACGCCGATACTGGTGAATCAGCCTAGATCGACACCCAATCGGTCTGCCAGCCAGCAGAGAATCTTCAATCTGCTTCACAGCTGCAGCAACGGTTACGTATTCGTCGTTGATGGTGTTCGACGTTGGAAACTCCTGGGTTTCCTCACGACGAATCAAATAGCGAAGGACACGACGATTATCTGTGCTGCAACCGATGGCCGAATTCCGCAATTTCAGCTCATAGGCCACTTCTTCGTCATTTAAATCATCCGCATTCATATAGTAATTCTCCATTTTGAAGAATTTCCTTTCCACACCAAACAATTACTTCAACTCACTATTATTGAATTCAATTTAGAAGAAAATCTTAGTTTAAATTAACTTTATAATCAAACAAATTCGAAATGAATGACAGTTGTACGAATGTTCTACTTTATAAGCAATTATCGAGAAAAAACAACAAAATTTCACCGAAAAATTACCGAATTTAAACCGATGTTAAACTAACCGACTTCAAACGAACCGAAATTCAATAATTTATTATTCTAAACCGATAGCCGATTGCATTTGCAATCAAAATTCAAAATCTGTTATCCTAATTTCAATTCAGATCGAATATTTAATCAATTTTATAAAGATTCTAGTCAATTTTCCAATTGCCAACTTTCAAATTATTAATCAGCAATGCCAAGCTTAAAAAGCCAGGCCCCACGTTGGGCGCCAAAATGTAACGTTCCGTTCTGTTACGCTAAGCAAACGGCTTACGCGCCACCTTCCAATAAGAAGGACCGTTAGCTCTTTTTAAGTACCCGGCATGAAACTACCCTCTCAGGGCAGGTCACCTAGTAAATGAGAACCGATGTCGCACTAAAACAACCCAAACGTCTCCAAAAACTAACCAGAACCAATTCCAAATCATAAAAAATACCGAAACCGAAAAATAAATCCAAAATTAACCAATGGGGGAAATGCTTATTCACTAAAAGAACCCAAACACCAATCTTAAATCTAGCCAAATACCAATTCGTGACGTAATAAAACTAGTGGAGTAATCTAACTAATCTAGAAGTAAGTTTATTAAAAAAAAATCAACATAAAATCCGAAGTTAGTCTACTAAATTATAATTCAAATTTATCGAGTTCAAATTGCCTTAGATTTAACGTTTATTTAATTTATTCAAATTCAAACAAGCCTAATCCCTACTGTGACGTCACGATTTAATTCAATTTTGAATTTATGTTTGAGCAAATTCTTATTTTCTATTGTCAGATCTGACCTTTTCTTCTCGGCGACAATCCCTCGTCGGTTGTCCCATGCGGTTTACCAATTGCAAAACTTCCAATAGCTGTGGGTCAAACTTACTCCATCGACCGGTAAAGCCAACATGTGATTCGCGCGTCGGCGTCGCATAAGGGGTAAAGGCGTCCCCTTGTAGTGGAGTCAAGAGCTTTGGAACGGTGCTCACGCCGGACGACTTATTGGCAAGCGAAATGTCACACGAGCGTTGGTAGCCGATGTTGCACAGCAATTGGGTCCTAAAATTTGTAATGAAATCTTGTTTTTATTTAATAACACGAAAAAGCATGTTACTATAACTACTTTAGCAATTTTTCCCGCTAAAATAATGGCTATATCATATTTAAACTTTAATTTAAAAATTTGATCCATAAATGAACCTTGACACTTTTGATCATGTTTGACGTTCGCTTAGTCGACAAAAACACCACAGGGGTTTCAGTTCGACCACTGGGGTTGTTCCTATCTGACATTTCGTAAGGGACACGGAAAACAAAACACATCCAAAATTTGAGTTTAAGCCAAAGGATGCGACAAAATCTAAAAAAATGTTTTTTGGGCTTAAACCAACGGAAAACATTAGAAAATTGAGTAAACATGTGTTTTTGGCCTAAACTTAAGCGTTTGGCACTAAAATTGGGACAGGGCTTTAGGACCCTATTTCAGGGACCGGTGCCGTTCTCGGGAACTTACAGCCTCTTGGTGGCGGCCGATTGTAGTCCCAGCCGTATCCGAGGGAGGGCTTCCGATTTGTGCTAGCCCAGATTAGCCGCCCACGTTGATTGGGCAAGGAGGGCCTATTCAACGCGGATTCTCACTTAATTTGCTCACTAAATAATCAAGTTAGGCTTACCTGAATTCTTATTCACCAAATCTCACAATATCTCAGGCACTTTTTCAAAATATTACAATTCGACTCGACAAATTCAAAATTCTAAACGATGAACATAAAAGACACATAAACTGAAATTAATACATTAAGTAAATCTAAAACTCCCGAAACTTACTTCGAGTTTAGTTTAAACCAAAATACAAAGTCACAATTAGATTTAAGTTAAACTCAAACACTTTCAAAATCACTCCGACTAATAACGATCTTATCGCTTTGACGCACTCCACTATAATAAATGAACAATCGCGATCCAGACTTAAAAAAGGGTTGAGCTAATTTAGAAGAACGCAATTTCCACCCGAATGCGTACAATGGTTGTACTATCTTTTGTTTTCTTTTAATTGGCTAATTTGGGAATTTTCATATTAGCCCATCGGCGCAATTTAGTAGGAGCGACGAGAGAAATTCTGGTCAATTCTCTAAGACGCAATAGATTTGAATTTACGAAATATTTCTTTAGTTCTTTTTAATGTGCATAGGTGGCGTCTTGTTTGGTTGGTGTTCAGACTAAACTTGAAGTTATGCTGTCAGTTTGCGACATTCACGACGAACTCTAGTATACATAACAAATACAAACAAATTTTATCAATGAGAACGAAAACTACGAATAGGGTTCTAAATGACGTTACAGAGAAAAAGTAGATTTTGTATGAGATTTGACAGAAAAATGAATGACAAGTTCATCCACTTCTCCTGGCCTATGGTCCCATAAATAACACGGCACCGCTAAAACGTCAAATAGTGAACCCGTGCATAGGTCCATGGACCGATGCATGAGTTCACTATTTGACGTTTGAGCGGTGCCGTGTTATTTACGTGACCATGGCAACGAATGAATTCGGCACCGCTCAAACGTCAAATTCGTGAACTCATGCACAGGTCCATAGGCCAGGGGAAGTGGTTCACCTAGAGTGAATTTCTGTCAGAGAAAAAGTAGATTTTGTATGAGATTTGACAGAAAAATGAATGACAAGTTCATCCACTTCTCCTGGCCTATTATTGGTTGCAGAGGACGATATGGTTGGTGTTTAGACAGACCGGACCTATGATATTTTGACGTTCTAAATATACAACAACGACACTGGCAATTCTGATTGATAGCCAAATACCAATTCGTGACGTAATAAAACTAGTGGAGTAATCTAACTAATCTAGAAGTAAGTTTATTAAAAAAAAATCAACATAAAATCCGAAGTTAGTCTACTAAATTATAATTCAAATTTATCGAGTTCAAATTGCCTTAGATTTAACGTTTATTTAATTTATTCAAATTCAAACAAGCCTAATCCCTACTGTGACGTCACGATTTAATTCAATTTTGAATTTATGTTTGAGCAAGTTCTTATTTTCTATTGTCAGATCTGACCTTTTCTTCTCGGCGACAATCCCTCGTCGGTTGTCCCATGCGGTTTACCAATTGCAAAACTTCCAATAGCTGTGGGTCAAACTTACTCCATCGACCGGTAAAGCCAACATGTGATTCGCGCGTCGGCGTCGCATAAGGGGTAAAGGCGTCCCCTTGTAGTGGAGTCAAGAGCTTTGGAACGGTGCTCACGCCGGACGACTTATTGGCAAGCGAAATGTCACACGAGCGTTGGTAGCCGATGTTGCACAGCAATTTCAGGGACCGGTGCCGTTCTCGGGAACTTACAGCCTCTTGGTGGCGGCCGATTGTAGTCCCAGCCGTATCCGAGGGAGGGCTTCCGATTTGTGCTAGCCCAGATTAGCCGCCCACGTTGATTGGACAAGGAGGGCCTATTCAACGCGGATTCTCACTTAATTTGCTCACTAAATAATCAAGTTAGGCTTACCTGAATTCTTATTCACCAAATCTCACAATATCTCAGGCACTTTTTCAAAATATTACAATTCGACTCGACAAATTCAAAATTCTAAACGATGAACATAAAAGACACATAAACTGAAATTAATACATTAAGTAAATCTAAAACTCCCGAAACTTACTTCGAGTTTAGTTTAAACCAAAATACAAAGTCACAATTAGATTTAAGTTAAACTCAAACACTTTCAAAATCACTCCGACTAATAACGATCTTATCGCTTTGACGCACTCCACTATAATAAATGAACAATCGCGATCCAGACTTAAAAAAGGGTTGAGCTAATTTAGAAGAACGCAATTTCCACCCGAATGCGTACAATGGTTGTACTATCTTTTGTTTTCTTTTAATTGGCTAATTTGGGAATTTTCATATTAGCCCATCGGCGCAATTTAGTAGGAGCGACGAGAGAAATTCTGGTCAATTCTCTAAGACGCAATAGATTTGAATTTACGAAATATTTCTTTAGTTCTTTTTAATGTGCATAGGTGGCGTCTTGTTTGGTTGGTGTTCAGACTAAACTTGAAGTTATGCTGTCAGTTTGCGACATTCACGACGAACTCTAGTATACATAACAAATACAAACAAATTTTATCAATGAGAACGAAAACTACGAATAGGGTTCTAAATGACGTTACAGAGAAAAAGTAGATTTTGTATGAGATTTGACAGAAAAATGAATGACAAGTTCATCCACTTCTCCTGGCCTATGGTCCCATAAATAACACGGCACCGCTAAAACGTCAAATAGTGAACCCGTGCATAGGTCCATGGACCGATGCATGAGTTCACTATTTGACGTTTGAGCGGTGCCGTGTTATTTACGTGACCATGGCAACGAATGAATTCGGCACCGCTCAAACGTCAAATTCGTGAACTCATGCACAGGTCCATAGGCCAGGGGAAGTGGTTCACCTAGAGTGAATTTCTGTCAGAGAAAAAGTAGATTTTGTATGAGATTTGACAGAAAAATGAATGACAAGTTCATCCACTTCTCCTGGCCTATTATTGGTTGCAGAGGACGATATGGTTGGTGTTTAGACAGACCGGACCTATGATATTTTGACGTTCTAAATATACAACAACGACACTGACAATTCTGATTTTTCCGTTTCTATTTTTAAGGCAGATAAGTTCCATTACTACAGCAAATAATGCAAACATTTTGATATTTCGAATATCAGCGGAACATTTTCTTGAAACCATTGAAAATCACTTGGTGCAGTCTGTCTGAACACCGACCGTATTAGCCGAGGGTATTCTATGCAGGGCAGGGAAATATTAGCGTTTTTTGATGATTAAAGTCACTTGATATTCATGAAATACCCACAGTCCATAAGTTTATTCGACTTGATAATCGGTCAAATGTAAACGGTTTTTAGTGCTCCAAAATACCTACCTGTAGCATTCTGAGTGTCCACCTGTAAAAAAGCATTCATAATACATTGCATTTTGAATCATCAAATGCAATACATGCATGTCATCATGATCATCATTGTCATAGGCAGGTGCGCATCGTTGCTGAAAGGCATGAAGAAATAGCGATGTCCCCCCTCAGTGGTAGCTGTCCCAAATCGAATACTCTTTTCAAGACAAGATTGAAGGAGAAGAATCATTTGGGCTCATAAGAGTGTTAGACCACCGTTTCCCAACCATGGTAATTGCGAGAAAATGACTCGCAGACAGTTGCTCTTTTCAGCTAGCTTTTCACGTGGTCTGCGGATCCCCGATTGGGAAACGTGGTGATGGACGATCAGAATACAAACGGAGTGTATGAAGTTGAGCATGGTGGTGGTAATAATTGAGAATGAAAAAGACAAAGTATGCATATTTCTAGTAAACATTTGGACATAATTTTTGAATCTATGAATAATCTCTTCATTTCGCTACTAGTTACAATACTTCTTAATGTTACGTGTTGACTGAAAACGTAATATAAGTTCTACATTGACACATTTTACTCCACGCGATATTGCCAAAATAATTTCGGAGTTTTTCTAAGCATAGTTCAGTTGCTTAAAATTTTATTTAAATATATGTTTTTCAGTCAAGCCTTCTGCTATTAATGAGCGCCGAAGCATGTATGCAAAGCGGCGCATATTTTAAATCTAAATATACTCATTGGGATTGAATTGCCTTACGCTAAAATTTCATGATAGATTTTATTCATTTACATTTACGTTCGAAAAAATGAGTAATTTCTGGGTACGGTAAACTATCAGTATGACGATTGAGTCACTTATCTCACGCAATTTTAACAAAAAAAAAAAACTCTATATTTACAAAGCAGCCTTTTCATGACATTAAAAAAACAACACAAATTTTAAAAAGGGAGTCAGGAATGGAAGCTCGTCGGCAGCTCGCTTCGAATCTCACAGATTGAGGGAGAATTCGAAGCTACACCTAGGGAAGATATACGCATGCCAACGGCGGACTTGTGACACCAATACAACCCGTATTGATTTTTAATACACCGTTTGCCTGTGGTTCTTCTAGCAATGAAAATCCAACAAAACTTGGATTCATTAACTGATTGCTAAAGTACGAATTACTTCTTTTTGTCCATACGACGATGATTGTTGTTTCGACGATTGGGATTATTTCCACCTCCTCCGGAATTATTCCATCGATCATTGTTCCTAAAGTTACCTCCTCCTCCTCGGTTGTTTCTCATATTGTTGCCTCGCATGTTACCTCCAAAATTGTTTCGTTCGAAATTCGGGACAAAGCCACCTCCATCATTATAGTCATCCACCCATTCATCCAACAGGGGAGGCGGATTATTGGGCTTGTTAACTTGTCCCATTGCTAGAAACTGTTCGAAAGGCATGTTGGGAGCTACGCCTAGCAGACCCGGTCGAACTTCCGGTGGGCAGTTGAACCTGGGTAGGTCAAAGAGCGATGGAGGTTTCTGCATTGGAGGAGGGATATTCACTGGGGGAATGTGACCCATGGGAGCCATGCCAAGATTGGGAGGTGGTACAGACATCAGTGGTGGAGGCTGAGCAGGCACTAAAGGAACTTCGGAAAATGCTACCGAGTCGTCCACGTAGACGTTCAAGTTCGTGAGGATGAACTGCAGCATTTGATTGTTGCCCAATTGGTGCATGAAATCGGCCAATTTGTCGGGAGATTTGTCCGAGTTGTGAAATTTCTTCATTTCGGTTGTAAGGATTGCTAGCTGCTGGTTCACCATGATCTTATGTTTGGAGCTGAGATCTAAATACCAGCTTGACCGTTGCAGAATAGTTTGAACATCTAGTTGAGCCGGATTCGAATTGGACATGTTTACGCCTGTTCCGCTACTACCGTCGTGAACTGGACTTTGGATTTTATTCTCTTGCATTCTCTTCGTTCGGGGGTCTACACGAGGTACTACTGGACCTTGTGCAGAAGCAGACGATGTCGATTTGGGAGATCTCAATCCAAGCAGTAAGAGATCGGATTTGGAACTATTCTCGCTATCGTCTTCATTCGACATTCCGAATATCTTTCGCAACCGAGGATCCTTCGTTCGGTCTGGTCGTGGCGTGTTCCTTCGAATGTCTTTGTAGTTGGGATTGGGAACGTCTACTTCATGAACCTGAAATCAAGGGAATACAATTGCATAAAGATATTATGTTTTCTCTAAACTCTAAATTTTAGAACTTATTATACCATTAAGAGAGCTGTTACGGGAAACTTGATTTCGAATTCGCAAAATCCGTGCCATAAAACCAGGATTTTTAAGGCGAAGTAGGCCGTCATTGAAATTTGTACGTGTCGTTGATGATTGTTGCTAATTCATCTCACGATTTCGATTAAAAGAAAAACAGTTCGTTTTGCACTGACACAACTGAAAAAGTATCAGCATACTTAATGCATGTTACCGCGTACAGTGATACTTTTTCAAGTCAATATAAACTATCAAGACTGAGTTTTATCACTTTGAAAAGCAAGCTGAAAAAACATCATTGTTGCCAAAAGGAATGACCGGCTACTTAGCCTTAAAGCAAGTGGTCAATGGCAAACAGTAGCATGTGCTAGTGCCATCCGGCGATCCCATTGAGAATCATTTTATTCGAGATCTCAATATCATTCGCAATCAAGAGAACAGAAGAAGTTAGAATCATTATTAGAAAAATCAAAAGTATGAATACCTCTGACAAGATTGATTTTTTAATATTCTCATCAACATGGAATAACAGGAATGCGCACCGAGTTATATCGAATACGTGCCAAACGCAAAAAAAAAACTGCGCCCGTTGTAACAGCCTTGCATTAAATGTGTGACCTGGTAATACAAAAACGAGTACTCACCTTGTAGACGATGGGAGCATGAGACGTGATGGATGCATCGATCTCCGTTGCCGGAATATAGTTGGTCATGATGGGTTTGAACGGTAAGCGAAGATCTATGTCGGAAGCTCCATCTTCGCCCATCTTGGCGTCCAAACTTAGGAAATTCAATCTCATATCCTTATCCCGATCGGTAAATGTCGAGGTCTTTGACCTGGAATCACTGTCATCACTGTTGTCACTTGCATAGGGATCATCGTAGATCGAAGGTCTGGAAGGTTTGCTGGCCGAAACGTTCGGTTTGTTTGCGGTGCTGGAGGTGGAAGTGTTGGTATTACCGGAAGTAGGAGTCCATCCCATGGTTGGGGTGTTACCAGGCGAACCTAACTGCTTGAGAGACGAAGGTGAACTGTCACCGCTACTCTCGGGTAAAGCTACATTACTGTACATTGACTTTCGACTAAATATGTCTGGTCTCTTCTTGATCGGCGGATCGAAATCACTTCCCAAACCATCCAATATACAAGACTCACTAGGTTTCTCAGGTTCGTCTTCTGCGGATTTGTACATTCCAAAAGACTTCGTATAATCGATCTTTTGAGTTGTTGATGGCCGATTTATGAGTTTGGTGTCGAATACTGCTGGTTGCAAACTTGGAGCCTCGTTTTCATACTCCTGATCACTGTGATTGCTATACCTTCCGTTCTCATCCTGATCATCTTCTTCGATACTGATTTTAAGATTGTTCTCCTCGTCATCGTCGTCATCATCGTTTGCAATCAAGAGATTACCAGCATTTTCGGCATTGTCCATATCGTCATCATCGTTCAGATTGGAGTCCTTCAAATACTGTGAGTAATCAACCGTGGGAGTCTTGATCAAACTAGTCAGAGACGTGGTGACCAGTTCACTGTGAGAACTACTGGAATGGTCTCCTCCAACTACTGCTTCCTGTTGGCTAGCATTCATCATTGGCAGAAGCCGCATGTCCACGTCTTTGCCACCTAACGAGGGCATGCTATCTGATTCTTTTGGCAGCGAAGTGTGGGATGGAGTTACACGCATATCGAGATCTTTACTACTGCCCATTGACACTACTGACGTTGATTCACCGAGCTCCTGCTCATCAGTTTGGGAACTTTGTTTGGCTATATTCTCTCGCAATTTCTGCATGTTCAGTGCGTTTAGTTGAAGCTCATGAATTTGAGTAACGCTCAACCCGAGTTCATTCAACTGCGCCACTGTGAGAGTCATGATCTGATTCAGATCATGAATACCCATGCGTTCCAGATTTTCAATCTGATCTGAGGATATAACTCCTGATAAATACTTTAGGCTTAAGAACTCCTCTCCTACCGCGTTCCCAGACAATTTTCCACTACCACCCGTAAGTGAACCAGACCCTGATTGCTTTTCACACCATCGCGATCGACGGTTTTTGTTACCCTGCCCCATCATATCCAACAACGAAGGAAGCTTACCATCTCCTGCTTCGCCATCGCCCCCAGCCTTGGCCATTCCGTACTTTTCCATCAACTTACGATGCGTTGCGTTCACCATGTTAGCGGCGCTTTCCCGGCCAATACGGGGGAAGTCACCAAGAATCTCTTGAGGAGCCGTCTCAAGGTGCTTCATCAAGATGGCCCTCAGCTCATCTGATAGCGGTTCACCATGGCTGAACAAACACTTTTCCTTCTCTTTACACTTGAGACCCAGGTAGTAGTACTTGCAGGGGAAGTCCGAATGCATGTAGAGACACTTTTCCCGTTTAGCGCAACAATCCATAAGATAGAACTTACATAATTCCATCTTCCTCGGACCACTGTTGCGATGGTGCTTATCATCCTGTAAATGAAATAAATTCATATTTAACACTGAACCCAACTAATTACAAACTGTTCAAATATAACAAACAGTTACCCCAGGGCTAGTAACGAAAAGTGATGCCAAAAACAATTATATTAGTGGTCTAGTTTTAAAAAATAGTGATCAAATGATAACTAAGTATAGAGTGGTCCCAAATATTTTCCATTACTTCAAGTTCACAAGAATTTAAGAGTAGTATAAATTATTAGTCTAAATTTTAGTTGACATGAGTTTGAGGTAGTGGTTGACTTCTAAAAAGTAACCAAGCCACTTAAAAGCGACTCGCTACCAGCCCTGTAACCTATAGATTGAGAAACATCAAACCTCCCAATACTTACGTCGGAATCGTCCCGTTTGCGTTTCCTGTTATCACGATTTGCCCTGTTCCGCTGGCGGTTTTTACGCTTTCGGCGGTTGTACTCTCGATCTCTTTCCCGGTCACGATCCCGCCGTTCCCGGTCTCGATCTCTTTCCCGATCGCGAGAATCATCCGATGAGTAACTGTCCTCGGAATCACTCCGATCAGGGAGGTTTTCGCCTCCACGGCCCATTCCCGGCCTTGGGCTGCCACCTCGTACGTTCATCATCTCATACTCCAGTTCCATTTCATCTTGCTCTTCCGGTTTTTCGGAGGCGGATTTCTTCTGCAAGTGATATCATATATCGTTCAAATTCGGTGCAAGCTTATTACAACTAGGGACAAGTTTTTACATACCTTTTGCCTTTCTCGCCGCTTCCGTTTGGAGGGCCGCTCATCATCGTTATCGTCATGTCGATGGCTAATGGCAGGCATCGGAGGTTGAACGCCGTCTTTCTTGAGTGCATTGGCGATCGCTGCCTCCACGCTTGTCGCCCAATCATCTGCAATATATCAAAAATAATATATCAATAAAATTACTACAAAATTTTCCAGTACGTGGCCACGGAACATACCGACGACGGGAGCAGGTTTGGATCTCTTAGGATTTTTTGGTGGCGCTACTTCATCGATCAGTCTGGCTTTTGCATCATTCATGTGTCTGACGTTCTGCATCTTATTGGTAACTTCCTGAGCATTGCTATCATCGTCCCAGACATCTTCCTGCTCTTTAACGGCGATGGGTTGCATGGGTGGCGCCTCGGTTTCTTTTGCTTCCGGCACAACGACAACGTCCTCATCATCATCCTCGATCTCTCCGTCTTCCAAGTCTTCGTGTTCACTCATTGTCGTTTGAGTTTTGGTTCAAACTTTACTGTAGAAATATCACTTTATGCATAAACTCTACGTACAGTACGATCGGTGAATGTGTGTGATTGGTTTTCTAGAAGTATAAAAGATTTCATTGGTATTATGTAAAAATTCTTTGAAATGTTTTATTATATATATCGTATTAAATTCTCTGCGAAAGGTTCATATCGTCATGGCAGGGTACTTTACACATACATTGCTCTGATCTGTTTAATAACTAGGGGTTTTGAAATAGAAATTTAATTCTTCTTAAAACATATTGTTAAAATTCTTTTACGTAATTAATGCATATTAACACTTTATTAACACTCCTTCCCCTCATGTGGCATATCGTTGTCACCCCTCCCGCTAAAATCAAGTAGTTTTTTGTCTATAAATCGGTGAAAAATGATCATTTTATAATGATACTTAGGTTTTCAGTTTTTTTTTAATTTGAAAAAACTGTAAAATAGAAATCCACGTGGCTCCCCTCCCAACCTTCTTTTCCCCTCGCTTTTTATTAGTCACTTCCCCTTGGAGATCCACGTGGTAATCTATAATAGAGTTTTAGGTCTAAGTAGTATCATATTATATGAGTATTTGGATCTTATTAGAAACATATCATCTAGTTTCAAATGATTATATTTGAGGCCAATGTTTTTAAAACTCTTCAACATTTTCAAAACCTTAAGTTTTTTTTTCGAAATTTTGTGTTTTTGGGTATAGGTTGTTTTTTTTTCACAATAATTGACCTGTTTTCTTTAACCCGGTGCCCATAATCATCCCGGAAGTCTTTCCTAGTTTTATGATCACCCTTTTTTCATGTAAGTCCCAAAACCTATTGGTAATCGAGTGTGTAGCTCGTTGTTTTTATGCAAATCAATGGACTTAAGATAAAAACTATCATCTTTGTGAGATAGAGTATGATCTTCTCTCCATCGTAGCATTGTTAAAAAACGTGTAAATCATTGTTAAAAAACGTCGGACAAAATCCAAGTCGATTAAATGCATTAATTTGTCTGCTTTTATTGTTGCTCAATGTTATCTTAGACAAACTTAGTATACTGGAAGTTTATCCAAAATTTTAGCGAAAATGTGAAACATGAGATATATTGGTCTATGGTCTAGCGAAACATGATTGTAAAATTATCGCCTCTCGAGGCAAAAAGGGGCAACAAAACTATTTTGTAGCTGAGCGTATGAATTATTTGCCTACTTAACCTCTTTACAGTAAACGAATAATCTTTACAATTTTTGAAACTTTCAATAAAAAGTGACAGAAACTTTTAGACTTACAAATGGTTACCGTTACTATAATAAATGGTGAAATCAACCGATGTTTTATGTTTCATTAGACTATTAGGGAATTCTGTCAAAGACTACCTTTTTAACAAAAATCTTATACAAATGTTTTGATATTGTTATGGTTATTAGGCATCATTTAATCACCCGATTCTGTTTTTGCACGGATATTTTTTACACGGCCGTGCAAAAAAAGTTTCCATACCTTTTTTTTCGCCAAAATTTTCTTTTTGCATGAAACATCGAGAAATGATGTTACTGAACTGAAAACTTTTTTTTGCGCGGTACGCATTCCCCGTGCAAAAACAGAATCGGGTGTATAATGATACGGGGATGATCAAATTTTAAAAACTTGGACTAACTCCAAGAAAAAATGTCCGGTTTGTTATTTCTGACCAAAGAGTTGAAAAAAGCGACTTTTTTTTATTAAAATAAGTGGCTTTTTAGTGACTTGCTGCCAGCCCTGTAGTTAGCAGAATATGATTATATACTTATCAGATCAATCCAATAAACAACTATTTGAATAGTAAACAATAGTAAGGTGCCCGTCCGATTTTGGCAACACGGAAAGGCAAATACAAAAAAAAAAATAAATGGATCATGTGTCAGTCACCAATCCTGTTAATCTCAACATTTCTGTGAGGCTTACAATTTTAAAAATAGGTGTAGTAATTACAACGATGATAAACGTTTTAATAAAAACAACCGTTCGATTTAGGCAACATGAAAATGTTTGAAAAAACCTGAAGGTCGTAGACACAAAAGTCAATTTGGACAAATTGAGATGTAAGATTGTGAAAAATAATAGAATCGTTCTGGTGGGCTTCGATCCCACGACTCCCAATACGCTAGACTGGGCGCGTTAACCAACTACGCCACAGAACGGGTAACGATTCTGCAGCGCAATCGGCCAACCTGAAACCAAAGTCCGTCACGACCCCATTTTCTCCTTCACAACCCTACACCTCCTTCGGCTCTCTGAGATGCCCAATTCGACTCTCCTAAGCGTGCCTACGAACAACAGTGAGAGATTTTATTTTTAGCGTCGCACTGTTC
This sequence comes from Aedes aegypti, assembly GCF_002204515.2. Taxonomy (NCBI): domain Eukaryota; kingdom Metazoa; phylum Arthropoda; class Insecta; order Diptera; family Culicidae; genus Aedes; species Aedes aegypti. The sequence goes on along the minus strand of NC_035109.1, from coordinate 209,075,050 downwards.
TGTGGCGTAGTTGGTTAACGCGCCCAGTCTAGCGTATTGGGAGTCGTGGGATCGAAGCCCACCAGAACGATTCTATTATTTTTCACAATCTTACATCTCAATTTGTCCAAATTGACTTTTGTGTCTACGACCTTCAGGTTTTTTCAAAACACCGTCGGCTGGTTAAGCCGTAATAGACATGACAACCCTAGTTGAGTAAAATTGAGCGGCGATCTCTCTATCGGACTTAATGTAATGGCTTTGCTTTGTAGCCGTGGACTCTAATCCCTCGGCTAAAAGAGGCGATCTGAGATCTAGACTACCATATTTGATATCTTTTTTTTTATGGAAAATCGAACAATTTGAAAATGTTTTGTCCCAAAATTGTATATGCTGAATTTTGGGGGTATGAAGGATCTAGTCTAAATTTATTAAAATACACCCTGGGTATGAATTTTGAAGAGCATATATATTCCCGTACTTTTACAGAACACGAAATACTGTAAACATATTTTAAATCAGCGGATCAAAATCTAGTAAATCATATGCAAATTTCCAAAGTGCGTAAAATGTTTCAAATTTTCTGAAACAGTTATAAAATTAAAAAGAATTGCATTGTATATCTGCTTTGCGGACCAATGTGCAATGCAATTTGAATATAATAACATAGATTGAAAAAATGACTTCATATTTTTGCTAATTGATTAAAGAGCGTCTGCATTTTTTTAGTATTTATAAGAAGTACCCGAATTCTGTGTTGGTTCAGAAAAGCCCAAATTTGTATGAGTCGTACTCAGTTCTGTGCATTTCTTTTAAAGCATGAGTTTTTTTTTACGAAGTGGGTACTAGTTGCATGATGTCACTGGTTTTGGGTTAAGCTTTCATTCATAATTGTACCGAAACTTTCATACTGCGCTGTTCTCATTTCATTCATTTCACCCCTCTTTAGTTCACTCGAAGTCTGACAGAGACCAGGTACATAAGCGTAAATACGAAGCATATAAGAAAGCGGGATGGGTACAAACTGAAGAAGGTAAGAGTGCGTTTAGTAGAGCGACGGAAGCAATAATTCCTCGACCGCCCCCTGAAAATAAATTATAGACCATTATAATACACTGGAGTATTTTATTTTCTTAGATGTCTGAAATTTCGTTTTGAAAATTAATTGGTTTTCAAACAGAAGCATTAGAAAAAAATGTGTCATATTTCACAATAATGACCTATAATTGAAACAAAACACAGGGCAACGACACAAGAAAATATTTTCTGAATACTTGAAAACTGAAATAAATATTCCATTCGAATTCAATAAATAATATAAAATTTTCGATAAACCTACTAATTACGGTAAAAGATGTCACTCATCACATATTGAATTAATGTTTTTAATAAATAATTGAAACATTGATTAAATTTAAGTACTACAGTAAGGACCCGATTTTGTCAGCCCCTCGATGAGTTTTAGGCTGATAAAATAAGGAACCTGACAAAATCGGGTTATTTTATTTTGGTCCTATTTTAAGAGGGCGATGGAAATGGGCGTAGCCAGTTTTTTTTATCAGGGGCTCCCCCTCCCTTATATTGGTTATATCGATTTTTAACACTTAATAAAAGGTATTGCCATTGCCCCCTTTGGCAACGCCCATGCGTGCATGACATCAAACATCATCATCAATTTTAATTTAAACGTGGTAAAACATGACGATAACAATTTTTTGACAAATTTAAAATAGGCTGACAAAATCGGATCAAAAAGCTGACAAAATCAGGGGCTGGCAAAATCGGGTTAGTACTGTATTAGGAAAACAAACTGTTTTATTTGTAACAATCTCGATTGAGTATCTACATCATTGAAGTGGTATTGAACAAAACTATCTAGCGATCCTATAGCTTATTTTTGTTGGAAACCACTGCTCTTTGTTAAGTCTTGTTATTGCGTTAGAAGTATGATCGTTAGTATCACCGATTATGGCAATCCGGTTTATGATCGCTGTAAATTTTGATTTTGAAGGTCCGTAACGTTCTATGTTCGGAGCTGTTTATCTGGTTTGACAAGCACCATATTGCCTTACGGCATTTTGAAGTAGAAATAAAAATCGTCGCATGAGAAGTCATTGCAATCATCAATCATTATCATATCTATTTGAAAAAGCAAATCTTAAATTCCAAATGTGAAACTGCATCACTATATTCACACATATGCAGTGTACAACCTAGTACATTTTCAGCTTCATTGTTCCACTAAAACTCGAGATTTGCTACAGCAAGTTTGTATTATAAATTTTAGAATAAGACAAAAGATAGGAAAAATGGCATAGGTAACACGGGAGCCGTGAGGGATTGATGGATCGTTTGTTAAATAATACCACAGTAACAATGATGGTCAAGCTGCTATTTATATGCATATAAAAAGGTAGCATTACTGTACAATTAAAGTTGATTTAAATTGGGAAAGGGCCCCACTAGGGTGCCCATCACAAAAACAAGAATTTTGGTTTTAGTATGGCTCCGTGGGTAAATATGGAACATCAAATATAGTTCGACACATTAGTTGTAAATATCAGTCAACAGTATCAAAATACTTGACAATTTTAGCACTTTTCGGTCCTATTTTCAGATAATTTAATTAATTGTTGTTCTTCTATCAAAGAAGCGTGCTAATTGCCGTAGCATGTTCAAAGGAGTTTTGATGTGGTGACGAATTACACAAATTATATCAAAATGCCCAAAAATTGCTACACTGTTAATAATAGCATATCAGTATCATGTTTATTTGGATATCCTATTCTCATGAGACAATTATGCGTTTTTAGCCAGTACATCATTAGTTCATGCCTTAAAATACAAGTCGACTAATAAAGCCATATTGTTCCAAGACCATAAGGATCTGAAAATGGGAATAGGAAAATTGGAACACAATCACTACAATACTCTCAATGTAGGTATTAAGAGTACATCACTCTGTTTGCTGCTGAGCAAAAACAAGAAAACTAAGAATGTCTACTTGATTAACTTACCCATGGCAGTTCAATAATCGGTCAAACCCAAAATCTAATCAATTTATGAGTCGTATATCCAGTTCATACTGGCTTCTCGGTCACGCCCTTTTTGATTGTTGTACCAACTTATAATAGAACCACTAAACGAGCCTCTGATTCACGAGACTGTATGATAGTGTGCGTCTCGTATATGTATCGGTAGGTATATAAGCACTTACTGGCACTGAGGCGTGCTGTTAATCGGGCTCTTCGCTCCGAAGGTTACCTCTACAAGCAAAAATTTTCATGAATGGTCCGTGTATTTGCCACTTGTGCCTCGCTCAATGACATTTACTGAAGGCTGGTAAATAGATATTCATTACTAAAGATTGCAACGCAATTAATTGTCGCTCAATCTTGCATGCCCATAAATGAGCAGGTAATAATTGATGGTACGTAATAAGGCAAATGTCCCAATATGGATAAATACATGAATCACCGAATAATTAATTTCACCAAATCACGATTTTCCCGCGAACGACGAATGGTTCAAACTCACACTAATACACAATAATTCTGGCAGCGAATGAATCGCGTATCTCTCGAATGATATCTAACGACCTGTGCATTGTCCATCCGAGTAGCCGCAGTAAAATCGATTTTCAACATGGACTGAAAAACAAAGATGGCTACCTTTGTTCCGAATGAAGAAAATGAGCCCTACTAACCGAAAAATCGCGATTTCCGCTTGCAAAAACATGATTTTGGACCGCCGCGTGTTCGATTTACTTTCACTTGAAACGCGTTTTGCAGAGCCATGGAATATGCAACAAAACCCTGCCATTTTGATTCGAACTTAGATTTTGCTACTCGTGTGACGCTCCAACAAGGGAACAAAATTAGGAGAAAATTTAATTTGTCGAAAATTAAAGCTCATACTAACGATGTTTTGCGACTCGTTTCTTTCCGTTAATTTCCGCTTACTGGTGCCTCATAAACAGGATGCTCTCCGTTTCTAATTATAATCACTTGAATATTACGGCTCTTGATCATCAATTACATTTCTCATAGCATTTTATCAAGATCAAAAAATTGGATTAGCTTTCAACAGCGAATGAAAAATACGACTGCATTCTTCCACGTACAGAACTGAAATGACGTTCGTCAATGGCTGCTACGACGGAAGGTGTACATGCGAAAGCGCTTTTTTGTACATAGGGTACTCTCCCTCACTCATGTGTGTTATATACCTACCCGCGTTACCTTTTCATTCTGCTTTTTCCGTTCGCTACACCGTCGTTGGAAGCTTTCCGTTACAGCAATGTCGGCGAAATAAATACAACCGTAAAGTTATGACCATATGTAAATAACTACCATTGATGAATAGAATAGAATCGTTGAAATTCTCGTACGAAACTATCAACATTTAGCACATTTGAATGATTTAAACCACTTTTCATCACTTTGTATGTTTTATAAACAACAATATGATTGAGTTTCTTTTTGACAACAAGGCTGGTAAATAAACATCACTTTCGATTGATCAACCGTTTGCATGAAAAGTTTTCATTTCCCGCTACACCTCCAAAAGCTCTCGATATTTTTCACGCTCAAATATTTCTACTCAACATGAAAGTGAAAAATCAATCAATCGGAGAGTCTGATTTATTCCAATGCTTGAATAAAGAATGTTGGCTAAAATGATTAAATCTAATTTTGTCTGGCTTTTGTTGTTTTTTTATAGCAATTGTTATTGATAATTAAATAATTCAACAATAATTTCTGGAATAATTACCCAAGTAACCACAAGCATTATAAAATTGCACGTATTCTACTGCATATCAACAAAATTTATGCAACATTGCTTTTATTCGACAAATTTCAAGAGCTGTCAAGCATTCAAGCATTAATCCTACATTACAAATGTATCAATGCACTAATATCACTTTATAAATTGCATTGCTGCGCTAATGTTATTTTATAAACTGCTTGATTGCTTTAGCGTCGTTTTTGCATTAGTTCAGCTGTATAAGTGCCCATTTCCACTTTAACCTATTTTAATCACGGAGAAAAATAATTGTTAAATACAACCAAATTTTAGTTAATTTCAATCAATTTCTTGGGTTGAAATTTGCACAAACAAAATCATGGTTTAAATCAACAATATGCACCGTTTAAAACAAACTAAAAATCTATGTTGCTTTAACCACGGTTTTCTAGATAAATTCAACAAATCTTAGTTTGAAACTACCATGAAATTTGTTGCAGAAGAAGTGGTTTGAAATAACCAAGAATCACATTAAAATAAACAAATTTATTAGTTGATTCAACTGGGGTTTTTGGTTTGATTGTGGTTTCATACTATTTATTTCTTAATTATTATTGATAAAAAAATTCGTTCATGATAAGAAAGTAAAACTATTTGTATTTTAATAAATGATGATTAACAATAATGTCTTTATGACAATAATAGAAATTAATTGGGATAATAAAGTACAAGCAGCTCTAACATGTTTCATTGTTCTAGGATGGTTTCAGCTGCAAATTTGATAAATGAAAGCATGTTAGATGAATGCAATAAAAACAATATATATAATCAATCAAATTACCTCAGAAGCAAATGTACAAACGTTTTAAACACTATTTACTGGTGATAAACGGAATCCGGTGGACATGTTTAGATTGACTGCGAGCTGATCCAAAACAAAAACAGCAGCAACACATGAAGTTGATTTATTTCAAACTAAAATTTTGGTTGTTTTTGATTCAAACAAAATCTTAGTTTGATTCAACATATAAGTCATTTTACGAGACGTTCGAATGACGTTTTCTGGCGGGCCGCTCATTGTTGTTGTTCGAAAAACTAGCATGATATCTGAATAGCGCTAGTCACATTTTTGTTGACGATGACGGCCCCGTCTCTTTCGGCGCATGATTCTACCTGGTTTACATGTATTATGTTACCTGTAGATAAAAAAATATCTTCCCTGCCTGCTGATTTCAATTTTACAAGCGAAAATTTAAAACTTTGCTACATTGCTACCAGCGCCATTGTTGAATAAGCTCCTTCCAAATGTAGCGCTAGAAAAATCGTAAATAAATCGGCCCGCCAGAAACTTTCAAAGCTGGTAAACAAACGGAAACCATATGATTCGAGACGTCTCATAAAATGGCTTATTGTAATCGTTGCATCAACCTATAATTCTATTTTGAAACTAAAAATTAATCAGGGAAACAAACAAACTATTTTTTGGTAGAACCAAACTAGCTGTTTGTAAAAATTGACTAATAATTTAGTTTGCAACAACCATAATATGCCTTATATGAACATAAAGATTTCAAATTGAAACAACCTATGAAACAAGTTAGTTTCAAACAAAATCTTAACATTACAACAACAAATTTTGGCTTGGAAATAACAAATTTGATGGTTTGAAATTCAACAAACATTTTGGTTGTTTCAAACTAGGATGATTTTTCTCCGTGATGGTAGGCTTACGGCAATGCAACTGCATTATATATGCAATGATATAATGCTCCATGGTTACTTGGGTAGAAACTTCAACAAATTTGAGAAGAACAATGCTGTGCAGTATTTTTAGCGTGCAATTTGATGAATAGCTTCTGGGGGAAGCTTTGCTTACACTTTCAAAAATTTCCTTTTACGTTCGGTAACTTACAAGGTGTTAACAATTTTTTTTACTGAAAGACGCGTGTCACAAAAGTGCGTTTAAATTGATTTTCAATAAATTTGTGTAGGTAATCTAAAGTGAACATATATTGAGCAAACAATGCGGGACAAAACTTAATTCAAAAAGTTTTCAACAATTTAACAATATAGGGAGCCGGATCCCATTGTTTTTTTTTTAAAGCTAATTGTTTTACTTATTTATTGGCTGCTATTTCGTCTCCAGATCCAACCAGGAACCAATCGCGTGAAGTTGAACGATCGTTTCCTCCTATAACCAATTATTTCCTGCTAATGCGTAGTATGCACCTGAAACGTAAAGCGCTCAAGAAAAATTTATCCTTTTTACCGAAGTAATTTTGACAGCTTATCCAGTATGAGCGAAAAATAGAAATAATAAACCATAGAAGAATAATGTCGCTGGTGTTCCCTTTGTTCTTGCTCCGAAACATGTTGGGTACATAAGTGTCAAACTGAATACATTTTCGCGTTGACATTTATAGCCCCGCCTATCTCCGCCAGCAAAAGATGTTCCGACAGCGACGCCAGCGACATTCTCCTTCTATGGTTTATTACTTCTATTGAGCGAAATGTCACTTTTACTTGCGGAATAATTGAGCGGCACATTTTTCCGTACGGAAAAGTGACACCTCCGTTTGATTTGTACAGCAGGCGTTACCGATGTTATGAAATCACCTCTACTTCTCAGCAGCGTACAGCTCAAGTAATTTCGGAAGCGGAATCATTCCTTGACCGTTTCTTGTCCTATCCTTTTGCACACCCAAGTAACCACAAGCATTAAGGTATTATCGTATTTTAACTTTAATTCAACGAGAGCAATGCATCATTGCTTTTATTCTGCAATATGCGTGCAATAATGCTTTAATTCGATTTTATGAATGCAATGTAGCATTGCTTTATTGTAGCAATGAAATGTGCATTAATGGGTGATATACGGTCACCGCTCAATGCTTCATTGCATCATCTTACTCAATGCTTCATCGCAAGAAAAACGGGAAGACTTCAATGCAGTATTTATCGTCGATCTTTCTTTCACTCCCACAAGAAATCTGGTTGAAATTCGTAGGTCTGTCTTTTGAGAAACCAGAATTTGAAATCAAAAAAAATGTTGCATCACCCTGGAATTGAACCAAAAACCTAACGATTGATAGGCCCATGCGTACACCACACACCTATCACCAACTCAATGTGACAAGATGCTAAAACGATACATAAAGCGTGAAGATGAGCAACCGTTTTAGCCCAACACAATGAAAACCAAACAAAATCTCAACAGCAAAAGAGCGTTCGCCAACTTATTGCGCACTTCACCCCCAATTGAACTATGACAAACTATGGTGCACGCTTGCAACGGATCATCTAAACGTATTTGGTGCACTTGTTCCTTGAACCGCAAGGAATAAGTGCACTAAAAACATTATCATGATTCGACGTATCCCTACTACACACTTTGAGGGAGCTTACACACTTGTGATGGGTTAACTTGGAGTGAAATCGACAGTATTTGCCACCGGCAACGAAAGGGCGCTGCTTGAAGTTGCACAATTTCCCGGTCAAAACATGCAGCATCCATGGTCCGGAGGATAGGCGCGGCGAGTCATCGAAAACATCTCACTTAATTTGGGTTCGAATCCCACCAGTCACACAAAAAAAAAACAGACAAACAACTTCGTAAGCAACACTGACCTTACATCCAACGAACAAAAAAATATACAATAATATTTTTGTTTTTCTATTTTTGATCTAAAATAATGGTGCATTAAATACACTTTGGCTAAAGCTTTTATACGGTACAGACAGTAACTATACTTTAGCAATTGCCAACATAGAGCTAGGAAATGTAGCTGTATTTACACTTTAATAGCGCCCTTTTCCACTTTAATACTGCATTAATGAGACATGTAATGCAGTATGACTTTATATGCCATATTTTATAGTAGCATATAAAGTGATATTGATGCAACTATATACAGCTGTACGGTTACTTGGGCAGTACTTATGATCAGCGTACCGGCCATAAAATGGAGATCTATTATTCCGGTGGTAAGTTTACATCGATCTGTAAATTTAGTTGTCTGTTTACTCAATCCTTCAATTTTTGTATTACTTTCAGCGGCGAATATTTCGCTTTTACTGACCTTACATACGGTTCGAACGAAAATCTTCTCCAATATACTTATATTCGGAAAACGTAAAATGGTTCCCAATACATTAATGTATTAGCTGGCAACATACCGTAGAATATGCATTTAATTAAAGATAAAATTATGCTCGTGTAATGTTTCATCATCTTAAGTTAATAAAATGAAAAACAAAATGTTGTTTCAATAATCAAACCAAGATTTTCAAATAATCACGTAGCAGTCATTTCAACACAGTCAAAATAATAAGCTTATTTATTTATTTATTTATTTATTTCACTAATAATTCGTAACATAAGACCACCGTCTTTTTGAATTGTTACATAATGTTAGGAATGCGTAGAAAGGTGTGTCGTTTACCATTACTAATTCAAAATAAAAATTCAAACATTTCAATAATTTATACAATCTTAAAAATAACTTCAAGCTAACTATTAAAGTACTCCGTACATTTCCTCTTAAACGCAAATAAAGAACTCTCAAGGGTTATATCATTGGGTAATGAATTCCAATAGGAGATGCCTCTCACGAAAAAGGAATTGCCATAAGAGGATGTGTTGTGTCGCGGAATAGCATATTTTTTTGCACGGGAATTTCTCAAAGGCTTTAGTTTTGCGTATAAATAACCTGGAGTTTTATGTGTCGCAAGTTTAAACAAAAATAAGCAGCATCTTAATGGAGCAAATTTGTCGAATGGGCATCCTAACAAGTAATGCTGAAGATGGGAGACACTAGAATATTTATCAAGGCTGAATACTACCCTAATGCAAGCATTAAGAGCTATTCGTAATCTAGATTCAGCGTACATTGAAGATTTCGAAAGAATAAAATCACAGGCTATGAAATGTGGAAGAATTAAACTTTTGAAGAGTTTGAGCTTTATATCGACATTTAAAAAAGAAGAAACCGCACGGACAACTCGTAGACTAGCATACCCAAGTAACCACAAGCATTAAGGTATTATCGTATTTTAACTTTAATTCAACGAGAGCAATGCATCATTGCTTTTATTCTGCAATATGCGTGCAATAATGCTTTAATTCGATTTTATGAATGCAATGTAGCATTGCTTTATTGTAGCAATGAAATGTGCATTAATGGGTGATATACGGTCACCGCTCAATGCTTCATTGCATCATCTTACTCAATGCTTCATCGCAAGAAAAACGGGAAGACTTCAATGCAGTATTTATCGTCGATCTTTCTTTCACTCCCACAAGAAATCTGGTTGAAATTCGTAGGTCTGTCTTTTGAGAAACCAGAATTTGAAATCAAAAAAAATGTTGCATCACCCTGGAATTGAACCAAAAACCTAACGATTGATAGGCCCATGCGTACACCACACACCTATCACCAACTCAATGTGACAAGATGCTAAAACGATACATAAAGCGTGAAGATGAGCAACCGTTTTAGCCCAACACAATGAAAACCAAACAAAATCTCAACAGCAAAAGAGCGTTCGCCAACTTATTGCGCACTTCACCCCCAATTGAACTATGACAAACTATGGTGCACGCTTGCAACGGATCATCTAAACGTATTTGGTGCACTTGTTCCTTGAACCGCAAGGAATAAGTGCACTAAAAACATTATCATGATTCGACGTATCCCTACTACACACTTTGAGGGAGCTTACACACTTGTGATGGGTTAACTTGGAGTGAAATCGACAGTATTTGCCACCGGCAACGAAAGGGCGCTGCTTGAAGTTGCACAATTTCCCGGTCAAAACATGCAGCATCCATGGTCCGGAGGATAGGCGCGGCGAGTCATCGAAAACATCTCACTTAATTTGGGTTCGAATCCCACCAGTCACACAAAAAAAAAAACAGACAAACAACTTCGTAAGCAACACTGACCTTACATCCAACGAACAAAAAAATATACAATAATATTTTTGTTTTTCTATTTTTGATCTAAAATAATGGTGCATTAAATACACTTTGGCTAAAGCTTTTATACGGTACAGACAGTAACTATACTTTAGCAATTGCCAACATAGAGCTAGGAAATGTAGCTGTATTTACACTTTAATAGCGCCCTTTTCCACTTTAATACTGCATTAATGAGACATGTAATGCAGTATGACTTTATATGCCATATTTTATAGTAGCATATAAAGTGATATTGATGCAACTATATACAGCTGTACGGTTACTTGGGATAAATTTTACCACATTGACCAAATATGAAATTATCAAATTTAAAACAGGAATGAATCGTAATTCCCAAACAGATTGCCTGATCTACAAATTCAATTTCAGTGTTGTTTATTTTCAAAATTGGTTTAAGGATACTGTTAGATCGAGAATTGCTTAGAAATATAGCACAAGTCTTATTCGCATTCAATAATAATTTATTCCTTATCGACCACCCAGCAATGCTTGTAAGATCTTCGTTGATTTTTCTTGATATAATTGACGAAGAATCATCGCAACATCCAAAATACAATTGAACGTCGTCTGCAAATATATGGATTTGGCAATATTTTAAAACATTTGGAAGATCATTAATGTATATAGAAAAGAGAATAGGTCCCAGAATTGAACCTTGGGGTACACCGGAAGAAATAGGGAGATAACTAGAGAAAACCCCGTCATTCAAAACAGTTTGGGTTCGTCCAACTAAATACGATTTTATAAGATTCATTGCGTGGCTGGAAAAACCAAAATTTTCTGTTAACTTGCGACAAAGAATTCGGTGTGAGATGGTGTCAAAGGCTTTCGAAAAGTCAAGAAGCAATAAAACGACTGGTCGTCCATTATCTATGACAAGACCTATGTCATCGAAGACTTTCAGCATTGCAGTTTTTGTGCTATGTTTGGCACGATAGCCAGATTGGTGTGAAATCAACAAATTCTCCCGATTGATAAAAAGACAGACTTGCTCCTTGATGATTCGTTCAAAAACTTTGGATAACGCTGACAATATGCTTATTGGACGAAGATTTTGTATAGAATTTAGATTAGCCTTTTTCTTGAATGGTATTATTTTGGATTTTTTCCATTCATCCGGAAATATACTCGTGGCGATAATACAATTAAACAAATGCGCAATAGGTCTAATTATCAATGGATTGATTGATTTCAGAAATTTAATTGGAAGTTCATCTAGTCCTATAGCATTAGATTTTGTGTGATATAAAGCATTGACAACATCAATTTCATTGATTTGGTCAAAGTAAAAACGATTGCTCCTGAAAGATTCGTTGAAGATACTGTTGACCTCAGATTCATCACTACTATCTGTGAAGTTATTAGCAAAGTTGGCATTGATTTCGTCTGAGTTGAACAGAGTTGTGGGTGATTGTGCTGTTTTAGTTACACCAATATTTTTTAATCTTTTCCATAGTTCTTTGGAAGGCAAACTAGTATCCAGTTTTCTTTCATAATGTGACTTTTTAGATTGCCGAACTTTCATGGTTACCTGATTGCGGAGTATTTTGAATAGATTTAGGTCATCGGGGCTTTTCGAGTTTTTCCATCTTTTGTAAGCAAGATCCCGATCCACAATTGCTTTACTGATTGTACTGTTGAACCATTCGTTTTTGTTGTTCCTTGAAAAAAATGAACGGATAGGAACGTACTTCTCATGTAATGCTAAAATACTTGAGTTGAAAAAACTAAGAAGAAAATTTGCATCATTTGAACGATAGTAATTAAACCAATCTAGAGAATCAAAATCATCAATGAGACTATCGATATCAATGGACTTGTAATCGCGATATTCAATTTTTTTAGGTGTATGAGTTGTGTCGAAATCGAGCGAAACGAATATCATGTCATGATTTGAAAATGATGGGACATCGACTTGGTTGAATCTTAGAACTCGAGATCTACAATTAATAAGCATAAGATCGAGCTGCGATGAGCCGTTGTTATAAAAAAAGGTTGGTTCGGATCCGATACTAAACATGTCATGAATGGACATTGATGTTAGAAGTTCTGTTGTTCTCGTTGAATTATGGTTCAGCAAATTTGTGTTCAAATCACCGACAAATAGTATATCGTTGAATTGAGTGCCATAACTAGATAATATTTCATCAAATATTAGAGCACAGTTTACGACAGGTGGGTTGTAAATTACAGCAAGGCATAATTTTTCAGAACCAGTAACTATCTCGACTACCGCATATTCAGAATAAGACGATTCAGGTTTATCTAATGACTTTTCGAGTACTTTGAAGTGGATTGCTTCTTTTATAAAAATTGCGATACCACCTCCTAATCTTCCTTTTCTGTCATGCCTTATAATTTTATAGCCTTCGATTGTCAGCAATGAATCGTCGATCTTCTCATTAAGCCATGTCTCTGTTACACAAATAATGTCAACAGAGCTCGTTTGAGCTATTTGACGCAGTTCGTCTAATTTACAAAACTTGCGAGCGCATATACTCTGGCTGTTAATACAACACACTGAGAGTTTATTTTTAACGAGTGCACTTTTCATCACAATCCCTGGCAAACACCAATTCGACGAGGCATCTCTACCAGATCTACTAGCCATTAGGATAAATTTTGATCTTAGCGATTAAGAGGAAATAAGTAAGGAGTACAAGAAGCTGACTACAAACTAAAGAATTCATATCCGAAAATTCAATCATTATGTATTAATTCATGTACGACGCAAAAACTTGAGTTGAATTACAAACCACGATTAGAGATGGTCAATTATCGGTAGCAGACATCGGCATCCCCTAGCAAATCCAGCATTTCCAGCAGCAATCGGCACCTGAGCAGCATCAGCAACAACAGCAACAGCAACGGTGTTTGACTTTTAGGAAGGAAACACGGGAAAAAGGATAGGAGGCAAGGATTAAACAATAGCTATTGAGGAAGGGTTAAAGCAGCCCCTGAAGATCAATCTCGGATGATACGGGTTTTTCTTGATCGTTGGCGGTCATCTTGATGTACACAACACCCATCCTTGTGTAGACTCCAAATATTTCACCTTTCTTTTTCATCTGCAAAGCCTTCGTGCGGAGCTCTCTTGCAACTGGTCCCAAATTTTCGTTTACGAAAATGCGTCGCTCACTTGAGAACCCAATGTCCGTGAGAGACAGCTTCCTTGATCGCAAATAACGTGCATAGAATTCGTCGCGCTGCACGGTGATTGCGAATTGAATCAGGATCATGTAAACTTTTCCATTCATTGGTGTACCTTTTGCGAGCCGTTTTATTTCGACCAATGGAACGGCTTCTACAGCATATCCCAGAGAACGACACCAGGTGACGAAGTAATTAGCCAAACTTTCTCCAGTGATGAATGGAACACCGCTCACGACAAGATCATTTGCTCGCATGCTTCTATCGACAGCCGTCAAACATTCTGATTTATTTACCTCCACGGTATTGAGTAGATCAGTTGTAGCTTTTTGATTCTCTTTGCGTATTTTCTCGAGGTCCAGTGAGATATCCGATCGCAGCTGTGTCATTTGAGTCTGAAGAGAGTATTCCATCCGACGTATCTCTTCAACAGTGCTCTGCTTGTAGGAAGCAAACTGTGACTTCATAATTTTGGCCAACTCGGAGACGCTCATATCGTCGGCAGAATTCGGAATCTTTGAAACTGAGTGGCTACGTAATAGACGGCTATCATCAGTCATGACTGCCCGAAAATACAGCTGCTCGAAAACGGTGCTTTTGTTGGCAATTGTTGTTGTATCCACAGCTTGGAAATAACGTGAACAGTTTCACTTAATTTTGGCGAAAACTGGATTCCAATTTGTAGTTTTTCCACAATTAAACGATGAAACCTTGGATAGAATTAGCGACACGCAGCGAATAGTGATTTGTACTTGGGAAATAACCAGGAATTTAGCGATTTACGTCGTCACGATAACGTTTACGTCCACACCATTCTACAGCGTCACTCACTCACATAATAAACATTTTACTTCATACTCGTACATTTACTTCATATCTCGTATATTTGACTACACAATAGTTTATTCGTTAGTGTAGACAACAACCTTGACTAAATTCTGTCATAATGGTAAAAACTACAATAGATCTTGTTATGATAATCATGAGATCACTTTTGTTGAAAAACGTTGGTGCGAGTCTATTAATTCTAACCCCTTTTGTAGTGATTTTCACTACATAGCTGTTTTCAGTGTTGGATTGTACTGTGCACTACATTTCGTACTATGCACATAGTAACATATACTAGAAAATGTGGTTTGAAAATACAATGCAAATGTAAATAAAAGCGACATGGTAAAATAAACCCTTGTCAATGTAGATTTAAGAACATATTATTTTCCGTTGAAATCAAGTGGTAAAAGTGTTTTAATTTCACTCTTGATGTGGTTACTGTTACCATATGATTTTTATCAATGTACGCTTGCCTACTGTACACTGAAATTAATTTTATAGTAGAAACTACTGAATCCATGGTAAAATTAAAAACTGCACCAACGATTTTCAACCGACTTCACTAATCTGTTAACTCTACCAGAACATAGTCAACATCACAACAAAAGAAAATATTTTCGGTTTAATTAACCACAGTTGCAGCATTTATGACTAGAAACATTCTTGATTTGACAAGTTTGGCATTGTACTTTTGACCACACTGTGTTGTAAGGTGAGTGTCACGGATTGAAATACAATGCTGTGTAGTCGAGACTACTATGGACATGGTCACTTTTACTGCACTGGTCAGTGATTTTCACCTGATTATAGTAAACTTAACAGATTTTTGTAGTCGGTTGAAAATCGTTGGTGGAGTTCCTAATTCTACCATGGATTCAGTAGATTATACTACAAAATTTGTTTGCGTGTAGTGTGAATCTCAGAACCCTTCCCAATTCTGGTCATAGTCAAAACAAAGACGAAATAATGACATAGTAGTGGGGCTCAGAATAGATACCACGTCTAGTACTACATTTGGCCCCTTGGTACTGCAAAAGGTACCCAAGTTTGACAGATTGAAATACACTTTTCACGGCATTCTAGATTTTGCTCTACAGCGGAGATTCACTGGTTAGAACACGACTGCCTTCCATCTTGCGAATCCGACTCGTTAGTTGGAACCTGAGAGAGACTCGCGAAGAGGAAAAATATCAACGTCATATGCAGCCCAGATTCCCCTCTCACGAAACGTCAAATGCAGCCCACCGTTTTTATGGCTGAAAAAGTAAAAAGTATTGTGTTCAAAATCAACTGTTATTAAAAACCTCAGTCAGCGGAGCAGTTTTTTCCAAAGTTGCTGATAAATCTAAGCAGAAGATTATAAGATTATAATAATAATAATTATAATTATTTCTACACGGGAAAAAAATCTGTGGTAAAGTTTACTATTTTAGCTGACTACGCCCATTCTTGAAACTACCATGCAATTTCAGACCAATTTACGGTACATCCCACCACATTACTGGTACATTTGACAGAAATAATTTACAACAATCTTATTTCGACTACAGACATAGTAAAATCAAGCGCATTTCTAGTCTGCTGAAAATTGCCGGTGCGAGCGCTTAAGTTAACCCCCTAAAATGGTAGTTTGTACCGCACATTTTTTTTGCGTGTAATGTCTGCTACGTTTGCTGGCATGAAATTTCACTCAAACGGCTATTTATGATTCGATGTGATGCAAACTCAATCATGTTTTGCTGAGAGGTTCATGTGAGGGATTGAACGTGTAGAGTATAACTTCTCAGTGTAAAATGTGTTCAGCTACAGGGTTGGGTAAATACTGTATAGAGTTAAGTAATATGAGTCACAGGGGTGAATGTCATAATAAAGATGAGTTTAGTTTGAGTCATACACGAGAGAAGACGTGTTTTATTTTGTGATCCGGACACAACAATTGGCGTACGAGGTGGGATTCCGCCCTGAGTTTCGGCTGGTGTTATTTTGGTTCGTCTGGTGGATTGATACAGGTTAGTTTTTTTTCCTTTCGCACGAAGCTACTACCAGCACCAGATTGAGGAGGCTACGCCCTCTGAGCGATTGCTTTTTAGTACCAGAACATGTGGATTTATGGGATGGACAATTATTCCGGGGATTATGTCAATTGGAGGTTATGTTAATTTAATAAGTACTGCAGCAATTGTCATGAAGTGAACAGGAGTAAACGTGTATGACTTGATTTTCTCAATCGGGAGTGAAATATTGATGTTACGGTGGCTGCGAGTTAAAAACCTTAAAATTGATTATGTGCTGGTTGTATTGTTACTATGGAAAGCAGGTAAGTTAAACGAATTGTTTTACTTGTGGTTATACCGTTATCTTTAATGATGAACAAGAGATAGTAGACTATTGCAAATGGTACTTGCTGGAATGTGGAATTGATTGGTTGCTGGAATCAGGGCCAAATTCAGAAATTTTTTTTATGAATGAGAGCTGATCTTCTGTCGGGTGTGAGATCACTGCGTCCATTTTTTAGACCTATTGTGATATGAGAGCTGATACTTTGGGCGATAAATGTTGGAAGCGGTGGAAACGGGGGAACTACTTTCGCCAGTTGTCTAGAACTGTTGGTTCTAAATGGAAAAGACTGTTGGTCTTAGTATTGTATATTCTAAATCTGCTGGATTCAGAGGAAAAGATAAAAGAACAACAAATTTATACTTTTTTTTATTCTAATGCGGATGGTTAGAAAAGAGATTCTAACTGGAAAAGACTGTTGGTCTTATTACTATGTACTCTGAAACTGCTGGTATCAGACTGGAAAAGACTGTTGGTCTTATTATTATGTATTCTGAAACTGCTGGTTTCAGAGATGAGTGATTACTAAAACTGCAGGTTTTAGTAGATTAATTAATTGTTTCGTTGATGTGATCCTAAAACTGTTGGTTTCAGGGATTGGAATAGGACAGTCAGTCCTGGATATGGGAGGGTTACTGAACTGCTAGTCTAGTTATAATAAAGCCCGAGCAACATAAGTAGTCTAATATCAGGTTATTTAGTTGAGAATCGTTTTTAAGAGTTGGTAAAACGGTTTGTTGGGAAGGATGGTAATAACAATGAATATTTAAATCTTATAAATTGAAAACAAATCGGCAGCGTGGGTGAGAGATGAAGAAGAATAATTCGCAGATATGATAGAATTTGGGGTTTATATAATCTTTTATATAGCGAATTGTAATATGAACATATTTATACTACGCAAACTTAATTCCCACATGCTCTCTGGTGCTGGTAGATGAAGTAAAATCGTCAAGAGATTAAAATAATAAAAATAAATAAGCTTATTTTTCTCCTTTCTCAAAATTCGTTAGAGCAATGGAGTCCAGTAGACCTGTTCGGCCGTTTGACATGAACGTCGAAGATAATCGACAAGCAACGGAGTGGTCTAAATAGAAAAGGCAACTTGAATGCTATTTCAATGCCTGTAATGTCACGGATCGGTCAGACAAACTTACAAAATTACTTTTTCTCGGCGGCCCCGACTTGCAGGAGCTGTATGATAACCTTCCCGATGCTAAACGAGTACCTCTAGTGCTCAGTGATCCTCCATATTATGATGTGGCTATTGCTGCCCTTGATGCTCATTTTGAGCCTAAACGAATGATTGCATATGAAAGATATGTGTTTAGGCAAATGTCACAGAAACCATCTGAAAGATTGTCGGATTTTGCATTGAGGCTAAGAGTGCAGGCGAAGAGATGTGGATTTTTACCGGAAGTTTTCGAAGACATGATCATTGATTAGATAACTGAAAAGGGAAATTCAGATGTGTTGCGGATGGAGATTTTGAAACGAGATGCTAGATCTCTTAATGAGATTATTGCTCTGGGTACCGCAATCACAGAGTCGAAAGTGAGATCGATGCAAATGATGCATGCGGTCGTCCTGGTCATCTGAAGTCTAGTAAGTGGTGCCCGGCAAGAGGAGTAAAGTGCAATAAGTGTCAGGCGCCTGGTCATTATGCGAAGTGTTGCTTCAAATATAGCCGCTCCCTAAACCCAGAGACTCTGCAAAATCGCAGAAGACCGTTTCAAGATCCGACTGAGCGATTAGATTGGCACAACCGCCCGGTTAAACGTATAAGAGCGGCGACTGAAGAAGGTGAGAGAAACTCAGATGACGCAAACATTTTCTTCGCGATGGGCTGGAACGAGTTTCATTTCCGAATCGGAGGAGTCACAGTACCAATGACTATAGATTCAGGCGCGGACGTGAATATTATACCCTTGAATATCTGGCAGCAGATGAAAGCAGTTGAAGTTGAAGCGTACGATCTGTCTAGACAGCCTGATCGTGTACTCAGAGCTTATGCTAGTAAGGAGCCTTTGAAAGTCAAAGGTATGTTCTGTGCAGAAATTGCAGCGGGTCCAAACACAATGAAAGCGAAGTTTTACGTTGTAGACGGAGGCAAGCAGTGCTTGCTAGGAGAGAAAACAGCTCGGGAATTACAGGTGTTAAAAATTGGTTTTAACATCGCCGCTGTTGAACAGCCTGAGAAGGAGTTCTCCAAGATGAAGGGAATCGTTTTGGAAATTCCTATTGATCCGACAGTACAGCCCGTACAACAGCCTTATCGGCGTGCTCCAATCACCCTAGAAGATTTGATTGAGGAGAAACTGAATTCGCTCCTAGAACAAGGCATCATAGAACGTGTGACTCAACCGTCAGCTTGGGTATCGCCTTTGGTCCCAGTCTTGAAGGACACTGGGGAAGTTCGCCTTTGTGTCGATATGCGCCGAGCGAATCGAGCTGTACTGAGGGAGAAGCATCCACTACCGGTCATCGAAGAGCTGCTAGGCAGTATCAATGGAGCTACTCGTTTCTCGAAGGTGGATCTAAGGGACACTTACCACCAAGTTGAGATTTTTGAACGTTCGCGCGAGATCACAACTTTTATCACGAAATACGGGTTGTTCAGGTAACTGCTTCTGTTGAGTTATCTTTTGTTACTTATGAATTGGAATAAATGTCTCATTTCTCTCTTACAATGTTGTATTCTTTCTTTAATAGATATAAAAGGCTAATGTTTGGTGTGTGTTCAGCTCCAGAACTTTTTCAAAAAATTATGGAGTCGATAGTAGCGGGTTTGGAAGGAGTTATAGTATATCTTAACGATCTAGTTGTTTTCGGGAGAACTGAAGGAGAACATGCGACGAGACTACAAGCGCTCCTGGACAGACTGCAAGAGTATGGAATTTTGTTAAATTCGGCAAAATGCAAATTCAACGTCTGTAAACTCGAAGTCTTAGGGCATGAATTATCGGCGAATGGTATCAGACCTACAGAGAGCAGAGTGAAATCAATCGAACAATTTCGATGTCCATCAAACGTCGCAGAATTACGAAGTTTTCTAGGTCAAGTGACATATATTGGACGATTTATCCCAAACCTGGCTAGTAAAACTGACCCTCTTCGAGCGCTTCTTCGTGTGGGAACACCATTCACATGGGAGAACATTCATCAAATTGCTTTTGAATTTATAAAAGCTGCGATTTCCTCAGTAGGTTTCCTTGGATTTTTCAACCCTAAGGATACAAGCTTCCTTATTGTGGACGCAAGCCCTACTGGACTTGGAGCAGTATTGCTCCAAGAAAATGATAGGAGAGAAAAACGTATTATTGCTTTTGCCAGCAAAGCATTAACTGATCTTGAGAGGAAATACTTCCAGACTGAGAGAGAGGCCTTGGCCCTTGTCTGGGCCATTGAAAAATTTCGGCTGTACTTGTTGGGAACAACTTTCAAGCTAATTACGGACTGTAAACCTCTCGATTTTCTGTTCAGTCAACGATCTAAGCCATGCCCTCGAATAGAAAGGTGGGTGTTGCGAGTCCAATCGTATCGATTTGATGTCATTTTCGAACCAGGGGCCACCAATCTCGCTGACGCGTTATCACAATTGTCAGTTTCTCAACCAGAGCCATTTGATGATGAGAATGAAGCTTTCATCAAGACATTGGTGTCTTCATCCATTCCGAAGGCAATCACGGTTGAGGAAATTGAAACACAAACCGTGTCAGACAAGACTCTTAAGGAACTCGAATCAGCTTTAGCAACAGCTCAATGGACAGAATCAACAAAAATGTTTAAGCCATTTGAAGCAGAATTGTATCAGTCGGGAAACCTTTTGATGAGAGGGAGTCGTCTGATTGTACCAGAAGTTTTACGTACAAAGGTATTAGAGCTAGCCCATGAAACCCATCCCGGAATCGTATCAATGAAAATACGTCTACGTCAAAAAGTGTGGTGGCCTGGCATTGACAAGGAAGCGGAAAGGATAGTGAAAAATTGCAAGTCTTGCATAATTGTATCAGCGCTTGATCCTCCAGAACCTCTACGGTCGACAAGGATGCCTGAAAGACCATGGGTGGATTTGGCTGCAGATTTTGTCGGGCCATTACCGTCTGGTGATAATCTTCTGGTCATCGTTGATTATTTTAGTCAATTTATAGAGGTAATCGTGATGAAGCAAATTACGGCGAGTATGACGCTTAAAGCACTTCACGAAACATTTTGCCGTTTTGGAATGCCGGAGACTCTCAAGACTGACAATGGTCCTCAATTTAAAAGCGAGGAATTCAAAGGCTTTTGTGATCAATTCGGCATTATAATCCGTAAGACAACGCCATATTGGCCGCAAGCAAATGGAGAGGTAGAACGGGTGAATGGAATGATAAAAAAGCACTTGAAGATAAGCCAAGTTGAAGATACGGACTGGAAGTGGGATCTCCGAATGTGTGTACTAATGCACAATTCAACGCCGCATTCCACCACAGGCGTGGCTCCATCTGTTTTGATGTTTGGCCGGATTATGAAGGATAAACTACCGTCAGTCTCAGGTAACTTCAACAGGACCTAGAAGAAGTGGAGGACAGAGATAAAACGCAAAAGTATAAAAGTATGGAATACACGAATCTACGGCGGCATGCAAGAAGCAGCAACGTGAAGGTCGGTGATATGGTAGTCGTCAAGCGGCCTTTGAAAGAACAAAAGCTCGTTTCGAACTTTGCTCCGGAAGAGTGGAAGGTTGTGGATAAGAACGGTTCAGATGTAACGCTTTCTTCGAAGGATTCAGATCATGTTATTCAAAGGAATTCTGCTCACCTGAAACGACTAATTCCAGAAGATGAGAACGTCAATCCTGATCCCCTCAATCAGGAATTGCAGGGAACCATGGACAAGGAACCTGTCCGGAGTGAGACAACCGAAACCGTTGATACAACAACCCAGAATGGAGATCAAATGCGCTCCCGCAGGCCAAGGAAGCAGCCGGCATATATAAATGATTTCAAAGTTAACAGCGTTGATCTATTTTGAGAAGGGGAGGGATTGTAGAGTATAACTTCTCAGTGTAAAATGTGTTCAGCTACAGGGTTGGGTAAACACTGTATAGAATTAAGTAATATGAGTCACAGGGGTGAATGTCATAATAAAGATGAGTTTAGTTTGAGTCATACACGAGAGAAGACGTGTTTTATTTTGTGATCCGGACACAACAGAACGGCTTGCACATAATTGGTATAAACACTAAGTTGAATAAGACAAAAACTCAGTTATCACAGAAAAAGAAGACCGCCCAAGTAACCAGTAGGCCGTATAAACCGGTCCCAAGTCGGTTCTATAGTCGATTTAAAAGCATGGCTAACAGGGCTAATTGGAACTATATCGTAATTGAGGGCTGCTATAAAGCCACTTTTGGTTAATTATTCGGCTAATAAACTGCCTACTCGTTCCGAGTCACTGAAATAAAATATGTCAAAATTTTATAGCATGCGGACTAAGGAAAAAAGAAAAAAAAAATGTTTATTTTCTGAACCGTTCTTTTCTTTCTATGCTCCTCTCCAAAGTTTTTTTTTGCTGCTGGTTCCAGATTCGAACTTATGTAATTGAAGCTCCTTTCGGACGATTTTCATTGCATTTCCCAACTGCTCCACCAACTCATCAATAATTTACATCGCCCAGCATCATATATAAAGTATGGAAATTTGCTGTAGCCTTTGTGAGTATCCAGCAAAAGAAAGTTTAAGATACTGGTAATGCCAGCAAGGAAGTTAGTTAAACATGGATTCATTTCTTACTACATGAGAATGCCCAGATAGCTGATAGAATATGTTTTCTCGTGGTAAATCTCCTTTCCCCGCAATTGCTTTCACGTTATTTTTTGTACTTTTCCCCTTCCCGTTCTCTCTCATTAGTTAAGAAACTTCCAAACCCACTTCATTGTCAAAATCTATATTGAGCAAAGACATTTCACCAGCATTTCCTCTACTCACGCATTAATTTCTCGGGTAGCATTTATGAATCGGAAAAAAAATGTTCCCAATTTGCATCATCGCTCAACACTTTTTTTATATATTTTTTTATTAGGCACTCCGTGCTCGTGGCCACTACTGTGCCGGACTCAGTTGATCTGTAGCTGCTTTATCGATACAGATCTATTTTCAACTTATCTATATTTACATCTAGTTTCACTCTCTCCTACTCTTTTGACACATTCCACGCAATTTTAAATCAATGAAAATCATTTAAAAATTGAGTAAACATGTGTTTTTGCCCTAAACTTAAGCGTTTGGTACTAAAATTGAGACAGGGCTTTAGGACCCTATTGCGCCATTTGGCAGCAGCTCTAAATGCAGAGGAATGAGGAATGTCGTATTTCCGACGATTTTTTACAATTTATCTGTAATTTGGATACAAAAATGATGTACTACAATAATGTTCAGAAATAATAAAGGAATGATACTACGGTTGAACTTTTATGATTAGGCATGAGGTTAAGAATCTTGTAGAACAAAAACTGTAGAGAAATGTATGTTTTACAGGTACTTTAATGAACAGAAATCAATTTTATGACGTCAAAACCATCTCTAATCGGCATACAGTGTTCTCAGAAGTTGTAAAGTACTAATAATACGTTCAACTAGTGGTATTTATTTTGATTTTCGTTTTTCCAAATTCACGTTAGAATTTTTTGAATGTACAAAATAGCAAAAAAACACAAATTCGACTTGAGGCACCTCCTAATCTTCTCCAAATTGGATGAAAATTTGACTGGTGGTTTGTCTTAGTATTGCAGCTAGGACTAGGGGGTGACTGGTTGAATCCCAGAAATTTTGATTTTTGTGAAACTGTCTAACGCACATCTACGCCAAGGTGAGTGATTCCAAGTAACAGCACCAAAATTTGGTAAATTTTTTAATTCATTTTTTTCTATTGAGCTGAAACTTTGCACAGTTTTCCAGTTCCATCTAAATCGTCATTTTCCGATATCAAATCTTCAAGTTGAGTCACGACTAACTTTTCAAAAGGGTGTATGTGAAAATGGTTCAAAAATATTCAAAAAGCTGCACAGCAAAAACGGTTCGTTTGATTGCGGGGACGGACCTGGTGTAGTGGTTAGAACACTCGCCTCTCACGCCGAAGACCTGGGATCGAATCCCATCCCCGACATAGTCACTTGTGACGTAAAAAGTTATAGTGACGACTTCCTTCGGAAGGGAAGTAAAGCCGTTGGTCCCGAGATGAACTAGCCCAGGGCTAAAAATCTCGTTAATAAAGTCAAACCAACCAACCATCGTTTGATTGTTAGACAACTAAAGAAACAAAGTTAGACAACTAAATAAAGATTCAAAAAAAAAATACACACAGTAAAAAAAAATTTTTTTTGCATTAAAAACATAATTTTTGACACAAAAACTCAAATATCTCAAAACCCTATCGGAATACCAACGTAATTTTTTGAGGGAAAACGGACCATTATATTAGCTATCTACCATATTTGGTGATGGTAAACCAATAAACAAAAAAGTTATGACATTTCAAACATGTCACAATTTTCACATTTAGTAGAAAAAAATTTTTTTTTTCGGTGTAAATTATTACGGGAACCGCAGTTTGTTGCTGATTTTATTGTTAAGGGCCTTGCGTGAATTAAACAAGTCGCTTTCATGTATTCATTAGTATTATGTATATTATATGTATGAATATTATGTATATGTATAAATATTATATGTATATGTATATACACTGAAAACAGCATTGCGGTAAAAATTACCATGTTGATGGTTTAAATTAAATGCACAGCACCACTTTATTTGTGCAGACTACGCAGTGCATTCATTTCGAACTCTTCATGTCGTTATTTTTACCATGGTGGCAATGCAAGACTGAATCAGTCAAAACTACCATGTTTCATGGTTTTATTGATGACAAATAAAAGTTATTTTTTCAACCATCTCTTGCATTCAAAGTTACGACTATCGTGTAGTAAATTTTACTGATTAGGACATGGTAGCTACGAATACAACTTTCAGTGGAATTTTCAACCAGTAATTGCATTTAAAATAACAAAAGCCATGAAGTGGATTTTACAGAATACATGTATTTATCTAAAATTATTAAATCCTTTATAACGATTCACGCATAATGCATTCAGGTATGCAAATTTGTACAATATACCTATAGAACTGATCTTTATGATCGTCCGATATTTGGAAAATTTGTAATCTGATACATAATGCGTATATCTATACTAAATAATATATATTTTTTTAGTAAATAAATTTTGTATAATTATATTTTTAAGTTTTTGATAATTTGTACACAGTACAAAAAAGTACGGAATGAAATAAAATCTAATCGAATTAACTTAATGATTCTCAGACTTTATAGAACGGAGATGTAGTGACGCGTTGATCAAAGAACTGTTCCAGAACTTGAAGATTTTCCGAAGCCACTAACAGTTGGCGCGATTGGTGCTTAGCTGACTACGCCCGGCTCGTTGGATGTGATGACCGTCCAACTAAAAGCTGCAAAACTTTATCGGGTGGAATGGGTGGTACGCGCTCAAGAGGAATTTACGTTTTTTTGTGGAAGATTCGCTAAGGCTACCGACGTACGAATACTGATCCGATGAGCCTTTCCAGTGGAATAATTCCGGCTCATGGAATCGGATTGAATAGTGGCACAACAGCGCGTGCAAGCATACAACAAAAATATGTATAGCGCCAGCCCACGGTACAGTAAATAAAGTCACCAATGTCTAGAAAATAAAACCATATTATTGATGAAGTTTTAAAACATGTCTAACATGCTAACTTACCTTATACACCAAATTGATCTTCATGATGTGTCAACAATTGAGCTAGAACACCATGGGGAAGCCACTTCCCAATAGTAATTTTCCATGAATTTTATCACGGGCTAAAATAACAAGGAATTATTATGATTTTCCCTATCATATCATAATCATACTTACCATCAATCTCTTGATCCTCATGTATCTCTGATCTGTCGCTACTTTGATGCTTCATTAATTTTTTTTTGCTTTCAATAACAAAGTAAATTATCCACCTAACCATGCGAAAGAACTGATAGGCAAAAATGGCGTCCTTCACTGGGGATGAGCTTGAGATCTTTTTCTAGGTTGCAATTTATACCATGGCCATGGTAAAATCGAGAACATTATTCTTTTCTTATCACTACACATGTAGTCTATTTGACTTCAAAAAGTATAACTTTTGACTATAATAACAAAGTTGAAAGTACACAGTATTATAGTCTTATGACATGGTAATTTCAACAACATTGTTTCCAATATTAATACTATTTCATTTAATTTAAAAATATCTTGGAATAGTTGCGTTAATAACATTGTCATGATTAAGGTTACTACACCATTAGTTTCAGTGTATGTATAAATTAAAATGAATTAACAGATTACACGAAAATAAAATTTTTTTTTACCAGGATATTTTTTTTAGAGTATGATCGATGAGTTTCTAAATGTTATATACAAACTTTAAAAGTTTTGGATTTGGGTATGCGTTATGAGATCATGAAAACATTTTATTAATACTTATTTATTTATTTATTGTTATTCAATTTTTTTACAATATCGAACACTTTTGCATCATTATCAGTACAGTTCGAGTATAGTTTTGCTTTAATTTTATTTTCTGACAATGGAATGAAACAGTGAAATTTTTGGGTTCCTTGGATCGTTTTCGCGTTATTATATTGCTCGCTGAGCTCTGATGCCGTTAATTCGTACTCTTCAGTAGTAGTAAAACAAAATGATAATTTTTTTTAAATCTTCTTCTTTTCTGCGATTCGCCCAATCAAATAGTTCTTTTGCAGTTTTAATTGGATGCTCACGTTCTTTGGCTAAACTTGCTCTTGTGGCCATGCGCCTTATGGTTCCTCCAATAGCATCACAAGGACCTTTGCCATGTGACGTAGCAAAGAAATGCCATTCTGCATCAATTCCGTACTTTGATTTAAATTGACATAGGCTCGAAAAATTCTTACGGTTTTTGTACTGCGATGCTGCTCCATCAGACATGAAATATATCTTTCTGATTTCTTTATCCTTATCAACGCGTAAAAAGTTAATCATTTTGGCAATGAACAAATTTACAGATACTGAGTCGTGTCTTAAATCTTCGGAAATTACAATAAAACTAAAATGTTCAATTTGCGTACTTCCATTGAAATAAATAACGAATGGATGAATTGTAGCTTGTTGTACGTTCCAGTGATGGGACTCCCAGACAACCAAAATGTACGTATAACGAAATCACCTGAAGGCTTTGTATGTGCAACATTTCACTTATAAGATGCCGCGAAAAGGCCTTCTACGTACAAAAGTGGAGGCGATATGCGTGCATATATTATGTGATGAATAACAACATACAATGCGAGTGTATAAATATTCTACCGAACTAACCTGTGATCTTATGCGACTTAACTTATGATAACAAATGTTTATTTGACAGCTGCTACGACTTGATTCGATTTACTTTGTACGAGTGTACGGGACGAAACAAAATGTACAAATGAACTCAGAAAAGAAGTGTTTTATACGAGGAAGCTTATCAATCTGACGAGTTTATCCACGGTGTTTTGCGGGTTTGATGTAATTAGTATGAATAAACGAGTTGAAACGTAAACTTTCATGCGATTTCTGGTTGTCTGGGCTGCACTTCATCTTGCAATACAAAGCTATAGTTTTCAGAAAAATCACAAATGACTAAAAATTCACCATCTTGTAATGTATTTTTCGTATTTTTTTAAAAAGCGAGAGCAATCCCGTTTTAATAAAGTCGTGAGGAATTAAACTTTCTAATTTCAAGCAAAAAAATGACACAAACTCATCTACAGGTTTTACAATAGTTTCTAGGTCACACCTATCCGTGGTCACCCATTGCTCAAATGATAACTGATCAATATAATTTTCTTCAAACTCAGCGAATAAAGTATTTTCCAATGATGAAGAATCTGGACAATCCGAACAAGATCGTAGATAGCAATTTGATGTTGTATTTTGACACAAAAGACTACCAGTTAACATTTTAATATCCTTTGATAAATTTATTCTTTTCAAACTATGTAAGATTAGGTTAATATTTTCGTGTGTTGTGCACACACAAACATTATGTGTTCCTGAATTGGATAGAAGCTTGCATTGCCTTGGACGAAGGCTTGCAAATGAGGAAAAACCTACCTTAATATTTTCGTTAATTTCCTTGAAGCGTGTATACGCTTCTTTCAAAGTAGTCATCATTAATCGTTTTTGGATTGCTTGACGTTTTCCATCTTTTTTACAGCTACATAATCTTTTTGGCCAGGCATAGCTCTACTTACTTCATCGTCTTCAAAATATTGAATTATTTTTTCTTTTGTCTCATCTGTTAATGAAATACTCGACCTAGCATTTTTGGTTGCAAGACAGTTATTTTTGAATTGTTTTGCCTCTTTTGCTGTATTTCTATGGGGTTTTGAACTCATCAATTGCGTCTTGAATAGACCACGAGCTTGGTAGCATCGACAAAATCAATAATTTTTCTTTCCTTGTCGTGGCTAGATTCGAGAACCTTTCCTTCATATTCATAATTACCTCATCGTAGTCTGTATTTTCCACATCCTCAGGTCCTAATTTGAAGAGGTTTCTTCGTACAGCTTCGTTGATTTCACGGTATTTTTTCTCGGGATAATTGACGTAACCCATCTTCGTCCATTTAATCGGAGTCACTTTTATTCCAGCTATCCCTTCGTTGAAGCGTTCGATGTTGACCTTCTGGATGCACTCATCTTCTGATTGATTTGTTGAAACAGATGTCGCTGATGGTACAGTGGCAAGACTATCTGCACTTGGTACTTCTGGTAACTCCTCAGTTGTTGTCGGTGCATCTAGTAATTCCTCAGTTGTTGTTGTTTTCGAACTTCCTGCAACCTGATCCACCATGTACAGATTGCCCGTTTGTCAACGTTTAAACGGCAGGACGTACAAATGCGTAAATTTGTATTCAATGTAGACATTGGAGCATAACCAGCCGCTTTCAGTTTATCTATGGTGCTTTCGGTGAGATTTCGTAGCTCTTTCGAACACTTTTTTTTCTGCAAACGGCCTGCAACAGTTGAGAAAGCGACTACTCATGTTGCTCGTTAGATTTTAATAAACAAAATCACTTTTAAGTTTTTACTGACTAGTTTGGTGTCGTTTGCTTGACTGAAGAAAAATTTTACAATTAAATCTTTTATAACCATAGTGGTAGTATATTTTTAGCTTTTTCGTGAGTATGTTCATGGTATGTACCTATCATGTTTTTGATGTTGTTGAAGTTACTCGCTTTCTCCCAAATATGATTGACAAAGTCTATTCTCTACCAAGGCGGGTCTATACCCAGGTGTAATCAGATTTTAACTTTGTGGAGAAAACCAGCGCCGAGAAAACCGACCTGCTTTACGTATACTAGATCACCTGGGTATAGACCCGCCTTGTTCTCTATGAGGTAAACTAGTTGTATACCTGTATAGAAAACTTTTTTTGTAGCTTTTGTCTTCAATATTAGATTTCTTATAGGTTTCTTTTATCAAAAGGTTTCAACACTATTGAGAGAATTTTTCTTCAGTTACGTACAATAAAAAATATGACACTATCAAGACTTTAGATCACAACACTGGATCGCGTCTAACTTTCTAATATATGCTATAATAGTTAAACAACTTGTTAACCTCATGTGGTACCCTTAACAAAAAATTCAGCAACAAACTGCGGTCCTAAAAAAAATTAACAATGAAAAAAAAAAAAATTTCACTAAGTGTCAAATTTGTGAAATATTTGAAATGTCATAACTTTTTTGTTTATTGGCTTACCATCACCAAATTTTTATGGTAGATAGCTAATATAATGGACCGTTTTCCAATACGTTGGTATTCCGATAGGGTTTTGAGATATTTGAGTTTTTGTGACAAAAATGATGTTTTTAATGCAAAAAAAAATTTTTTTTTACTTTGTGTATTTTTTTGGAATCTTTATTTAGTTGTCTAACTTTGTTTCTTTAGTTGTCTAACAATCGAACGAACCGTTTTTGCTATGCAGCTTTTTGAATATTTTTGAACCATTTTCACATACACCCTTTTGAAAAGTTAGTCGTGACTCAACTTGAAGATTTGATATCGGAAAATGACGATTTAGATGGAACTGAAAAACTGTGCAAAGTTTCATATATTTTTGAAATGGTCGATCAGAATCGACTTGCATGCCTCCGTGGAATC
The DNA here is from genome assembly GCF_002204515.2 of Aedes aegypti. Classification (NCBI taxonomy): domain Eukaryota; kingdom Metazoa; phylum Arthropoda; class Insecta; order Diptera; family Culicidae; genus Aedes; species Aedes aegypti. Next base: position 209,044,770 of record NC_035109.1, on the reverse strand, counting down.
ACTCTACGTTAAAAAGTAAATTAAAGCTAAATTGGGTGCCTTAAAGAAAAAGGGATCCATGGAAGAATTTTGCAACCAAGTTGAGAAACTAACTCAACAGCTCGCAGCGACCTACATTGACGAAACTATACCTACTGACAAAGCAATGCAAATGGCTACTAAAAGCGGTATCGAATCTCTGATTAACGGAATAGACCATACGGATTCGAAACTGATTTTAAGAGCCGGTACATTCACTAAGATCAATGAAGCCATCCAAAAACTTCAGGAAAACTATTCTGAAGAAAGACAGAAATCCTCGATAGCACAAATTTTCTATACAAACAATAATCACAACCAACGTGGTCGTGGCCGTGGTGGATTCAACGGTGACAGAAGAAATTTTTCTTCTGGTCACAGATCATTTTCTCGTAATCATGATCAACCAAGATTTCAAAATTTCCAAGGCAATTATAACCAAGGACGCAATTATAACCAAGGACACAGTTATGGCCAAGGACAAAATTTTAGAGGTCAAAACTTCAGAGGACAAAATTTTAGAGGCCAATGGAATAGAGGAAGAGGACGATACGAAACACGTTCTACCTATTTCATGCAGCCTATACCGCAGGCAATACAACCCGGTTTTCAACAATTGTCGCCGGTAGCCTACCAACAACCACAACCAATTAACCAGCAACCAGTGTATCAACAACAACAACAACAACAACCAGCACAAAACAACACTTTTTTAGGCACACAGTTTGGTCGACATTTACAGTGAATGCATCGACCTCCAATTACGTTATTTTAAAAGTAGATCTATCGGAAACCCAGTGTACTTTTATTGTTGACACGGGTTCTGATATCTCTATCATTAAAAGTCATAAAGTAAAATCGTCTCAAATTTACTATCCTGAAGAAAAATGCGTCATATCAGGTATAGGAGAGGAAGGAATTCACTCTTTAGGAAGTACTTTCGCTAATATATTAGTTGAAGGTATACCTGTTCGGCAGAAATTCCAAATAGTTTCAACTGATTTTCCTATTCCAACGGACGGAATCATTGGAAAAGATTTCTTGGCGAGATATAAGTGTAAAATTGACTACGAACCGTGGATGTTGTCATTTACTGTAGACAATCAGCTTATTTCGATACATATTGATGATAATTTCCAAAACAATTTCTTTTTACCTCCACGATGCGAAGTTACCCGTTACATACCAAATCAAAATTTACAAGAGGATATGGTGGTACACTCACAGGAAATTCAACCTGGAATTTTTTGTGGGAATACGATCATATCAGCTAAAGAACCAATATTAAAATTCATCAATACTACCGATAAAGCAGCTTATGTCGCTTATTCCGATTTTAATCTTTATATGGAACCACTTAGAGATTATCGAATAGTACCGCACAAAAAGTACCAAGTAAACAAATCTATTAGACGAAATAAAATTTTGACTAATTTGGATACTCAGCACCTTACTCCACATGCTAAGCAAGAACTGGAAAAATTGATCATCCAGTATGAAGATATTTTTAACTTGGAAGATGAGAAACTAACAACCAATAATTTTTATACGCAGGACATTAACCTTACAGATAATGTGCCTGTGTACATACCCAATTATAAAACTATCCATGCCCAAGGTGAAGAAATCGAAAGGCAAGTTCAAAAAATGTTAAATGATGAAATTATAGAACCCTCCGTTTCATCATACAATTCCCCAATTTTACTCGTCCCAAAAAAATCGGACAATTCACATAAAAAATGGCGTTTAGTTGTTGATTTTAGACAATTAAACAAGAAAATTATGCCAGACAAATTTCCTCTACCAAGGATTGAAAGTATATTAGACCAACTTGGTAGAGCAAAATATTTTAGCACGCTGGATCTGATGTCAGGTTTTCATCAAATCCCCGTGAACGATGAGTCCAGGAAATATACCGCATTTTCTACCAACTCTGGACACTATCATTTTAAACGATTACCATTTGGATTAAATATTAGTCCAAATAGTTTTCAAAGGATGATGGCTATTGCTATGGCAGGTTTAACGCCTGAACGTGCATTTATCTATATAGACGATATTGTTATTATTGGATGCTCACTAAAGCATCATTTATCAAATTTAGAATCAGTATTCGAACGTATGAGAAAATATAATTTAAAATTAAACTTATCCAAATGTAAATTTCTGAGAACCGAAGTGACTTGGTCATAAAGTAACCGATAAGGGAGTATTGCCCGATGACTCAAAATTCAAAGCCATTAGGGATTACCCAATTCCCAAAAACGTAGACGATGTGCGTAGATTCGTGGCTTTTTGCAACTATTACCGCAGATTTGTCGAAAATTTTGCTGACATAGCTTACCCATTAAACCAACTACTGAAGAAAAACGTTACTTTTAAATGGACCGATAAGTGTCAAAATGCATTTGATCTTTTGAGACAACATAGCAAATTACTCCAAATCAAACAAACCTTTTCAACACCATATCACCCACAATCAATTGGTTCTTTGGAGAGAAATCACAGATGCCTCAATGAGTATCTGCGATCATTCACCAATGAGCATCAATCAGATTGGGATGATTGGATCAAATTTTATGAATTTTCGTACAATTCAACCCCTCACACGGATCATAGTTTCACCCCATTTGAGTTGATATTTGGCAGAAAGGCTAACCTTCCTCAAGACGTATTAGAAAACAGTAACGAACCAGTTTATAATTTCGAATCTTATAAAAACGAATTGAAATTTAAGTTGAGTCGATCTCACGAAATAGTAAAGCAAAAACTATTAGACCATAAATATCAAAGAAAACAGCAATTCGATAACAACCTCAATCCCATTTCCGTTGTAATTAATGACATAGTTTACTTAAAAAATGAAAACAGAAGCAAGTTAGATTCTTTTTATCTTGGACCTTATAAAATATTAAAAATTGTAGAACCAAATTGTGAAATCCAACATATACTTACAGGTAAAACCACAAATGTACACAAAAATAGAATAATCAAAGCATAAATTAGTTTCTTTTTCCATAACTTTAACTAGAGCCCCACCGAGCCTAACCTCACATAAAAAAAAGAGAAATTAAAAAAAAATAAGTAACATGATGAGGTAGGTGAAAGTTCCCAGCTTTATGCTGAGGAGTGCAAAATTCGGTTAGTCTAGTAATAAAGTTATTTATAAAAAAAATATAGCTAAGAAATATTAACAAAATCAAATTCATGTAAAATTCAAAATATTGTAAAGGCATCTGGGACCGGCAATCAAATAAATGATTCCATTACACTTTCTTTCCATTACATCATTTTCAAAAGGGGGGAGGTGTGCTATACACATATCGACCCAAACACATATTTCCCTTGTCAATCAGCGCAAGCAATAAAATGCATATTATGTTTTGTTACAACAGAATAGGTCAGGTCCGCGTAAGTGCGAACGATGGCCTCGGTGCAACATGCGTAAGCAGTTTGCATTGAGGCACTCGAGTGCGCCACATGTTTTGCTGATTGTACTTTAGCCACGCTGGTGGTCGTCCGTTTGGACGATGCGCTAAGGCTCAGGTTTCAACCCAAAAATGCTATCGCCGAAATATTGTCACCGCCGTCCCAGGCGTCTCCATCTATCTCTTTCTGACATTGTAACCAAATTGTAACCGATCAATTGTAAAGGCAAATAAAAGGAACCCATGTGAAAGGAACAAGGCAGTCTTGTTCTGACTCCAATACTATGCGTTTCAATGTACCGTCGTTGGGGGTGACAATGGGTCAAAAAGGGATATGTGCGATTTATTTTTTGAATAACTATCGCAATTTTACTCCAATAAACTTCAAATTTGGTGTGTATGTACTTTGATGGTACATTAACAACTGTTCAAAAAATTAAAGACAAATATTTATTCACAGCGGCACCACAAGTGAATGAAAAATGACCCAATCTCACCCCATAGAGGGGGTGACATTGGGTCACTGTAATCGAAATAACTTGTTTTTGAGAATATGATTTCAAAACCATTCACAACTAAAAAATATTGACAAAAAACGATGCAAACAAAACATAAAGATATCTAAGATGTTTCACAAGTATGATAAACCCACTTAAAAGAAAGATTATACTGAAAATTGAAGAGCTATGAGAAAAAATATGTAAACCCAACATTTATCGTCAAGCTTACATAAATTTTATTGGTTTTTCCCTCAGATTGTCTTCAAAGTCTCATCCCAATTGCTATAAAGCCCATTCAGTTTCCCCAAAGGTGTACTGAAACAGTGATTATTTTAAACCTTCGCAAATAGTTAAATTTCGGTGCGACATTCCACGATCAATAAATTTCAGGCAGAAGTTGACGTCATAACTCCAGTATTTCAGCGATCCAACTCATGTGTACTTCCGTGAGATGTTTCTATAACAGGCTTGCCCAACCTTTTTGAACCGCGGGCCAAACCGCAGAAAAAAAATTGTGTGGCGGGCCACATTTTTGGACGTTCAACTATATGCATGAAGTCTGACAAAACCAAACCTCGGATTTTCAAAAGCACAAACTAGAAAACTAGACAATCGTTCGCTGTAATTTTGATCGACTGGTCACCACCAGCTGATGACAATTCGACCAAATTTTCAGCTTGAATGGTTGTTTGGTTCCCTACACACTTAAATTATTTTACGGATTCCTGTAAAATCTCAACAGCTGAACAGTTCGGTGAAATTAATTAACGGAGTACGGTAAATTTTTACAGTATTCCGTGAAAAATCACCGGAATCCGTAAAATTTCGACGTATTTGTGGTGTTTTATTTCACCGAACTGTTCAGCTGTTGAGATTACGGTGAAATTCACCGTAAGAGCTTAGTGTATATATTTGTGCTGTTGAAAATTCGAGGCTTAGCATCGATGTATTTTCGCCTTAAGTTCCAAAATTGTTTATCACTCGTTACGTTCTCATAAAATAAACACAGTGAATATGACAAAAGTCAGTAAACGAAGTTCAACGAAACAAATTTCATTTGGAAAAACCGAAAAACAAACATCCTGCTAGATATTGTAGAAGCCCCTTTCAAAATTATGAAATAAATTCCAGTATATTTTGAAAGATCTGAGTACACCAGAAATTAAAAACCCTATGAGAAAAGTGCCCAGGATTTTATAAAATCATACTCCGAATTCTTCCAGAACCCGACCTAGTATTATCAGAATGGCCCAGAATGTTTAAAAACCCTGAACAAGCTTTTACGAAAATCTTGGTTGGAATTTTCAGGTTTTTACAAAAATCGTGTCTATGATTCCTTCAGAATCTCACCCAATAATCATTCCGGAATCCTTTCTTGAAAACGTTGTGAATGCTTACCAGTACCGTCGATGGGGGTGACAATGGGTCTAGGGGGTGAGATTGGGTCAAAACGGAAAAATATGTTTTGTGAAATATTTCAGCTAATAACGCTGATATTACTAAAATTAATAATTCAAATGTTAGAGAACATATTTTTGCACATAATTCAAAACAATATACATTTTTAGAAATAGTAGTTTTTGTTTACTACATCAATAAACTTGCATGTTGAAACTAGATAAAATTTACAACATTAAATTTCTCCTGTACAAAGTATCACGCATGTACTCTAGTCTCTATTGTTGTATTAGTAGAATGTTGAAAGTCTTTTCATTACACATCACAGGTATTTTCCGGAATCTGTTTGATTTTCCCACAAAAAAAATCATTTCTTTCGGTATGATGTCTGAAACATTGAAAATGGGGGTGAGATTGGGTCAAGCAAGAACGATAGTAAATGAAATTCCAAATACAGCATCTCTGAAACATCAAACAAGTCTACTTGAGTATTCCGTGCATTGAATAACAATATAACGCATTTTGACAACTTCTCAAACCTGCAACTGTGTTTCGTGCGCAGCAAAATCGTAAATTTTTATCAAAAGGCTGTTTTTTTTTTCTAAATTTGATTATTTATCAGCGTTTTCATATTATAGAAACATCTCACGGAAGTACACATGAGTTGGATCGCTGAAATACTGGAGTTATGACGTCAACTTCTGCCTGAAATTTATTGATCGTGGAATGTCGCACCGAAATTTAACTATTTGCGAAGGTTTAAAATAATCACTGTTTCAGTACACCTTTGGGGAAACTGAATGGGCTTTATAGCAATTGGGATGAGACTTTGAAGACAATCTGAGGGAAAAACCAATAAAATTTATGTAAGCTTGACGATAAATGTTGGGTTTACATATTTTTTCTCATAGCTCTTCAATTTTCAGTATAATCTTTCTTTTAAGTGGGTTTATCATACTTGTGAAACATCTTAGATATCTTTATGTTTTGTTTGCATCGTTTTTTGTCAATATTTTTTAGTTGTGAATGGTTTTGAAATCATATTCTCAAAAACAAGTTATTTCGATTACAGTGACCCAATGTCACCCCCTCTATGGGGTGAGATTGGGTCATTTTTCATTCACTTGTGGTGCCGCTGTGAATAAATATTTGTCTTTAATTTTTTGAACAGTTGTTAATGTACCATCAAAGTACATACACACCAAATTTGAAGTTTATTGGAGTAAAATTGCGATAGTTATTCAAAAAATAAATCGCACATATCCCTTTTTGACCCATTGTCACCCCCAACGACGGTATATAAAAACAAACCTGCTCAATACTCTATCATTTTTTCGCTTAAGATTCTGTCAAAATCCTACATGGTGTTATATGGTAACCTTTCCCAGGATTTTAGAAAATTACGTTTTAAATCACGCCCACCTGTTGGTAAAATTTACTTTCAAATTTCTGTGAAAATTTGAGCCTTGACTTAGTAAAATTTTGTTTGAAAATTTATCCTTTTGACAATGACATTTTTGTTGTTATCACAATAATAGTAATCTGATATTTGTGTTTTCTCCGTTTTCTCTCATAATGAACCTCAAATCATTATCTCAAGTCAAATTTATAAGTAGAATAAATTTAACCTTTATAAAAACTGCAATCGGCAGTGCTTGAATCTAGCTGCAAAATGCCCAGATTCTAAAATTATGAACTCAAATCATTCACAAAATAAACAGTTTCCGAGCTTAAATGTTAGCTTGAAACTAAATTGCAAATTGAAACGGTTAGTCTTGGTATGCTTTATTTAACTTCGGGTTGGTAGAATAGCCTACGGGCCAAATATGAGAAGTATCTTTGAACCCTTCGCGGGCCGCATAAAATGAGGTCGCGGGCCGGATGCGGCCCGCGGGCCGTACGTTGGGCAGGCCTGTTCTATAATATGAAAACGCTGATAAATAATCAAATTTAGAAAAAAAACAGCCTTTTGATAAAAATTTACGATTTTGCTACGCACGAAACACAGTTGCAGGTTTGAGAAGTTGTCAAAATGCGTTATATTGTTATTCAATGCACGGAATACTCAAGTAGACTTGTTTGATGTTTCAGAGATGCTGTATTTGGAATTTCATTTACTATCGTTCTTGCTTGACCCAATCTCACCCCCATTTTCAATGTTTCAGACATCATACCGAAAGAAATGATTTTTTTTGTGGGAAAATCAAACAGATTCCGGAAAATACCTGTGATGTGTAATGAAAAGACTTTCAACATTCTACTAATACAACAATAGAGACTAGAGTACATGCGTGATACTTTGTACAGGAGAAATTTAATGTTGTAAATTTTATCTAGTTTCAACATGCAAGTTTATTGATGTAGTAAACAAAAACTACTATTTCTAAAAATGTATATTGTTTTGAATTATGTGCAAAAATATGTTCTCTAACATTTGAATTATTAATTTTAGTAATATCAGCGTTATTAGCTGAAATATTTCACAAAACATATTTTTCCGTTTTGACCCAATCTCACCCCCTAGACCCATTGCCACCCCCATCGACGGTACTCTGTACATACCGAAACATCCTTTAGCACCCTGGTCTCCGGGTACTGCTACTCCCAAGGGTAGTAATTAGAAGTCAAGAACTAATGTCAAAGAACTTAGTCTCCGGACAGACTATGTTACTACGAAATCTCACCGAAAGCACCATAGATAAACTGAAAGCGGCTGGTTATGGTCCAATGTCTACATTGAATACAAATTTACGCATTTGTACGTCCTGCCGTTTAAACGTTGACAAACGGGCAATCTTACATCATCGGTGGATCAGGTTGCAGGAAGTTCGAAAACAACAACAACTGAGGAATTACTAAATGCACCGACAACAACTGAGGAGTTACCAGAAGTACCAAGTGCAGATAGTCTTGCCACGGTACCATCAGCGACATCTGTTTCAACAAATCAATCAGAAGATGAGTGCATCCAGAAGGTCAACATCGAACGCTTCAACGAAGGGATAGCTGGAATAAAAGTGACTCCGATTAAATGGACGAAGATGGGTTACGTCAATTATCCCGAGAAAAAATACCGTGAAATCAACGAAGCTGTACGAAGAAACCTCTTCAAATTAGGACCTGAGGATGTGGAAAATACAGACTACGATGAGGTAATTATGAATATGAAGGAAAGGTTCTCGAATCTAGCCACGACAAGGAAAGAAAAATTATTGATTTTGTCGATGCTGCCAAGCTCGTGGTCTATTCAAGATGCCATTGATGAGTTCAAGGCAATGCAAGCTTCTATCCTATTCAGGAACACATAATGTTTGTGTGTGCACAACACACGAAAATATTAACCTAATCTTACATAGTTTGAAAAGAATAAATTTATCAAAGGATATTAAAATGTTAACTGGTAGTCTTTTGTGTGAAAATACAACATCAAATTGCTATCTACGATCTTGTTCGGATTGTCCAGATTCTTCATCATTGGAAAATACTTTATTCGCTGAGTTTGAAGAAAATTATATTGATCAGTTATCATTTGAGCAATGGGTGACCACGGATAGGTGTGACCTAGAAACTATTGTAAAACCTGTAGATGAGTTTGTGTCATTTTTTTGCTTGAAATTAGAAAGTTTAATTCCTCACGACTTTATTAAAACAGAGCAATCCCGCTTTTTAAAAAATACGAAAAATACATTACAAGATGGTAAATTTTTAGTCATTTGTGATTTTTCTGAAAACTATAGCTTTGTATTGCAAGATGAAGTGCAGTCCCATCACTGGAACGTACAACAAGCTACAATTCATCCATTCGTTATTTATTTCAATGGAAGTACGCAAATTGAACATTTTAGTTTTATTGTAATTTCCGAAGATTTAAGGCACGACTCAGTATCTGTAAATTTGATTGGGCGAATCGCAGAAAAGAAGAAGATTTAACAAAATTATCATTTTGTTTTACTACTACTGAAGAGTACGAATTAAGGGCATCAGAGCTCAGCGAGCAATATAATAACGCGAAAACGATCCAAGGAACCCAAAAATTTCACTGTTTCATTCCATTGTCAGAAAATAAAATTAAAGCAAAACTATACTCGAACTGTACTGATAATGATGCAAAAGTGTTCGATATTGTAAAAAAAATGAATAACAATAAATAAATAAATAAGTATTAATACAATGTTTTCATGATCTCATAACGCATACCCAAATCCAAAACTTTTAAAGTTTATATATAACATTTAGAAACTCATCGATCATACTCTAAAAAAAATGTCCTGGTAAAAAAAAAATTATTTTCGTGTAATCTGTTAATTCATTTTAATTTATACATATATACATATACATATAATATTTATACATATACATAATATTTATACATATAATATACATAATACTAATGAATACATGAAAACGACTTGTTTAATTCACGCAAGGCCCTTAACAATAAAATCAGCAACAAACTGCGGTTCCCGTAATAATTTACACCGAAAAAAATTTTTTTTTCTACTAAATGTGAAAATTGTGCATGTTTGAAATGTCATAACTTTTTTGTTTATTGGTTTTGGTATTCCGATAGGGTTTTGAGATATATGAGTTTTTGTGTCAAAAATTATGTTTTTTATTGCAAAAAAAAATTTTTTTTACTGTGTGTATTTTTTTGGAATCTTTATTTAGTTGTCTAACCTTGTTTCTTTAGTTGTCTAACAATCGAACGAACCGTTTTTGCTGTGCAGCTTTTTGAATATTTTTGAACCATTTTCACATACACCCTTTTGAAAAGTTAGTCGTGACTCAACTTGAAGATTTGATATCGGAAAATGACGATTTAGATGGAACTGGAAAACTGTGCAAAGTTTCAGCTCAATAGAAAAAAATGAATTAAAAAATTTACCAAATTTTGGTGCTGTTGCTTGGAATCTCTCTTTTGTGGTTAGCAGACTGCCTATGTATCAGGCGTGCGCGTGGAAGTAGGAAGCGTTAGGGAAACGGTTTCTTGTCCGTCTCTGGTTCTAGCGTTTGCTATGAACGAATAGTTTGAGTGTGATATATTTAGAATGAAAAATAGAAGCAAGTGAGAGATATACAACTACAAAGTACGAGGAAAGGGACGGGCCTGGGATTGAACCCATGACCTTCTGCATATGAAGCAGAAGCGGTAGCCATCAGACCACCAACCCCCTCTACCTCTTTGTTTTTGCCGTACTGTAGAAATATATTACTGTATGAAGTTAACTATCTCCACAGCTATTGGCGTGCATCCCAATCAGGTACTACATTTCGGATAAAATTTAGTACCTGTTTTGGATGGTAGATTCGAATTTCATTAGGCTCTAGCAGGCCTTTATCTAAATGTTTGCCACGCTTGTGGTATAGTGCAATACACTTGCACAACAAATGTTCAGTGCTCTCGCTTTCTAATTTACAGAAACGACACATATCTTCTTGCAATTTACCTATAATTTTGAGGTAACGTTTGCTGGGGCAGTGGCCTGTTAATAAGCCAGTATAAGTACTTAGATCGTGTTTATTGAGGTTTAATAACCTCTGTGTTTGATAGGCATCTGGTTCAATGAATCGTTTGGACTGGCGAGAGTCCATTGCGTTCTTCCAGTTGAGTTTAATTTTTGCTTTCATCCAGCTCTTTAATTGCATTTTCAGAGAACAAGAGGCCATTCCGAAGAATGGATGAGGCCCGATAAATTGCATGGAAGAACCTTGTTTTGCTAACTGATCAGCTTTTTCGTTTCCTTCTACAGACCCATATTCACTATTGCAGGACAGAATAGGTGCGTACAGTAGCGGGTTCTGCCGCCACCTCTACAAATGCTGGACGATCCGTTACAAAACAAGTATTGTCAGATCGGTCTGAAAATGCAGTTTGCCTAAAATTGATTTGTCTGTTACCCTGTTTCGGAAGTATGGCGTATTAGAGCGCAACTGGATGCGGATCGAATACACCCCTTCCAAAGTTAGGTATCTCGCATAGATACTGAGAAAAATCTAACATCGGCGAGAAACTTATTCTAACTTTTTATCGCGCCGACAATATCACCCGTTTTGTATCTGGATCGCACATCATATATAGAATCAGATGCTATGGCAGAATAGACTGGGATATTTGGCTGACGTCTCCCAAACAGTACTGAAAAGTAGCACTTTTAAGCATTGTTTTTTGGTAGGAAAAGCAGGCTATTATGTAGTGTATCTTATCCATGAAAAGTTGATTGGTTTGCAATGGAATCGCAAAAAATATATATTGTTCAGTTCAAACCATATCAGGGTATTAACCCCTCTATCGGCAGCTTCAATTTCTTATCGCTAGAAAAATATTCAAATCGCGATAATGTTTATTGATTTTTTGCACCATTTTTCACAAGATCTCGGAAAACTCTTCTAGTTTAAGAATCCGTGTCGATATTAATCAAGGTGATCTAGTTTTGAAGATATTCCGATGTTCCTTGGGGGACCGACATTATCCTTATAAAATGTCTTTGGCGGCCATTTTGGTTTTGGTCAATTTATCAAAAATAAAATAAAATGTGTACTATACAATGCCAAGTGGTTAGAAGCTGCTCTGAAAAAGTCATACAAATCGGTTCAGTATGCTTGGAGAAATCTGAAAATTACGATCTGCGGTTTTTCAGAGTTTTCAAGATCTTTATTTGTCCAGCATGGTACCAGAAACATAAATGCTCATTACTCAAATACGGATGCATCAAATTGCTTCATTTTTTCACAACATACTCGCATTGATGAATCATTCCGACGAATGAATATCCGAATACGATTAAAATTTTGTAGCCTGAGATATTTAAGTGAATTATGGCTACGAGTTGGTCCCCAAGGAATTTTGGAATATCTCCGGATCCAGATTACCAATTATCAATATCGACCCATATTTCAAAACTAGAAGAGTTTTTTGAAAGCTCGTGATAAAAATGTGCAAAAATATCAAGAAACAAAAAAGTTATCGCGATGTGAATATTTTTTTAGTGGTAAAAAATTAATCTGCCGGTAGAGGGGCAAACGTATGCAAAGTCAATTAACCCAATTGAACAACGGCCCCAATGATGAATTAGAATTTTATTCGTTTGTACCTATGTTAAGGCTTCAAATATTTTTCTTTGGCTTGGGTCTCCCATGTGGTCTCGGACATAAAAGGAAATTACTATTTGCATAAGCCTTAATAGTAACATGGAAAACAAAATTGTTGACTCACTCATTTTAAAATTTTTTTTCTTTGCTTTCTTCAGAGCTTGGACCTAGTTGCTCATATTTTTCAAAACTTAAGGTTTTGAAAATATCTCATATCTCTCTCTTCTTTTACTCATGTGTATACTACTGAGTATGTCTCTCTATCATATCTGAAATGAATAACAATGAGAATGGTTCAGATCGTCAGATAATGCGCACAACTTCAAACCTCACCAACGCTTCAGATTTTTGGAGGCCTTAAGTTACAAACTTAGGTAGATTTGATTGGAAATTATAATTCATGAAGTAAATATTTACAAATTTAAAACCATAATTTAACTCAACATTTTCAAAATAAGTATCTGAATCTACTCAAGTATCTATATGATGTAGAACTAAACGCGGCCCTCATCGAAGGCTCAGTTCTCTCATGCGTGCTGTCGATTGAACAACAACATGGAAAATAACTTACAAAACACACATTTAAGTGGGCCCCTTAAATATGGGGGCCCCAAAGCCATGGTAAACCCGGGCCCACTCTAAACCTTGCCCTAAAGCATTATAAATAAGGGCCCCTTCTTGTACATCGCTGACCCAAAAGTTAAGCTTCCCGAGGAGAAAAAAATAACTCGCAATAACATACTAATACCATATAGTCAGTTTCCACCAAGCTATGTCGAACTTTTAATGCTATGAGAAATCCGCACTTCGATTTTGGGGCCCCTAGGATTTCGGGGTCCGGTGCGGACCGCACCCACCGCACCCCCCTAGCTACGCTACTGCTACCACATGATATAAACGTGTAAAAATCAGTGAACGATCACATCTCAATGAGAACAGACGCGTGTGTTCGCTCGTGCGTTTATTCTAGTTGCCTCTCTATAGTTCACGGTCTTTGTACCAATCGGTAGAAATGTGCAGTGAAGCAACAGTGAAATGTACGTTGGCTTTTATCTTCCCCGGAGATGCCGCTCAACCATCTCTGTCAGATATGGCTCGTTTTATCAAATCGATAAATGGAGATCATTCGATGATGGAGACCGTGTACAAAATATCCGACGAAAAATCGGTTTTTATTCGATTCAAGAACGAAGAAGCAATGCTGTTCTCCTTGGAGCATAATCCTGATACGCTCCCTTTCCATTACACCGATGGGAAGACAGTATCGGTACGTATATCCGTGGCGGGAGGAAATGCTCGCTATGTGAGAGTGTTTGATTTACCACCAGAGATACCAGATTCGGATGTTTCGTCAGTATTGTCAAAGTACGGTAAAATCAAGCGTACCGTGCGTGAACGGTTTCCAGCCGAGTTCCAGTTGGATTTGTTTACTGGAGTCCGAGGAATTTATATGGACGTTGAAAAGGAAATTCCTGATGTGCTTTACTTCTGTCAACGGAAAGGTAAAATTTTCTATAACGGAAAGAAAACGAGGTGCTTCGGATGTCATTCAGATACCCATCTGAAAAAGTCGTGTCCGGTACTCCTAGTACGACGGAAGGCGATCCATCAAGGGCAACCGGTAAATGTCAAGGGCAAACATCAAGAGAAAAAAGAAGCTGACGCTATTGCTGGGATTGGTGTGGAAGATATTGGCCAAATCAAACAACGTAACGAAAAATTAAAAAAGAAAGCGAAACAAAGTGAGACAAAGAGGCAGCGGTCAATCGATTCGGATGCTGGAAATCAACAAATGAAAAAGCAGAACAAAGTGGACTCATCATCAAGCGATAGTGAGAGCTGTCTGAGCTCGATTCCTGAACTATCTCTCGAAAAAAGAAGATTTAGAGTTCCGTCGTATGAGTGGATCGAAGGAGAAAATGAACGGCATCAACTGATAGAGGAAGATAAAAGAAGAATTGCTGAAGAACACAATTTAGCTGTAAACTTAGTTGAAGTTTATCATGAATAGTTTTATTGTATTCTAGCATAATACAAATATGTGTATGAGTTTATGATAATTTTGATTTCGGCTCCGCAAAGTGCTACACACAAATGATTGTAAACGAAATTTGAAAAAAAACGTGTAAAAATGGCAAAGAAATCTCTCAGATATTAACCGTGAAAGAGCTCGAAGTACACTAAGTTGAGAAGCAGGCGTTGTCCCAATTGGGACGTATTGCCAGAGAAAGGAAGTAAATTTGCTACCCTTAAAATGCCTATTCTAAAAATAATCAAACACTTCTTATGAATATTGAAATGAATCTCATGCAGTTTCATGGCATGGTGAAGTTTATCTTCCGAACTCATGCATACCCTCCCGCCAACCGTGTTGCACCGCAGCACGACTGCAAGTGCAAGGATATGAAGTCAGCAAGGAATTTTAAATCACACGCATCGTCATACGCTCTCATCTCACACCTGCCGAGAACTTTATTGTTGCGCATAAAACTAATTCTCCGTTGTGCGCATTTTCGAAACAAACTTCCGCACCAATGTTTTCCCTCGGCGGAGATACGGAACGCAATTTGAGGATGCGATTACCACCTCCTTACAACAATACCAGCGATCGTTCTCACGCCAGAAGTCTTATGTCATTTTTCTTTTTGTGAGCTTTGTCGGTGATGAAAATGTAAATAAACCAACGTCAGGATAATTTTTGTTCGGAAGGGCTGCCAAAGGAATTTTGAAAAAGGATTGAAAATCCAAACTCTTATATCTTCCTTACCATTCTTACCATAAAATTAGTGTTTCAGCTTTCTAGGCGGTGATTTAAAAGTGGCCCATTGACGATGTAGGTTTACATGAAAATTACAATGGAGAAATTTTGAAAAATTTCACGTTAGTACTAGAGCGTGAGTATCGTGAGTATTATTATTATTTGTTTTATTATTCATTTTTTCAGCAAGGGGAAAAGCCAAGATGGAAACATTTTCATATTCATTATTATGTTTCAATCCCAGGCGTAAAAACCCCAATTTAAAGAGTGTACAAAGTTTCTTAAAACTAGTTTACAATTATTGTTTTCCCCTAACTAATAGTGCAAAATGTTAATCATAATAGACCTCAGACAGCCAGAAGACTGATTTGGAGGTCTTACTTCTCCTATATGTGTGCACAAGAGAGTCATCAAATCATTAGTTTAGTTCCTTATAAAATGTTATCCATAACAAAATTTTTAAGTTCTTTTTTGAATAAGTATAACGAAATAATTTGTTTTAAATTCATTGGCAAATTATTGAAATTGACAATTGCTGGATATATGCATCCAAATCTTATGTAATTAGTTCTGGGTGTCACAAGGCTCATATTACCTATATTCCGTGTATTATGTTGGTGTAATTCATGCGATGATTGAATATCAAAATTGTGCTTAATTAAATTACGTTTTACTTTGAAAATAAACAAAACTGATTCAAAAAATCTTATTTGATTTAAGTTCATTATTCGATTATTTATGTATAAATCTGGCGTTCTTGTGTTTGGATCTAAATATTGTTCCCAAAAGATAGTCCGCATGAATTTATTCAATGTAGTTGCAATTTTGTTCATGACGTAAGTAGGAGCATTTTGCCATATAATGTTCAAATAACTTATTTGCGAGTGAACGTGAGCATAAAAGAGATTCTTCTTCTCTTTGACCGGAAGCATGTAACTACTATGCTTTAGGACTCCGAGAAATTTAACTAGCTTTCTATATACATGATCAACGTGCATATTCCACTTCAGATTTTGTTGCAATAAAAGCCCTAAATAGGATGCAGAGTCAACTCTTTCGACTTGTTCGTTACCTAGCCATAAACTATAATTTATATTATTAAAACGATCAGTGCTTGAAAAAATGATAAACTTAGTTTTTGTTGCATTTACTGTTAATCCATTGTCGTAAAACCACCTGTGAATTATGTCCAAATCATGTTGCATGTCCGAATATAATGATTCAATATTATTAGCGTTATAAACAATGGAAGCATCATCAGCATATAATTGGAGTTTACCTTTGAGTGGCAACTTAAAAATATCGTTTATGAACACAATAAAGAGTAATGGTCCTAAAATTGATCCTTGAGGAACACCATACTTGACTATTTCTAAATGGCTAATCTGATCATCAATAGTTACGCATTGTTTTCTGTTCTTAAGGTAAGTTTCAATTAAACGAAAAGCGTTTCCTCTTATACCATAGCTGTACATTTTTCTCATCAGTACATTATGTGGCACGCAGTCAAAAGCCTTAGAAACATCTATAAAAATGGTCGAACATATTCGCCGATTGTCAATATTATGTTGAATTAGATTAACTAAATTAACAGCAGCACTTGTAGTATTGGATTTTGGTTGAAACCCGTATTGATTCTTATCAATTATATTGTTTCTAGTGAAAAAATTGGTTAATCTGCTATAAATAATCTTTTCCAGTGGTTTGGACAATGTGGGGAGTATTGAAATAGGCCTGTAGTTTCCTAAGCAACTTTTTTGTCCATTTTTATAAATCGGCACAACTTTGGCTGTTTTAAGGCAACATGGAAAAACACCGGTTTCCAACGATACATTTGCAAGGTCTGTTAAAATAGGTATAATCGTTGTAGCATTTCGTTTGATAAGTTTGGCGGGTATTTTATCAACTCCAACAGCGCTAGTACAATTGAGTTCTTGAACGAAATTACTCATTTCATTATATGAAACTGGTAACATTATAATAGAATTTGGAATAGTATTATTCATAGTAAATTTTTTTGTTTCATTATTGAATGCCAAAGATAAATTATCGTACAGTTTATTTGGTATACTAACAAAGTATTTTTTGAAAGCATTACATATATCCAATTTGTTTTTTAATGTTATATTATTAGATACGATATCTGTAATACTTTTCCTTCGATCACAACTATTACCTCCATAAATAATTTCATTTAATATGTTCCAAACCTTTCTGATATTGTTCCGATTTTCAGCAATCAAATTATGATAACACAATTTCTTTTTATGTTTGATTAGTTTAGTAACATAATTCTTCTGTCTTTTATAGTTACATTTAATAATATCATTTTCTGGCCACTGAATCGTTCTTCTGTAAAGTTGATCTCTCAACCGAATTTCTCTTAATACGTTTTCGTTGATCCATGGTGCCCTGTTATTAATTCTATTACTTGAACGGAGCTCATATGAGTTACAATTCATAGAGTTTGTAATTATTTCTGTTAAACTCTCGAAACTCTCCACACCCTCCAATGTTTGTTGTAAATCTATAGATATACGATCAAAATCCAACCGAACACATCGACTTAAACCACGATTTACAGTAATACGATTACTAGATCCGAAGCTGATTAGTATGGATTTATGATCAGTAAAACTAACATCATCTAAGCTCATGGAAAACGTATGATTACACAAATCAGTCACAGCGTGATCTAATATTGAAACTACATCGCCATGTCCATATGTAGTGTAATTTCTATGAATACGATTTAAACACGTAAATCCATTCGATTCTAGCATTGATAGATATTGTTGGGAATTTGTACTGAGCAAATTAATGTTAAAGTCACCAACACAAAGCATTCTTTGATTCGATTCAAAAATAGAATCTAAATATTCAATGCTTTCCCTGAAAGGAGCATGTGGTGGTCTGTATATTACAGATACTTTTATGTTCGGTTCCTTCAATGACAGAATGATTGCACTACCTTCACAAAATTCTTCAATCCTTATCGTTTCATACTCTATAGACTTATGAATAAATATACAGGCTCCACCACCCGATCTGCTTGATCTAGGACAGCAGACAGCATCGTAATTTGGTAGGTTACATTTATTTAACTCATCACTACTCAATCTCATCTCCGATATACATACAACGTGAATAGTAATTTCGAATTGCAAAATATACAACAACAAATCGTCGATTTTGTTCCGGATTGAGTTAATATTTATATGCAGTAAGTTGATCTTAGTATTCGAGAAAGTATCATTAGAGTTAGGATAATGTATATTCAAATTGTCGATTAATTGCACATTACTGATAAAATCATCATCATTGGTATCCGTAGAGTCCACCGTATTGGTTCAACATAATAGTCGATACGATACTAACACCATCCACAGCAACCACACCACCAGCAACAACAGCAACAGCACACACTAGGAGATTTCAAGCCTTCCTGGGAGACGAACGTAGTTTGTTGATGTCATCAATGGAATCAATGACGTAGACTTCGGCAGCATCATCGCGTTTGCAGTAGATGTTACCTTTGGTACACCACACATACTTGTATCCATGGGAAACTCTGAGAGTCTTCGCCTCTCTGAAAATCTGCCTCGTTTCTCTGGTCAAATTTTCGTTGATGTAGATGTTTGTGTGGTTACGCTTGTTGTTCGGTGATGATCTGGAGTTGTTGGAAGATAGCCGACCAGGCTGCACCGCATTGCCGAAGTCAATTTCATCAAGATAGATTGACTTCCCCTTACGAGCGCGCAGAATATCATTTCGGACCTTCGAGTTACTAAATTCAACAAGAATCATCCCATTTCTGGCACGCTGAGCCCTCTCGATATCGGTAGAGAACAGCTGAACCCCAACAGCAGCAGCAACTTTCGTAACGATGGTCGACTCGCCCATTGTGAGGTCCTTAGGTATACCGTTGATAACAATTTCGTGTTTTAGCCCAATTTGCTCAGCTAAACGTAGTCGTTTCTTCATTTCGCCAACTGAGTTGCTGAGAGCACGGATCTGGAGATCATGGTCACTCACGGTACTCAAGCAACCGGCAAAATCCTTCTTCATTTCTTCATGGAGCGATTTTATGTCCTCATACTGAGCGGAGATAAACATTTGAGAAGATTTCACATCTTCCATCGAACTTCTCATTTCATTTTGAGATTTCGACAATTCGCCAATAGACGCAGCCAGTTTCTTCATTGCTTCATCACTTCTTTTCTGATTAAGACCATTTTCATCACATTTGCCATTGATTTTATCAACCGACACTTGCAGGCACTTCATTGTAGTTAGCAGTTCGTCAATCTTCTTATTGGTTGTGTGTGAAAATTCACATTGGCTCGAGCAATAGTAGCAATGGCTCTTTTGAACTCTGTTGTATCGAGATTCAGAGATACCGGCACATTTCATATGCAACGAATTGCTACAGTAAACACATTTCACTTGCTTTTCATCTGGCTTAATTTCGTTATGGCATGTTTGACATTCTTCCATGGCTAGTCTTTTGTTTCGGCCAGCAACGACACTCATTACCGAAAGAGATACCAAGTCTTGCAAGAACAGAACTTCAAAGTCAAATCTATAGCTTGTTCACTAATTAGATCCGCTAAAAGCACTTTTAAACGAACCAGATATAAGAAGTTTTGCTAACTGTTGAGTTTTTTTGAATTTTGGAGCACTATTTTAAAGAAAAATACGAATTTAGTAGCGCGATGTATCGTAGCGTGACTTCGACTCTCAATAGCACTCACTGCGAAATTATCATCCCAAAGGAAAAACTCATTCTTCAAACTATGATAAACAAATTTGCTGAAGAGAGTAAATCAATTCGACGGATAAGAAAAGAGATATTCATGAGTTTGTAACTATTATTTAGCTTCATTTATTTATTATATTACACCAACAGACAACAATTGTCCCAATGATGCCTTAACCTAAACATAATTTGTTAACAATAAAAAATATAATACATAAGGATATCACTAATCGTCATTTAAATTGGAAAATAGTACATAGAAATTACGACGAACAGTTTCACGAGACAAATTAAAATCAAACACAGAAGCGGCCCTATTGAACGTCCTTTGCATGCCTATTATTGCGCTGTTCTGTCCGTAATTAGTGCGTTGAAAAGGTAGTCTCAATAACGAATTATTTCGAAGCGTTCTAGGACGAACGTTCAAGTTCACCGTCCGTAGAATATCAGGGCAGTCAATCCGGCCTTGTAAAGTATCGGCTACAAATGGAGCTCTCGAAACGTCCCTTCGCACTTGAAGTGTGTCGATATGTATTAAACGACATCGACTTTCATAGCTCGGTAGATGGAATGGATCACGCCAAGGAAGTCGACGATGGGCGAACCGTATGAAGCGACGTTGTACTGATTCGATCCTCTCTATACCATTCTGATAGTAAGGATGCCATACGACCGAGCAGTATTCGAGATTGGATCGAACTAGCGAACAGTACAACAATTTAACACAATACACATTCGTGAAGTCCTTTGCGATGCGAAAGATAAACCCTAACGTATGGGATGCCTTCTCTACGACATATGAAACATGCCATTTGAATGTTAACTGGTTGTCTAAAACTACACCTAGATCCTTCACATGATCTACTCGCTTCATATGGGATTATAGCTCTACAAACATCTTCAATAATTCCAAATAAAACTAGCTCAAAAGGGATTTGTTTATTCAGCAATATCCTTCATCAAGGTTTGAAGAATGAGTTTGTACTATGAAATAAAAGGTTTGTACTCACATTACAATACTAACGTGTTTCGAAAAATTTTCAGAATTTCTCCATAGTGATTCCCATATAAACCTACATTTTCTTTGGACCAGCTTTTAATCGTCACCGAAAAAGCTGAAAATTTCACAGAGTAAGGAAGATATGGGAGATAGGAGATTCAAATATTTTTGAATTTCGAATCGCCCTACTGTCACATGATGTTCGAATGCAAAAAAGGCAACTTAGGCAAAGAAAGCTCTCAGTTAATAACTGTGAAAGTGTTCATTGATCACTAAGCTGGGAAGCAGGCTCTGTCCAAATGAGGACGCAATGCCACGAGGAAGGAAAATGTACATGTCAAGAGTCTTTCCAGTTTAGCTTGATGATAGCCGTTGTGGTGAACAAACCAATTTCAATTAAAAACTGTGCAAATGTGTCCCAGAACTATTGTCGTATATCATTTCAAAGCTCTAGTTCAATTTGATATAGCGGAAATCTATGGATACGTACAAGTGAACCACCTACCGCTGTGCAACCGCCATGATATGAATGGAATGTAGTTGGATTAAAATCGGTACCGATACTAAATTTAACTCTTCATGACCCCAAACGATAAGAGATGCATATCCTTGCGTCTACCTGTATTGTCTGTTATGTCGATTTCCAATTAAAGAACAGACAGGAAATTAACTTTCTGTTTACACTGACGTTTCTCTCAATCAACCAACGTCCGATAGTTATGGATGTAAGCTGGAAGCCACATGAAAACCTATGTTAACTAGTTCCTTGCTATAGGCACAAACAAACAGACGTATCACTTAGATAGAATTTCTTTAGCATTCATCACCCAGTTTTCACCATAATTGATGTTGCACGAGACACTTGCAGAAAGCGCTAGTGTGAAAAGTTGAACACACGCCTGTAGTTGTGAGGTTTCAAATATGGTGACATTGAAATGATCGTTAAATGAGTGGTCGATGGAAATTTTGTCAGTGTTGCGTTTGTTTGTCTGTGGTATAGGTAATAGTTACAGGCAGTCATGATAAATTCTGGTTCCGTTCTTAAATGGCTTGGAGAAAAAGAGAAAATCCTCTGTCCAATACGGAACCAATTGCCGCCGAAACCGTTATTTCCGCTCATGGTTTTCCTACTTTGTTTTTTTATTTTTTTTATGCAGTGTTTGATAAAATATTTGCAACTTTTTCGATTTTTCATACAAAATGATCAACTTTGTTAGACCAGATCTAAAACTGTGTGCAGTAAACTTGTTCATGTTGTCTAAATCGATAACATTGCTGAAGATACCATAAAGCTATTCCTTTAACTCTTTGGCAACGGACAACACGAAGCACCCATGAATTTCTCGTTGGACGAAAAGTTTCTACCGACTGTAGCGGGAATCGAGCCCACACCCTGTGGCACATTACGCCTAGACGACTGGCGCCGCTAATCGCAAGGCCACGAAGTCCACCTAAGATACAAAGTTTTTTTTTAATTGAAATAATAGCAGTTTTCCCCATGAATCTTTTAAACATACGATAAACAGTTCCGCGAAGAAATAACATAGAGAAAATATTAGCATTTCCGCACTTCTAAAAACTTTACGGATAGTTCAATAGTGCAAGAAATGTATAATACAGTGCCTGTTCGATCTAGGAAACATGCCAAAAATTTTCTTGTTACCTAAATTGAACGGTGCCGTACAAAAAGGCCCCCAAAAACATTGAGATTAACAGGATTGGTGACTGACACATGGTGCATTTTTTTTGTATATGCATTTCCATGTTGCCAAAATCGAACGGGCACTGTACATGGAAAAAATCTACACTGTTACTTCATAAGGGGTTAACTGACATGAGCGATTTCTCTTCATCGATCTTTTTTTTCACTAAATTAGAGAAACCTGTAATAATTATTGTTAATGAATTAAGAAATACACACTCCGAACAAATCATGTGATTTTACGTCTTTTAGATGCACATAAAAGAAGCGAGCCGAATGACGTGAATTTATGTCACATTTCAAATACCATAGCGTTTGATTAGGGAAATGCCGATCATAGTGCCATCGTGTTCGTGTCCATTAACGTGTAAAATTACATTTTTTGTTCAATACATCTTCAAGGACACATTTTTGTGTCGTTTTACCATTTACATCATGTATCATTCAGTCATACTATTAATTACATCCGCAGTAATTTCCATTATTTTTAAGAGTGTAGTGATTCTTCATCCTACAGCAAATTTTGTATGGGTTAAGAGATGATTCAATGACGTCCATCTTTTTCCAGGGTATCTAGACCTCTCTTTCACGCTTTTTCCAACACTTAATACATGTACTGTCACATTTTCGTACTATTTTAAACATATTGTTTTGGTGAATCTGACACATTCATATTTATGATATTATAACTCAGCGCACTTCGGCACAAGTTACATTTTATGAGATTCACGGAAAGTGAATACAAGCAAAACGTTGCTCTTCGAAACAAAGTTGATTCCCGTGCTTTATGCATCAAAATACTTGTGACATTCGTTCAAGCAAATAACTCCCTTTCTGCCAGACCATTCACTGTTGTCGATTCAGCGTTAGGGGGACTGGGGGTAATTTGCCCACATTAAGGAAAACAGCGATTTTAGACGTGAAAAACATTATTTTTCGATCTCTTTGAAATATGGTCAGATAAACAAACATGTGTTCTTTCAAATAGTAGAAACAGTTATCCATTTTAGCTCTTCTGGGGTTTATAAAGTACCGTAAATCGGAGTATCATTGATCAGCCGGTAACATTGATCGGAATGACCCATCTCGTAAAAAGTTCGTATCGCCATTTATTGAAGAACATTTTCAAATCATGAATGGTGCTTCTCTTTCTTATATTCATAAGCTAATGAAAGTGAAGATTTTTGCACAAATTGCGTTTACCTTATGCGTAAATTTGTTAACTTTTCGAAACAATTATTTCAATGGGTAAGGATGACGCTATCTAACATTCACGTCTCACATAAGTTCTGCAAACGATGTGAGCAAGGAAAATGCGGTTCTTACTAAAAATGGCATCGCCGAAAACGATTCCGTTGTCAAAACTTTCATAAGTATGCTTAATTAGGCAACATTTCCGAATTACTGTTAAGAATATAGAATTCCCTTAGAAAATTGCCTACTTTTAGGCGTATTCCGTGGTTCGAGGTGTTTTTAATTTTAAAATAACTTAAAAAGTAAATTACTTGTAAGCGTTTGGCTTTCATATTCTTCTTCGGGGGCCATGATTTAAGTAAGCAACGACATTTTCAATATTACCGAACATTGTTTACATAGGTGATCAATGTTACCCTATATCAGCTAAATAAAAAATTCACCTTAAATATTTTTTTAAACATGATTAAATCTTTCAAAAAACAAAATGCAGTATATAGTCACGAGCTATGGGTGGCAGTACTTGTTTTAAAAATATAAAATTTGCAACATATGCATTTTCAAACGAAATATTAAAGAAATATTAGAAAAAATGATCAATGTTACCCCGGATTACGGTACATAATTTAAAAAAAAAATGCTTGCCTAACTGTATATGTATTGTTTTGCGGGGTAAAACGCTTCAGTTCGG
Source organism: Aedes aegypti (assembly GCF_002204515.2). Taxonomy (NCBI): domain Eukaryota; kingdom Metazoa; phylum Arthropoda; class Insecta; order Diptera; family Culicidae; genus Aedes; species Aedes aegypti. The sequence goes on along the minus strand of NC_035109.1, from coordinate 209,020,233 downwards.
CGTTAGCCATGCTGTAAACGTACGCACACAATCATGCTTGTTAATAGGTTGCATACATCCGGGCGTTTGTTCAGATGTTATTGTTCAATAATAGTATACATACCGATGCGAAAAATGTACATTTGTAAGGTTCCAAATTGCGCGTAACTTCAATATGGCATTACATATCGTAGAATTTGAATTCAAACGGCTGTTTTGGTGTTATGGAATAGGGGTGGGCGTTTTGCCCCACGAGTTGATTAAAGTTTAGGTCCTTCAATAACCTTTTTTTTAGGACAAATTCAACATATTTTTTGTATGTTATACAAACTATGACAGTGCACAAGTTGGCTCTCGGCGATAGTTTCAGAAATTTGGTTATTTATCAACCTAAAATTTGACCTTGAAGATCGCACAAAATTGCAACGAAAATAGCGAAAAACGTTTTTATACGTTTTTTACGATTTTCTTGAGAAAAACACATAAAAATATATTAAGAGAAGCATTTTTATTTATTTTCTATAACCTAGGGAGAAAAAAAGTATTCTAAACCACACCGTTCGTCCAAATCGAGGGTGGCGCGTTTTGCCCCCTATGGGCATATTACCCCCAGTTCCCCTACTCGGGCACATATGGGAACGGCGGGAATATATTTTCATAAGGAAATTCGTGACCAGATTGCAAAATGAGAAATAATTCACCGACACAGTTTGGAACAAAATCGCCGACCGTGATTCCAAACCGGTTTGTACCTTTTCCTCACCATCCATAGCTACGAGACTGAATAGCGATAAAGTTGGAAGTTTGATCTGGCACCTCTCCTCTTCTTTTCGCACATTTTGATCAGAAATGTGAACGCTTACTTCCGTTAGAAACACACCATCCCTACCCGTTATACGACTCCGTCAACCGCTCCTAAGTCAATCTTTGGTAAAACTGTCACGAAACGGAATCCGCGATTTGTATTTGTTAAAATTAGACAGCCTTTTGACCCGTGCACAATGGTCGGGCTCCATATAAAGGAGCCGCCAAAACTACCAAAATACTTTTTTGAGATTTTTATGGTTTTTATCATTTTAAAACATACCTCATGTATTATATTATTATGATTCTTAATTGAAATTGAACTAAAATTTTAATTTCTTTGACTTTTATGATGTCAAACTGACTGAAGTCAAAACAATAAAATAACAATAAAATAAAGTACAACATTCATATTTAGGGATTCCAATATTTCCTCAAAGTTACGCACTATCTGAAAGCTTATGGTTCAACACTTTTATCGAGCATGAGGATGGAAAAAAAAATTTGGTTGAAGCTTTAATACTGTTCAATATTACACTTTAGTAATTTTGATGATTTTGAACATGAAAAACAACTCTTGTCGCGTCATGTCGCCACCATTTCGAATATTGCACTTCAAAATACATCCTTAGATCTTACAAAAAATCGTTTAAATTTTTTGCAGAAATTTGCGGATTTGCGAGTTAGAGGTATTTGAATAATTCATTATTTTCATACATTTTGACGATATTTTTCATACAAAGTTGATATAAAATATATTTAATCACTCTTCATACATATTTTGATCAAACTCGTTAAATTACAAACAAAATTTGTGCTTTCAGCCAAATTTGATCGCATTTTAATAAAAAAAAAAAATAAAAAAAGTTACGTAATATGTGAATAATACCTTCTGAAACAATAAAAACGCCAAATAACATATTCAGATTACATATTTCATCGATTAAGGCGATAAAACTAGTTTGGGCCAAACTTTGTTTTTTTTCGACCATTGTGCCGTGGTTACACATATCTCGGGTTTCAATACTGATTGTCAATTCACAAGAACATCCAATTGCTTTGCACTGCCCATTACTGCAATTTTTGTCACATTCGGCATTTTTGACGATTTCAATTTAATATTGAGGAACGTTATCAAATCATATATACTTTCGACCACCTTAATAAAATCTATGATAATGTTCTAGAAAGTTCTACAATTTTAGTCAAATTTTCATTGTCGTGTAAAACAACTGTTGCTTTTTATGTGTAGCTTGACTGACTGAAGTAGACAAAACAAGTTCAAATAGCAAGACATATTGGGTGAAAAATATTGAAAAATTTAAACTATTTCGTTTTGTAAAACTAAGTGCATTTAACTGTGATTTTTTAAAGGACGAATGCAATAATGTTGAAGATCTATACCTCAATATAGCATAAACGGTGTCTGGCCGTTTGGCCGAATACCGTTTGGCCAAACGCCATTTGGCCGAATGCCATTTATCCGAATAACGACCAAAAGAATCAAATTGCTTGTACTCATCAGTAGGATTCATAAGTGTTACCCAATGACTGATCGATCAGCTAATTGATTTGTTGATTTTTATAATGTGGCCGAACGTCATGTTTGGCGCTATATTAGTGTTCCAAGAGAATAATTAAAACGACCCGTAATTCAGAACGAAGTTGTGAACTCGCGTCAAGACTCTCAGCTGATGGTTGATTCGGTGTGCTAGGATTTAGAGTGATTTTCATCAGAAATTGTTCCTTCTTTTAAACCTAGGCTATTCTTTCGATTTGTATTGGTTCCATAACTGTTGGAAATAAATAAGCTTGTATTATAATTGGAAATTATCTTCTTCTTATTCATGGCATTAACGTCTTCACTAGGACAGAGCCTGTTTCTAAGCTTAGTGTTCTTATAAGCATTTCCACAGTTAGTAACTGAGAGCTTTCTTCGCCAAAGTTGACATTTTTCGCATTCGTTATCGCGTGGCAGGTACGATTATACTCTATGCCCAGGGAACTTAGGAAAATTTCCATTACGAAAAGATCCTGGACCGACCGAGAATCGAACCTAGACCCCTTCAGCAGGCTTTGATTTGTAGCTGCAGACTCTAACCACTCGGATAAGGAAGGCCCCTAATTGGAAATTAGACCTTCTTTAAATCATCGGCAGTTCTTCCTAGTCATGCTGATATAATAATTATTTGCATTACACTTGCTTGATTTTTATAAGAGATTTTTCCGATTGTGCGATATTTGTCAGAAAATTATACGCCAGAAAACTATTCGCCAGAATGTACCATTTACCAGAATGTACCATTCGCCAGAAAGCACCATTCCCCAGAATTATTTTTCTTGTCGATTTTGATCAATTAATGCATAGTGAAATATCTCGGAATCCAAAGATGGACGTCACAATAATCGACTTGTGCCATTTTTCACATCTTCAAAAGCTCAATCTCGTTCTTCTTTCTGATAATGCACAGAGCGAAAGAAATATAACACTGTTATTCTACATCTTTTGCGATATTTTTGCCTATGAGATTTTGATACAATTTTCTAAGCTGTTTTACCTGTTCTACTTCGAAGAAATTGCATTTACTTTCACCGTGAGCTGCTCTTCATCAGACTATTGTATTGCACAGAATTTCTCGTACAAATACCAGATAATTCAATGGGCAGTTGTACTATTTTCTCCCGAACATCGATACCCCGAATGTCGTTTCCCCGAACACCAGTTTCGCAAATGCTAGTTCCCTGAATACCCCATTTTCTCAAGTGGTCTATTTCCTCGTCTTGGCACTCATAATTGTCATAATTTTTTATATTTCAAGGTGATGAACGGTTCATAAGATATGCACTTTTCTTTTTCAATCAGCGATTCTTTAAAGTTTCTCTGAACTCATAATTTTTTTTCTTATTTTCTTTATCGTTATTTCTAGTTCACCACACTTTCTCTGACAATGACGATTGTTGCTGATGCATTTTGAACTGCATCTCTATTTTGAAACCGAAAAACCACGTGGTCGTTCAAGCCGCGGGGGTGATGAGGGGGGGTGTGGTCTGGGATATAAGGGCAGGTTCTATGGTTGGTTTGACTTTATTAACGAGATTTTTAGCCCTGGGCTAGTTCATCTCGGGACCAACGGCTTTACTTCCCTTCCGAAGGAAGTCGTCACTATAACTTTTACGTCATAAGTGACTATGTCTGGGATGGGATTCGATCCCAGGTCCATGGCGTGATAGGCGAGTGTTCTAACCTACACCAGGTCCATCCCCCGGCAGGTTCTGTCTTAATACCACGATCCATACAAATTTCGGGTCATTAGGGAGAATGGATTGCGAGGAAAGTGTCATTCGGGTAACTGGCGTTCGGGGAAATAATATTGTAGGGAACAACGTTTGGGTAAAAATAGTACAAAAGATTTTTAGTGAAAATAGTCACCACAGTGCATGAAAAAGGGGGGTGACCCATTTCGCATAAAGACGTTTCGCATACAGACGTTTGGCATAATGGACGTTTCGCATAAAGCAGTTTAATACAAGAACCGGTAGCATTTTAAAGAAGGCATATAAATCTCATTATGCCAAATGTCCATTATGCCAAACGTCCATATGCGAAACGTCCTGATGTGAAACATCTTTATGCGAAATGTCCCATCCCCATGAAAAAGTATTAAAAAATTAATCATTGCCTATCGCTACTTGATATGGTTTGGGGCAAATAAGAATTCTCTATTCTTCTTATATAGGATGTTCATATCGAGTTATGGAGAGTCGACTGTAATTTCAAAAACTGTCATATTTGTCTGAAAGCTCCTGAAAGTTGTTATAGGAAATGTAAGTTTGGTTTGCGAGTTGAGGCATTAATTACTTCATCGAAAATACGGCACAAAAAGTGGCAACGTATATAGAAATATTGTTAATATACAATGAACTAGTATCCCTATAAAACTTAATCATATTTGAAAAAAAAGCAACGTACATTGAAATCTTGTAAATATTCAATGAATTAGTCCATAAGAAGCAACCAAATTTTGAAGAACAGGTTATGCGAAACTCTTGTGAAGTCTTCCAAACCATTATACCATTTTACAGGGACAACATATATTTAAAAAAAAAAAACCTTACTTTATTATCCGTCATGCTGACTATCATATCTTTACATCAGTAAGTAGAATCTTTAACACATAGTAGATCAGGTTTTAATGAATGCAATTGTTATTCTATTGTATGTTTTCTTCTTTCTAGTTCCTCGGTCCCTCAGGTTTAAATGCTGTCTTTTCAATTCATATTTACCGTTTGGATTCGTATTATGGACAGCTAAAAATTCCGGACACTCTACTTTGTATGGGAAAGATTTCACACGAAATGTTTAAACTTTTGCCGGTCAAATGTTCTCACTTTCGAGGCTCTTTTCAATGAGCATTTTCCATAAATATCTATGAAAATGTATAATGCCCTACTGCCTTCTATGTCTCTTTAGTCTTTTTAGACATCTATTACCGCTAGCAGAAAAGTGAATAATTTCTTACATTTATGTTGTTCTTCTTTCAGAATTGACTGTTTCTTGAACTAATACTAGAGAGCTGTATACTGCCCATATTCGCATAACAGTCCCATGTTCTATGGAATTTCCTATATACATGGGACCGTTATGCGAATATGGGCAGTATTTCAATGATGAATTATACTTCTTTAAGTATAAACTGTTCTTTGAAATTCATTTCAAATGCATGCTAACTGTAGTTCATTATTTTATTTTCAATTTCGGCCAAATGACCCTTTCGACCAAATGGCGTTCAGCCAAACGCCATCCAGCCAAATGATCTGGAACCAGCATAAACATAAGCTTTGATGAGTGATGATGTGTGAATTCCAAACATTAAAAAGCCAATAACGGCGCCGGCCGTGACCTTAAGGTCATCGAAAAGGGAAGTGTGACCTCCATTGCTACTAGAGACCGAGATCACGTCTGCATCTCCTTGGTTGTCACGGGAAGGAATTTTGTTAATGGGGAGGGATCATAGCTGCATGATCAGGATTCACCTTGGTAAGTGATGCAATTCATGCGACCTCAATTCAAAAAATCATCTATCAGTACTCTGCGCATCGTACCTTCGTGCTGTATGTACACGAATTCTCTCTGCTCTTGGAAGTTTTCTTAAAAACTACCTAAAGCAATAAAACAGTATTTTTCAGTGCTACAAAAACAGTACCTTTCAGTGCTAAAATTAAAAACGGTACTTTTCAGTGCTACTAAAACAGTACTCTTCAGTACTATTTTTTCTACTATTGATCCCTTTACGATCCTTGTTTGGACCCTTGCCTTCGATTTTTCGTTGGACCCGTTGGCGAAAGCTAGCGGTGGTAATCCTTCTTGGACACCGTCTTGGGGAAAAATCTCTCGAAGGTCACGGTGTTGTGCTTAATAAAGGTTTCCTTCCAAATCGCAAAGAAAGGAGGCTGTCCCGTTTTGCCGGAAACTCTTAAAGATCGCGAACTGCTTCTCAAACATCTTGAAGAGAAGAAGCACATATTTTTTACTTATGACGACAAAACTGAATGTTTGTGCAAAGTTGGCTATAAGTCACCTGGAGAGATCAAAAATGGAATAAATGATTTACTTGGATTTTCCCCAGTCCAAGTAATCATTATGAAAAAGAGAACCCAATCTGGCATTGTTCGGAAGGGGTTTTCTCAAGAATATTATTTAGTTCACTATAACAAAAAAGAACTAAATAAAATTAAAGCTTCAGAAAAAGCTAGACTTATGTTCGATGTCCGTGTGACATGGGAACATTTCCAGAAACCTGGAGGAAATTACCAGAACCCCACTCAGTGCCGTCGGTGCCAAAAGTGGGGTCATGGTACAAAAAATTGCCGCATGGATGCTAAATGCATGATTTGCGGAGGTTCTTCTCACGCTAAGGGCGTCTGTCCAGTGAAGGAAGATACCACCAAGTTTATATGCTCGAATTGCGGGGGCAATCATAAGTCCAATTTTTGGGATTGCTTTTCGCGAAGGAGAGTCGTCGAGGCTTGTGCCAGGCAGATGAAAGATAATATCCGTTACGATAATGGTCGTTTCCGGATTTTGCCTGGTAGAGTATCGAACAATACTCATTTTTCAGTTAACGATCGCTTGATGAAGAATCATACCCATCAGGAAGATCATAATCATGCTCATTCACAAACTAATTTTAATCCGTCGGGTAGCCGTTCGAATCTAGTTTCGAATGCAGCTACCCATGGAAAATCCTTTGCCGATATCGTAGCAGGTAATTTTAACTCCTCCCCTATTCTTACTATGAGTACCCATTCTACTTGTTTCAAATAAAATGGAATAAACCCTGCCGCCACAGGTAACTCCTGCTCCGCCTCTTCGTCTACCGAAAATTCTAACGGAATATCATCAAATGTACCCACTTCAAGTGATATGTCTGCCTCTGATTTTAATTTTCTAACTGAACAATTTAATCTAATGATTAATGCAGTGTTCTAAGCCACCACTATGACTGTAGCAGTTCAAGTTGGTGTAAAATTTACTGATCAAATTGTTATTGGATTACGTTTTTCTAATGGATCCAAATAATAATTTAAATATTTTAAATTGGAATACTCGTTCTTTGAATGGTAAAGAGGACGAGTTGTTTAATTTTCTTACAGCTAATAACGTGCATATAGCAGTTATTACTGAAACGTTTTTGAAACCTGGATCCAAACTCAGAAGAGATCCTAACTTTTTTTGTTTATCGTAATAATCGACTTGATGGGGCATGTGCCATCATCAACTCTTTTCGTCATTTGAAACTAAAGTTTTTGAAACTTTAGGTGTTGCAGTTGAAACACAGCTTGGTAAATATACTTTCATAGCTGTCTATTTGCCTTTTAATGCTCTGGACAGCAAGTTAATTTGCTCCAAACTGACTTGCGAAAATTGACTCGCAATAAGTCATTTTTGTCATTGGTGACTTTAATGCCAAACATCGGTCATGGAATAATTCTCAAAGTAATTCCAACGGCAAAGTTTTATTTGATGAGTGCTCTTCAGGATATTTCTCAATTCATTACCCTGATAGCCCTACATGTTTTTCCTCTTCTAGAAATCCATCTACGATTGATTTGGTCTTAAGGCTAAGTAGCCCGTCATTCGTTTTGGCAACAATGATGACTTTTCAGCTTGCATTACATAGTGATAAAACTCAGTCTTGATAGTTTATACTGACTTGAAAAAGTATCACTGTACGCGCTTACATGCATAAAGTATGATGATACTTTTTCAGCTGTGTCAGTGCAAAACCAACTGATTTTCTTTGATTCGAAATCGTGAGATGGATTAGCAACAATCATCAACGACGCGTACACATTTCAATGACGGCCTACTTCGCCTTAACCGACTCTAGTCATCTTTGTAGCCAATTAGGTGCTCATGCTGATTTTGAGTATGAACATAGTAGCTTTGCTTTTTCAATGATGGATGATGATTGAAGAAAACATCTAGCAACGCAGTCGTGTTTTAAACAACTTTCGCATTTGATGTCAAGCAATTACATATGTGATATAGCCCCGAGGTCAAGCTTCTCGACTACCGATCTTGAGGATCGGAGTTCAATTATGATTATATTTTTTTCGAGTGATACCAATGTTTATTATATGCAGCATAGAAAAAGGACTAAAGGCGCAAATCACTACTTGAGCGTTTCTCTTCATTCACTTAGGAGTGGGAGATTTTTGTGAGTCCTATTGATTAAGACTCAAGATGTACACAAGATGCACTTTTGAACAATGAATCGTGCTGAATTTTTTGGCCTCAAGTCATTTGGTCCATGGCAAAAAAACAACACTCTAAATGACCTCCCGTAATCAAACTCTGATCCTCAAGATTAGTAGTCGAGAAGCTTGACCTCGGGGCTATATCACATAAGTAATTGCTTGACATCAAATGCGAATGTTGTTTGAAACACGACTGCGTTGATGACATTTGATAGCTGTTTTCTTCAATCATCCCATTATTGAAAAAGCAAAGCTACTATGTTCAATTCTGTGACATGTCAGCAATTGCGCCATATGGCAGCAGCTCTAAATGCAGGGGAATGAGAAATATCGTATTTCTGATGAATTTTTACAATTTATCTGTAATTCGGATACAAAAATGATGTACTACAATAATGTTCAGAAATGACAAAGGAATGATACTACGGTTGAACTTTTATGATTAGGCATGAGGTTAAGAATCTCATAGAACAAAAACTGTAGAGAAATGTATGTTTTACAGGTACTTTAATGAACAGAAATCAATTTAATGAGGTCAAAACCATCTCTAATCGGCATTTAGTGTTCTCGAAAGTTGTAAAGTACTAATAATACGTTCAACTAGTGGTATTTATTTTGATTTTCGTTTTTCCAAATTCTCGTTACAATTTTTTGAATGTAAAAAATAGCCAAAAATCACAAATTCGACTTGAGGCACCTCCTAATTTTCTCCAAATTGGATGACAATTTGTCTGGTAGTTTGTTTTAGTATTGCAACTAGGGCTAGGGGATGACTGGTTGAATCCCAGACATTTTGATTTTTGTGAAACTGTCTAATGAACATGTCCCCTGTTACATTTCAAATATCCCATGAAGCGATTCTCAATCCAGTCAGCTCTACTTTCAATTATTTTCGATCCGACTGGAATATATATGAAACATATATTGACTTTAATCTTGATGTTAACATTTCTTTACAAACAAAACTTGATTTTGAAACTTTAACAAATTCCATTGTTGAAGCCAGGAATATTGCAATTCCAGAATGTGAATCCGTGATTATAGACGATGATCTCAAACTCTTGATCCGTCTTAAAAACGGAGAGGGCAGGAGAAGGCAATTTCAACGCACTTGATACCCTGCTATGAAAATAATATGGCAGGATTTGCAGAAAGAAATCAAGAAACGTTTTGTACAATTAAGAAACAAAATTTTTGAAAATAAGATTTCTGAATTGGACCTAGGCTGTCCTTTTGGAAATTATCTAAAATTTTAAAAAAACCTCCGGAGCCAAAACCGACATTGAAAGAGGAAAACAAATTATTACTAACTAATTGCGAAAGCACTCAAAAACTTGCTATGCAGTTTGAAAGCGCGCACCATTTTAATTTAGGACTTACTAGTCCAATTGAAGAAAATCAAGTTACTCAGGACTTCGAAAATATTTTCAATCAAGAAAACGTTTTCGAAAATTCCTGGGAGACTGATTTGGAAGAAGTGAAAACTATTATGAAAAATTCAAAAATATGAAAGCTCCTGGTGATGATGGAGTTTTCTACATCATCATGAAGACACATCGACAAGAAAGTAGCTTATCATTTTTAGTTGATTCATTCAACAAATGTTTTCAATTAGCATATTTTCCTGACAAATGGAAAAATGCTAAGGTTGTTCCAATTTTAAAAACAAGACAAAAATCCTGAAGAAGCTTCTAGCTATCGTCCAATCAGTTTGCTTTCCTCCATCAGTAAACTTTTTGAAAAGGCCATTTTGAACAGAATGATGGTTCACATCAACGAAAATTCAATTTTTGCCAATGAACAGTTCTGATTCCGCATTTAGTGTGTTTGGCATGAAAAAAAAAAAAAAATAAGAACTTTAATTTTTCAATATACATTGTAAGAATAATTCAAAGTTATGTGTCAAATCGTGCACTTCTGGTTAATTATCAGAACTCCAGGTCTGAAAGACTTCCTGTAAGAGCTAGTGTTCCTCAAGGCAGCATTTTGGGACCAATATTATACAATATTTTCACATCTGGCTTACCTGAGTTACCTCAGGGATGCCAAAAATCCTTGTTTGCGGATGACACAGGCGTCTCCGCCAAAGGACGAAGCCTGCGTGTTGTCTGTAGTCGATTGCAAAAAAGTTTGGATATTTATTTTCATACTTGCAAAAATGAAAGATTCCTCCTAATGCTTCCAAAACTAAACTAATAATATTCCCACATAAACCAAAAGCTGTTTATTTGAAACCTTCAAGTAGACATGTTGTCACGATGAGAGGGATTCCAATAAATTGGTCGTTTTGATTCATATTACGGACACTTAAGGTCTCAGTGCAGCATAATTCATCAGAGAGCATATTAAATTAATCATTCGGTATGATTCCTCCACGTTTTCGAGCCTTCAAAACAATTAACTTTCGAATGATGGAAGAAGAATTTGATTCCGTAACATGAATAATATTAAATAAATAGAAATATGTGGACTTCTCATGATTCTTATTCCGGACGCTGCCTTACTTTTGCCTCATATTCCGGACACTTTGATTCGAATTCCGGACAGCTCATGAAAACCATAGATAGAAAAGTCAAATAATTAATTGAGATTGGCAAACCACTAAAGAGGCGTCTAAGGCAGCTAAGCATTATAAATTTTAATAAATATTTAAGAAAAATGTTGACTAAAACGAGCCTCGAAAGTGAGAACTTTTGAACGGCAAAAATTGAAACATTTCGTGTGAAATGTTTCCCATACAAAGTACAGTGTCCGGAATTTGAAGCTGTCCGTAATATGAATAAAAACGGTATCTAGGGCTCATGCTAGATAAGAATTTAACTCTCAAGAATCACATTGAGGGCATTCAAGCCAAATACAACAAATATGTAAAATGTCTCTATTTCCTTATTAATAGAAAATCAAAACTTTGTCTTAAGAACAAACTTTTGATATTCAAACAAATTTTCAGGCCAGCCATGTTGTATGCTGTACCAATATGGACTAGCTGTTGTAATACCAGGAAGAAAGCTCTGCAGAGAATTCAAAATAAAATTTTGAAAATGATTCTGAAGCTTCCTCCCTGGTATAGTACCAATGAGTTACATAGAATATCCAATGTTGAAACATTGGAACAAATGTTAAATAAAATAATTAATAATTTCAGGCAAAAATCGTTACAATCTTCTATTGCCACGATTAATGCGTTATATATTTAGATTCAGTTAGGTTAAGTAAATTGAAAACGTGTTTTTTTCTCTTATAAGCAGGTGAAATCAACTCACCTGTAAAAATATGAACTGCTTCGGCAAATGAAATGTAATATGATGTTAACAAAATGTTAATAAATCTTAAATTTGTTTCACCAAATTAGGATGATAGTGTTGTCTAATAACACAGAACGCCTAGATAGAAGAAATTAATGTAATGTTTGGAATGATACTAATAAAGAAATTAAAAAAAGGTTCTGCAGGATTTTCGTGTGATTATAAAGTAGATATAACCGTGACATTTTTCCATTATTGAAAAGAGATTGTTGAAACAACAGGAAATTTCTTGATGATGGTATGGTATTACACCATTGTCGGAGACGTTCATATTTTTTATTTCTTTTTAAATAATAGTTTTCAGCTCTTCCAAATTAGTATCCTAAGACATGTAGTCATATAGTGGCATTGAATTATCTTGGAAGGAACTCATCAAATAAAATCCTCCCATTGAAATTGCTTTAAAAAATTTCCACGAGTGATATATGGTACTGAAAGCATCAATGACAAAACAAGTCAGACTTATTGACGAAGTTATTGTTGTTTTATCGGAGACATATTGTATTTCAAAGAAGACACCCAAAATTTAAAAAAACTTAGTTATTTGTTGAAATTTCAATTTTTCGTAAAATTACACATTCAAGAAGACAAATGAAAACGCTCGAGTTTAATGAAATATAACCTGCAAAAGATTGCAAGTTTTTGTGTCATATGGCGCATATCTATGTTATCGATACGTTCGCACGCTTGAATCTATTCTTGCATCCTTTCCAGTATCCAGAATCAGTAAAATACATATTTGTCGTGGTCACGGCAGGGCCTTCATCACTGTGATCAGTGAGTCGGAAGTGCAACCACACCGTTGACACGATCTGAATGATTTGCGGTTTTAAATTTGGTGCAGAATCCAACTCAGTGTTCACAGTTCGCTAGTCAAGCAAGCTCAATCTGTACGTGTAGGGAAGAAATAGTGTGTTTGATATCTGTTTAAGATTTCCATTTTATATGGAAACTGTTTCAACACCGTTTTGCATACAACATAACTTGCTCCTCATGAAGACAAATCGATGAGTCTAGACAAATCAAATGTCTGATGCAATATTTCACATTTATGACCTATTTTTTTATACAGTCAACTCTCCATATTGAAGGGACCATCCGATATTGAAGGGATCATCGACTCATAGAAATATTGATTCATGGAACAGCAATGCTATGGAAAGCTGTTTGAGGTGGCCATCATAGTACCGTTTTGATTCGAATCCCGGACAGCTTCAAATTCCGGACACTCCACTTTGTATTCATTCATTCATTCATTCATTCATTTATTTATCAATAAGTAACTTAAGACAACCGTCTTTTCAAGTGTTACAGTGTAAATTCTATAGAAGAAGTGCCGCTATTTCGTGTTTGATTGTACTTTAACTTGCCTTTAATTTATCTTCAACTACCTAAAGTGCTCTATACATTTCTTTCTAAAAACTGACCCCGAATTTTTTAGCGTTAAATCGTTTGGTAAAGAATTCCAAATAGAAACACCTCTAACGAAAAAGCTATTACCGTATTTGGCAGTATAATGCCTTGCTATAGCAAATTTTTTTGATCTTGCGCTTCGTAAACTATTTAGTTTGGCATATAAATAATCAGGCTTTTTTGTGCTAGTTAGCTTAAACACTAGTTGACAGCATCGTAGTTTACAAAATTTTTCAAAAGAACAGCCTAACAGTAGATGTTGTAAGTGCGAAACATGAGAAAAACGCGATAGTTTGAAAACATACCTCACACAAGCGTTCAGTGCAACCCTCAAACGGTTTAAAGTATCTGCCGAAATTTGCATTAATAAGAAATCACAATTCATAAAATAAGGCAAAACGAGAGTTTTGAATAGTTTATGTTTCGTAGCTACGAGCAGTAGTGAAGCTGATAGTTGTAACGTTCGAAGTTTCCCATAGATTTTTCCACATTGTTGTAACACAAAACTGTCCCAGTCTAAATTGGATTGAATCCTAAACCCTAAGCTGGTTGCCGATTGAACATAATTTACTACATTATTATTAATCAATATCGTTGGTTTATTTGTGTCATTCCTGTTGGAAATGAACATGGCGTGAGTTTTATTGACATTCAGCGTTAAATTATTTTTCCTTGCCCAATCAAACACATTTTTTAAATCAGCATTAAGGCTGATGCAAATATTAATTTTCTTTTATGTCACCCCCCCCCCCTTCGAAAATCCGAAAATTTTTAAGGGGAGAATAAAAAAGATTCATCATTTTTTTGACATCAGTTAGGTTTTTTCAATTTACAAAGTAAAAAACAAGTAAACTAATGATCCAGAGGATGATTAAAAACAGTTTAACAACTATCATTAAAAATAAAAATTTCGAAAAAATATTTTTTTTTCATTTTTATTTTTTTGTTCCTTATTTATTTTTATCCCCCCCCCCCCCCTCGTACCTTCCAAAAGGTCTCGGACATAAAAGAAATTTAATATTTGTATCAGCCTAATTTTAATGGCAATATTATCAACATCTATATGACCACATTCAATATACAACTGTACATCATCTGCGAATATTTGAATTTTACAATATTTAACAACATTTGGCAGGTCATTTATATAAAGCGAAAAAAGAATTGGACCTAATATTGACCCTTGTGGAACCCCAGAAGATATGGGTAGGTAATCAGAATATTCGCCGTTGTAAAAAACAGTTTGAACACGTCCTCGGAGATATGATTGAATCAGTGAAACAGAATGGTTGGAAAACCCAAAATTTATCTGCAGTTTTTTGCATAAAATACTATGTGATATCCTATCGAAGGCTTTCGAAAAATCAAGCAACAATAAAACAGTTGCGTTACCTTTATCAAGAACCAAACCAATATCATCTACTACTTTCAAAATGACAGTCTTCGTGCTATGGTTAGTTCTATATCCAGACTGAAAAGGGGTTAGGAGATTATTTTCGTTGACGTAAAAACACATTTGTTTTTTCAAAATTTTCTCGAACACTTTGGATAGACTAGGCAAAATACTTATATGACGCAAATTTTCAAGCGAGTTTTCTCTAGGTTTTTTCTGGACTGGAATTATTTTTGCCATTTTCCATGACTGTGGAAATGTACCACAACTAATTATACAATTAAAAATATGGCAGATTGGAGTGATAATGTGAGGCAGAATAATTTTCAAAAATTTCAAAGGAATTTTATCTACACCGACAGCATTTGATTTAATCTCGAAAAACGCATTTATCACTTCGAATTCTTCAACTGCTCGAAAATTGAATGAGTTCCAAAGTGGATCTATATGAGAGGTGTAGCTAGCAGTGGAATCTGTGAAATTTTTAGAGAAGGATTCATTGATTTCATTAGAAGTTGCAGTGATATTTGGACACCCTGCAGATTCATTAACCCCTGTAGACTTGAGTCGTTTCCATAGGTCTTTCGGTGACAAATGTGGATTAAAATATTCGGAATAATAGCTTTCTTTGGCATTGCGAATGATTACGTTAGCTCTGTTCCTAAACCTCTTGTATAAGTTGTAATGTTCAGTATTTTTAGTTGATTTCCACTGTTTAAAAGCCAAATCACGGTTAACTATAGCTCTAGCTATCGTATCGGTGAACCAAGGATTAAACTTACGTTTATAACGAACTGTTTTTAAGGGTACCAAATAATCATGTAAACAAATAATTTTGTTATTGAAATACTCAATCAACAAATCAGGATCATTTACACGATAAAAATTATCCCAATCAATCGTGTGGAACACCTCATTTAAATTATACGCGTTTATTTCATTATATTTATTATATATTGGAAAGTATCCGTAGACTGGCATTTTGAAAAATTCAGCGACGCAAATAAAATATCATGATTAGAAAACGTGGGTGCATCAATCTGATTGAAACGAAGAACATTTGATTGGTCATTCGTCAGAATGAGATCCAACTGTGATTGTCCATTTCCATGGAAAAAAGTTGGTTTACTACCTACACTGCAAAAACCATGTGCCTCAAGAACACGTACAAACTTTCTTGTTTTTGTCGATGTATTATTCAAGAGATTCGTATTAAAATCTCCCATTAAATATGTGTGGCTATATGCAACCCCATAGTCCCCAAGTAAAGAATCCAACAGAGCGGAGCAGTCGAAATCAGGTGGATTGTAAAATGCACAGACTAGTAATTTGAGACCATGAATTGTTATTTCCAGGATTATATATTCAGTATTGATAGCTCCTGACTCGTTTTCAGAAACGCGAAGGATGTTGATCTTCATATCTTTTTTATGAATATTGCTATTCCGCCACCCAATCTACCAATTCGGTCATGTCTAATTATTTGATAACCTTCTACAGACAAGACACTATCACAGATTGTATCACTTAGCCATGTTTCGCTAATGCTAATAACATCCACATCAGACACAGATAAAATATCTCTAAACTCATCTAGTTTTGTCAGCTTCCTAGCACAAATGCTCTGACTGTTAATGCAGGATAAGGAAATTTTTCCAGGTATTAGAGCTGACTTCATTCCCGGTAAACACCAATTCGCAGAGGTGTTATGGTTGGAATTGCTAGCCATTATCTACATTTTCGAAGGCAGCTTGTCGAAAGAAACATAAGAGCACTATCCCATCCCTAACATACATAATGTCTCTCATCATAACTTTACTAATGACGCGAAATATAGACAAAGCAAAAAGTTTAAAGATCAATGCGGACTTATCCTGATACGTAGTACAGCTAATACAGCGGCAGCAAGCAGCAAAGCTTTCCGGGCCCAACAGCAGCGTAACAGCAACAGCAACAAAATCAGTCCCAAGCTTCTTAACCCAACAGCAACAACTTTGCAGCAAACAGTCCCAGCCAGCGAGGCTAGTGATGATGTGTAACTTTCATGAGCGGATACATAGGATAAAATGATAGGATTGGAAGGAAAAAGAGCTTGTACAAGGATAGGTATTAGATATTTCAGAACTTTTAGGAAGGAGACATGGGAAAGCTTGGAAATGGAATGGAGGGATAAGTGAGTAGCTTTTAAGGAAAGGGTGATCTGTTTTTCGAATATCGATTCAGCGTGTCAGATGACGTCACAGCAATTCCGCAGTTAGTTGGTGTGGGTCTGACATAGACGACACCTTTGCGAGTGAATACGCTGTGAATGTTCCCGTTTCTCCTCAGCTTGAGCGCTCTCGTTCGCAGTTTTCTATCGTTTGGTCCAAGGTCCTCATTCACATAAATCCGTTTATCCGATGGAAACCCGATGCTCTTCAGAGATAGCGTACACGTTCGTAGATAACGGGAGAAAAAATCGTTCCTCTGAGATCTCAATGCGAAACTCAACCTTATAACCGATGACCGAGCATTTCTTCTAGACAACCGTTTTATCGTGGTCAAAGGAACACAGCACCTCGTATAGCCGAGAGTATCGCACCAGGCATAGTAGTAACTCATCAAGCACTCCCCTCTCACGTAAGGCACTCCAGTGAGTACGAGGTTGTTTTGACGATTCAAACTCTCCACAGAATTACGTATGCTTCTCTCAATATCATCGATGGCTGCTTTTAACGCATCTGTGGTTCGCGAGTTTTCATTTCTAAGCCTGTGCACATCTGTAGTTAGATCGGAGTAAAATGATCTAATTTGTAGACCAAAACTGGATTCCATGTGTGCAATATCGCCTCTTGTGCACCGTTGATATTCACTTATCCGAGAGTGCAGCAGGTCAGCCAGATCATTGATCTCCATGTCCAGTGAAGAGCGAGATTCACGTAAGTAATGCTATCTCACTGATTGTAGCGTTTCTCATACAAATGGCGTCCTCTAGTCACTGCTGAATTTGGCAGCAGCAAAAGTTGATTTTAGGGATTAATTACGTTGCCAATTGTATCAACAATACTGATAACGATTAGGCTACAACATTCTCTGAATATCGCACAGCTTGTAGGGATTTAACTGATTGATCCTACGCGTTAAAAAAGCATTTCGCGTCACTACTAGAGCTCTACGTGCACTTCATTCTATTTCGCACACATATGGGAAAGATTTCACTCGAAATGTTTCAAAATGCGCTGCCAAAAAGTTAGCAATATGTAAGATGATTTTTATAAACAATTTACATAGCAATCCATGAAAATTGACAATGTTCAACTAGTTTTGACGTCTTTCTAACGGCTTAGTGCGTTTAAATAATGATTTGATTATTTTGATTGTGTTTTTCAAGAGCTGTCCGGAATTCGAATCAAAGTGTCCGGAATATGAAGCGAAAGTGTGGATGTGTCCGGAATAAAAATCATGAAGAGGCCGAAAATTTTTATTGATAAGAGTGAATTAAAGAAGTGGAATCCAAATCTTCACCCACCATTCGAAATTTAAGTGTTCGCAAAGCCTGATTACACAAAAGTTTTGTACAGAACGATTCAATTTATATGTGTAGTGATAAGTTGTACTTCACTGAAGCCTTAAGTGTCCGTAATATGAATCAAAACGGTAACCATGAAACTTGATTTTTAGTATGATTCCATGAGTCGATATCGAGTAATGGAACATCGACTCATGAAGGTTTAACTGTAATTATTTTACTTTTTTCTAAAAATGGTCTATTTATAAAACCCTGGAAGCAGTTCTTAAATAATGACAATCTTGATTGACATTCACTTTATGAGAAGCAAGCACAGTTTCACGTTTCTCTAGCACTCCAATTTTTTAATGCTTCAAAATTAAATGCTCGTTCTTGGAACGGTAAACAGCACTAGCTATTTGGTTTTCTAACAGTTAATAATGTACATATTGCAGTTATTACTGAAATCTATATGCAAAGTGAACCCAAACTCAAAAGAGATCCGAACTTTTTCGTAAATCGCAATGATCGCCTAGATTGAACAAGTGATGGAGTTACTATCTTCATTTATAGGCGTATACAACGTCAACTCTGGAAGTTTCTGCAAGCCAACGACCACAAAAGTTTATTTTCGAATTTCATGCAAAACGATCATTATACGCAACCTCTGCACCCTTTTTACAGTGAACAAAGTAGATTCTGAAACGTGTTAAATGTGTTGGCTTAGTAACAAGTCAATTAATACCATATGACATACTGGATTACAAAAGATAAGAAGACAGCCTACCCAGTTATTGAAACAGGATTTAAGAAATTCCCATTAGAATTATTCTAGGGATTTCTTTAGAGTTTTTTTTTAAGAGGTTTAGTTGTCCTTTTGGGTAATTTTCATTATTCAAAAAGCTCTTACAAGAATTCCTCGGAGTATTCTATTTATTTCATATTTTTTCTTTATAATTTAATTGAGAACTCTTCCATAGATCTTTTTCCTGTTGATTTTCTCTGGAGATTCTGAATAAAATTCATACAAGGAATTTGTCAAAAGTTGTTTCAAACCCATCTCTGAAAAACTCCAAATATTCTTTAAAATATAACTGTCGCGCTGTTGTACTTTGTACAACAGCTGTGATTTAAATGCTTTCATTTTACAACAACGATATCTATCGACACTAAACCAATTTTCTTAAGAACAATACAAGGTAACAGTATAATGCGGTAAAATCAACAAATGCACATAGAAGTTGCGTAATCATGAACGCACCATATGGTCGGCGTTAAGTCAGAGGGGACCAAGTACAAAACTTGGATAAATTGGATTATTCTCTCATTAGATTCGAAATTACCTTACCTCCGTTTCACTTTGATCAGATTTGATGAATGCTGTAAACTGCGGGAGATATGTAACAAATTTACTTTGGATGATCAATAAAAATCGATAAAAGTGTGCAGTCAGAGTGGACCAAGTTCTTATTACCATTGCAGCGAAACTGACCAGCGCGCTGAGGAATGCGAGGAAATGAAAAACATTTCAAGAGATTTGTTAAACTTTTCGACATCGAATGATTCTTCTACTTATCCATCAACAGAAATTTATAAATATTACTCAATTTGATACATTTCCCGAGCAGAAGCGAAGTTCTGACCATCAAATCGAGATATTGATTTGATTGACATAAGAGATATAAGATCTGAAGATAATATCTAAATTTTATTCCTGGAACTTCTAAGCCATGTCAAAATTTGATGTTTGCAGATCAAATGAATAGCTCGCTGATATTGATTAGATCTTACAAAAGCTAAATATGATATGCTAATGATATTCTAGGAGTAAATTTTTGATATCATTTTCAGATCTTTTATCTCTTATATCTATCAAGTTAATATCACTTTTAGATGCCCATATCAAAATTAGCTATTGCTGAGCTTTTTTCACCTGCTCGGGTTGATTTTGATTTTTGACCATTTACCATATTTGAAAGGGTGGTCAACAATTTATGTGCAGACAGACCGGACCAAGTGTTGAAAAGCAATAAAATGAATGATTATCGCATTTTTTTTTGAGTCAATTACAGAGTCCGATAGAAGTTTATGGTAGTTCTATGGGCTATGTATGGGAAGTGCTAGAACCCGCTCATTGGACCAGTATATTTTGGTCGGTACTCAAGATTTTCACTTGGTCCACTCTGACTGAACACATATTTGAATATTTCTGATCTTTAATGCCCTGACCCTACAAAACCTTAATTTTCAAGCTATCGTAATGCCACTGATTTTGGTATTGACGATATGGATTATAGAAAAATTTACGATACTGGTATCGAAGGGTCTTGATAATCTGCTTATCTTGGAGATATGCACCCAGTTTGACCATGCAGGGATTAAATGATTGTTATTTCCTAGCAATGGTTCAGCCAGAGTGAACCAACTCACTGAACGGTGGTCAATAGTACCCCAGACAACCAGAAATCGCATGAAAGTTCACGTTACAACTCGTTTATTCAGACTAATTACATCAAACCCGCAAACCACCGTGGATAAACTCGTCAGATTGATGAGTTTCCTCGCATAAAACACATTTTTTATGAGTTCATTTGTATATTTCGTTTTGTCCCGTACTCGCGTACAAAGTAAGTCAAATCAATCTGTAGAAGCTGTCAAATCATCACTTGTTATCATACATTAGTCGCATAAGATCACAGGTTAGTCCGGTAGAATATTTATACACTCGCATTGTATGCTGTATTTCCAGAGTTCTGTTTGATCTTTCGACCTTGATGCTTGCTTTTGCCGGAGCGAGCGACGAGGGCAGGATCAAACATGTCGCGCGTCGGTCTAGTAAGTGAAAAAGTGGCGTGATCGGGGAGTTCGGTTGGAGTAAGTGAAAAAGTGCCGCGATCGGTTAGTTCTGTTTGATCTTTCGACCTTGACGCTTGCTTTTGCCGGAGCGAGCGACGAGGGCAGGATCAAACATGTCGCGCGTCGGTCTCGTAAGTGAAAAAGTGGCGTGATCGGGGAGTTCGGTTGGAGTAAGTTAAAAAGTGCCGCGATCGGTTCGTTCTTTTTGATCTTTCGACGACCTTGACGCTTGCTCCTGGGCAGTGCGTCAAGAAAGCCCGAGCTGTCGTCCGTGTTTTTTTTTTCGAGTCGCGCGCCTTTTTTTTTTTTTTTTTTTTTTTTTTTTTTTTTTTTTTTCTGGGTGCTAGCCGAGCAAACGAGTGAAGCTGAAAATGGATTGTGGCCGCTCAGTCAAGGATAACGGATCAATTGGTGAGCTCGTTTCATGCTACTATTTCTAATCTATAAAATATGTATGACTCCCTCAATCCCACCTGACTGCAAGGACGTGGCCGGCGCCGTTATTGACCTTGTATAAATAGAGGCACTGAATTATGCACACTGAAGAAGATTATGGCCTATCCCAGCTGAACTTCTAGTTGATTCTTTGTGCATTTTCACTGACTTCGGTCAATCACGGAATAGCAACCATTGATATGTGTAGTCAGTCTAAGCTAAGCTAAGCTACTCGCATTGTATGCTGTATTTCCAGAGGCGCATACAGAGGCGCGTCCACGTTTGTAACCATGAGTAGGACAAACGTCGGCAAACATTTTGTACACAGTGAAGCTAAGAAAAATTTTAACCCTATGGAAGCCTTGACTGAAAATTTAAAGTTACCATACTTGATGGGCTCAAACGCAAAGGGGTGTAAGTGTCACTTTGATCGGTTTGGGTTGAAGAAATTCTACTGTCTCCAAGCATTCTAACAAAAGTTTTACGTAACTTTTTCGCACAACAGAAGAAATAACATAATTTATTTATGTATTTATTTATTTATTTAACGTCAAGCATTTTTTTGACCATTCTAAATTACATTGTGTTCTTAATATCTATGTGTTTATATACTATAAATTTATTGAGTATACTCGATTCATAATACATTCCTCAGTTACTATTGTTTTGTATATCAAAAAAAGTATTTTTTCAGTTTTGTTCGAGACATGTTAACATCAATCATTTCAGATTATATATAGTCATCATCTGATTCAACGGACTATATTTAGCGTAGCTCGTGCGATGATGACCTACTGTGAACAAGTAACGATTACGCAAGTGACGAGTAGGAGTATAAAAATTCAGTTTTGAAAGTATATCAGCAGAATCAATGTGCTGTGAAACAATATCGTTAACAAAAGAAACCATAGCATAATCACGACGCACTTCCAGTGATTTCATATTGATAAGCATGCATTGTGATTCATATGATGATAGAGGAAGTACTGAGCAGCCTAGATTACGTAGTGCGTATAATAAAAACTGCTTTTGTATCGATTCTATACGTTCTTCATGTTTTTTTGTGTAAGGTGACCAAACAATACTACAATATTCTAATATTGATCTTACATATGCAATATAAAGTATTTTTAATGTGTAAGGATCACGAAAGTGTTGGTCAAATCGTTTTATGAAATTGAGCATATTTCCTGCTCTATGAATTATTGCATTATAGTGATCTACAAATGATAGTTTTGAGTCTAAGATAACTCCTAAGTCTCTTATTTTATCACATTTTTTTTACATGTTCGTTTCCTTAAACAATAGACATATTTGGTGTGGTTCGTTTTCTGCTATAACGTATGAGGTTACATTTTTTATATTCAATTCCAATAAACTTTTACAGCACCACGTGTAGAAAATTTGTTTTGTAAATTTTGCACCCTATCGGACGCGACGATTTGTAATCGCCGCCGGTGAAACCGTCACCAAAATCGTCGCCAGGCAAGCAACCGCTGTGAATTTGACGTTTCACCAGTTTTGCCAACATAATGGCAAATCACCTCCTTTGATTGGTTTGCTGGCGACGATTTTTTTTTTTCGAAAGTTGGCGGCGCGTTTTGTTGCGAATGAAACAGACAATATCTCATTCTTAAAAAACATTATGATCGTCATCATTCTTTATTTCTAAAAATAGCTTCATGTCGTCAGCATATATAAGGACCCTCAGTTTGTTAAGAATATAAGAAACGTCATTAACATATAAAATAAAAAGAAGAGGGCCTAAGAGCTTTGAGGTACTCCAGATGTAACATGTATTGGATTTGATCTTTTCCCATTGAATTTTACTATTTGCTGACGGTCGTTTAAATAGGCCTTGATCCACGTAAGGAGACTCATTTCGATTCCCATTTTTTCAAGCTTGAAAGTCAACATTGGAATGTCCAGTTTATCAAATGCTTTACTAAAGTCAGTGTAAAGAGCTTCTGCGAAGTAACCTTTATCCATTGCACTCAGTGAGTAACTTACAAATTCCAGAAGGTTCGTAGTGGTCGAACGACATTTGAAAAAGCCGTGTTGAGCGTTTGTTATATGAGTTTTTATTTGGGCAAACATATTTTTGTTTACAATTGACTCGAAAAGTTTTGGAATACATGACATAATAGCAATGCGATAATTTCGAATGTCCGATTTTTTACCTGATTTATACATTGGTATGAGGAATGATTTTTTCCATACCTTTGGAAATTGGCCAGTTTGAAGAGACATATTTAATAACCAAAATAATGGAGTAGTGAGTTCAGTTGCTAAGTTTTCTATGAATCCGGGTGGTATTTCATCTGGCCCTGATCCTTTAGTGGCATCCAAATTTTTAAGACCGAAAAAAATGTCCAGAACATTTATAGAATTAACGCCAACATCACTCGGAAAGTCAGCAAAATGTGAAAAGTAAGAATAATCTCGTTCGTTTTCCGAAAATGTTGAATAATTTTCTTGAAAAAAAAAAAATTGCGTTTTATCGAGCAGAAACTCTTTCAAATATTTCACTGGAACTCTTTCAACAATTCTTCAAGCACGATTACTATGAAAGTTCCAAAAACTTTTCAAGAATTACTTTAGGAACACTCAATGCAATTTATCCATAGGCCATAGATATTTTTAAGAATATTATTGATTCATTCATACAATAGAAGATTACTCCATTTGTTTTTTTTTTCGAATTATTAAAGAAGTTTCTTGTACCAACTCTTACAGTTAGTTCCCCATAGATATCCTCATTCGTTCTTCACACAAGCTTGTATGTATATTGAACAGATGATAAATAGTTTAATTTATTTTTCAAGCTTTCTACTTATCTGTTTTTTTAACGTGAGTAGGACAATCCTTTGACTGTCCTACCTATGTGTTTTTATGCGTAGTACATGTCCTACCTGTCCTACCCACTTCCCGCGCCACTGATCACATAATATATGCACGCATATCGCCTCCACTTTTGTACGTAGAAGGCCTTTCCGCGACATCTTAAAAGTGAAATTTTGCACATACAAAGCCTCCAGGTGATTTCGTTATACGTACATTTTGGTTGTCTGAGACACATAGTCCATCAAAAAACCGTTCTATCAGAGGTTTGGATTATGATTTTCCATGATTATCACTTTACATTATATTGTTTGAAAGTAAGACAAAGATGTGTAGAAATATTGAACCAAAATTTAAACAAGTTCAAAACTTACAGAGCGTTATTAAAATCTACCCATTTTTCTCTAAATATGAAAAATGTCACTTGGTCCACTCTGACTTAACGCCGACCATATATGGTTCGAGTAAACTACAATTTAAAACCAATATATGTATCACAAAATCCAAATAATTTTGTAACATGGGGTCTAGAGGAGTAGCGTTATCTGATGGTACCTCATTTAATTCGGAATTTGACCGCCAGATGGTACTAGTGTGCATGTAACTTTTACTTTTGTTTTGCAGTCATCTCAGGAGTATGTCCATTTAGAAAGATGACATTTTTGACAAAGTTGTTCAGTAACTCAAGGGCTATCATTGTTTGAGCAAGTTAATCCAAAATTTTGAAACCAGGTGGCGCTAGTGGGCATAAAACTTCTGTTTTGCGATATTTTAGGATGTTGCCCGCTTAGCCTAAATAAAGATAGTCTTTGAGCTACTGAACAACTCTGCCGAAGTCGCCATCTTTCTAATTGATCGGGCTGCTGAGATATTTGCAAAACGAATGTTTCATGCTTATTGGCATGACCCGGTGGCAAAATTTAGAATCAACTTGCTCGACCAATGATTGCCCTTGGATTATTATTGCTGTTTGCCTTTGAGGTGCAAATCTTGACCAAATATACTCCAAATGCGGTAACAAAGGACACCTAGCAACGATTATCAAAATCACCGCCGGCCCACAGTGGCGCATGGCCGGACAAAACCTCAAAAATGAATGATCTCCAAATCACTTGCTAATATTTACTATAGACTTCTATATCATTGAGTGATCTTTTCTCAAAATTTGAGCGTGATCTGTTTTGTTTTCGATTTTTGGCAGCATCGTAAGTGCGGGAAAGACAGCAAAATTGGACTGCTTAAAATTCATCAACTATGGTTGACTTAACAAACTTCAAACAGCTGTATCTCAACAAATTCATAATCGATTTATGCGCATTAGGCTTAATTTGAAGGCGTAGTCTTAAACCTTAAGACTTGGCAATAATAACATAAATTTCAAAACATTAAGTTGTTATTTGTAACAAAAAATGTTTTTTGCTATCTTTCTTCAAAATTTTGATTAATTTTCAAAACTTCGTCCGTTTTATGTGAAGTGTTTCGAAAGAATGAGTCAATCACTATGAAGTAGCAAATCAACCATACATTTTAACGTGCAATAGTTTTTCTTGCCCCTGTTTGCCCCTAGAGGTGAATATTTATTTTTTTTTAATAATTTATCTCGTTTAAAAGTTTATTGAAATAACTACTAGGAACTTAAATACATATCTCTAGTTTAGGTTTATACACAAGTTTCTGCGTAATAACAAAGTTTTTGTTATAAAAGCTTTTTTATTCGATTGGACAAAAGATCTTAATTTTGACAAATTTCACTAGAAAATCGAAATTTTTAATTTAACATTTATTTCCAACGAGATGGTTTGGTGTTCCCGCATTTGATATTTGCATTTCAATCGCACACAGCAATAAATAACTTTGCTGAAGACGCCATTTTTGTAAGTGGTCAGGATTCTGAGATATCTACAAAACAGAAGTTTCATGCACACTAGCGTCGCCTAGTGGCCAAATTTCAATTTTTTGTTTCAAATGATAACAGTCTTACAGTCGATACGTTTTCATTCTGAGAAAATCGACATGTGTAATATAGATCGTGCGTTGGTATTCGGGGCAGTTTGCTTGTAGACCTCTATATGATAAACAGTCTCTCATAATGTGCTGCATATTATGATAGTTACAGAGAGCGATAAGTGAGGGATTCTCATAATTTTCTCAGGATTCAATCAATGTCTGTGCATTTGTTAAAGATTAACATTCTTAAGTCTGGCATTATTTTATCCGACTAATAAAAGTTTGATGATGATATGGATGAATTGACCACCTGGTCACTGTGTGAGCTATTTTTCTGGTGAAAATCCTACGATAGTATCCAAAAACCATTACTGTCAAATTACTTTAAAAATCTTGCATGCAATTTGTTGGGGTGCCTATGGGAAATCAATGCTTGGAGATGTTCCTAGATCGAATCTTTGAAAATCTCTGAGATAATTACTGCAGGAATCCTTCGATAAGAACCGGGCACGTGCCATAGGTTTGGAAGGAATCTTTAGTGATTTCTATACAAAAGGTTGCTGGAACGATTAAAGCCAAAAAGTTTCGTCCCATCAACATGTTGCACAAATTAGAGAAAATTTTAAAACTTGTTGTTAAAGGCCAACTGATAAAATATTTGAATAATAATAACTTGCTGATACCAGAGCAATCGGGATATCGAGAAGGAAATTCTTGTGAAACCCCATTGAACTTGGTTATAGCCAAATGGAAAGAAAAAATGGAGTGTAAAGAAACTATCATTGCTATTTCTGGACCTGAAACGCGCTTTCGAGACGACTTCTAGGCCCTTATTGTTGAAAAAAATCGAGCGCTTTGGAATTTCGGGTTCTGCATACAAATGGTTCGAAAGCTATTTGTGTGGAAGAGCTCATCGGACTGTTTTTAATAATTTGGTTTCCAGTCCCGTGGAAAGTAATCTTGGTGTTCCACAGGGAAGTGTATTAGGGCCCATTTTATTTATTATGCACATTAATGACATGACACGAGTTTTACGATTTTGTGATATTAACTTGTTTGCAGATGACACCGTGTTATTCATTGCAGCTAAAAATTTAGAATAAGCCGTTTCAAACTTGAATGAAAATTTGCGTTATTTAAGTAGATGGTTGAACAACTGAAATTGAACATAAGTAAAACAATATTCATGATCATTTCGCGGAATCGTATTAATGAACAAGTCTATGTTGAAATTGACAATGAGGCAATTGATCGCGTTCGAGAAATTAAATATCTTGGCGTGAATATTGATGATAAGCTTAAATTTGCCACTCATATTAACAATGTCATCAAGAAAATAGCCAAGAAGTACTGAACGATAGCTGAGGATGCCGTTCCGGATTTTTGGCGGGTTGGTCGATCTTGGGGTGAGTATTCCTGGGGTTCCGATCGTCTTGGGATTTTGGATTGGAGCCAATTCACTTAGCAGCTTGAGTTAATTCGGTTTAGCACTAGAAACACTAGATTGTTTAGCACTAAAACACCATACTCCGGACTGAACTTTATTGAATTTAACGATTAAGTGGATTATATTTAGTTAAACGAGTAAAATTTCTTCCTCGACACAACTGTTCACATGGCTGTACATTTTTATCCTAGTTATGGAATGATTTTGTAGGCATAAGGCCAGTTTCTATTACAATTGTAATTTTTCTTCTCGCAATCTTTTCTTAAGAACTAGAGGAAATATTGAAACGCAAAAAATGTTGGTAGCGATGCCTGTCAGCACCAACTATGAGGAGAGATTGGGTAGGGTGGTTCCCAACATCCTTCCCCCCTCTGAAACGGCCGGAGTTTCAGAAGTATGCTGTGGATCCATCACCTCTGCTTCCACCGGATCAGCTACCGGCAGAATACATATTTTGGAAACCGGTCTCTTGATGAACCCATCGGCTGTCTTGAGTGTGACGACTCTAACTACGTTGTCGTCCCCAGGATGCACGTCATGAATGCGTGCCATTCTCCAGCGTGTCGGCGGTTGATTGTCGTCGCGAATCACTACCAGACTTCCAGTTCTAATTTCCATTGGTGGTTGCCACCACTTGGTACGTGCCTGCAGTTGGGTGAGATATTCGGACTTCCACCGTTTCCAATAAAACTGAAGACACTGTTGAATGAAGTCTCGGTGTTGCAGCCTTCCTGGTGGTACACTGGTCAAATTCTCCTCGGGTAATGCTTGCAAGGACGTGGAAACCAAAAAATGACCAGGAGTTAAAGCCTCCAAATCTTCTGGGTCATCAGATAGAGGTGTTAGGGGCCTTGAATTTAAACAACACTCCACCTGGGCTAGGAGGGTCGTCATATCCTCATACGATACCGCTGTATCGCCAAGTACCTTCAGCAGGTACACCTTTGTTGATCGGACGGCACTCTCTCACAGGCCGCCAAAGTGGGGGGCGCCGGGGGGTATGAAACTCCACTGCATTCCTTCGTCTGTACACCACTTCGAAACTGCTTCGTTATGTTCCTTGGATCGTAGATTCTGTAGAAGCTTTTCCATGGCGTTCTTTGCACCTACAAAATTTGTGCCGTTGTCGGAGATCAATTGGACACACTTTCCCCGACGAGAAATGAACCTCCTTAAAGCTTGGATGAAGCAGGCCATTGATAAATCTGTGGCTAACTCCAGATGTACTGCCTTCGTGGAGAAACATACAAACACTGCCACATACGCCTTCACTGCTGTTCTTCGATACCCAGGTCGCACAGAGATCGGGAAGAAGTAATCGACCCCTGTCGTCGAAAACGGTTTTGCTGGAACAACTCTCGGTTTAGGTAGTTCGGCCATAAACTGACGAATGATCGCTGGCTTCGTCCGATAGCAACGCATACACTCATGACAAATCTGTCTCGCTAAATTACGTCCCCCGAGAGGCCAAAATCGCAGTCGAACTGTGCTCAGCATGAGTTGCGGTCCAGCGTGCAGCAGTTTTAAATGATAGTGACGAAGTATTAGCCTTGTTAGCGTATGGCGTGCAGGTAGCACAATTGGGTGCTTCGCATTCTCACACTCATCCGACTTCCCAAGTCTTCCCCCTACCCTCAACAAACCATCGTGCGCGACAAATGGGCAATACCAGCGTAGGGGTGATTGCCACGATACACTCTCGCTCTTGTTTACCGCCTTCAACTCTCCATCGAAAACATCTTGTTGAACCCGCTGAATTATTTTGGTTTCGGCTTGTAGTAGTTCTTCTACGGTCAATGGTCCGACCTTGCGATTGCCCTTCTTCACGCGCAGGTTGTGTAGGTAACGACGACACCAAGCAGCATGACGAACCATTGTAGTGTAGGTTGAATATCGTAGTACGTACTTTTCGATGAAACTAGGGTCCAACACCCTTGATGATAATACAACTTGTCGTCTCTCCTCTGCCCTTTCCATTTGCGGTGAACACCTTTTGCTCCGGCCACTTTTCCATATCTGTGTATCAGGTATCAGGTATCAGAAGGCCGGCTCCAAAGGCACGTTCCCCACCAGTTGGGAGATTTGTGCCATCGCCATATTTGAGCCTATTTCATCATCTACCCGATGGGAGAGGAAAGGGAAGGGAAAGATGGGAGGAAATAGGAGTGGGGTCCCTTGAAGAGGGAAGATCGCATAAGCGAAATGAGAGCATGTAGCTCCATACCACAATGGGTTCGAACAGCGCCCTAAAAAGGGCACTGCAAAACGCATGAGCGTAAAGAGAGCCTATAGCTCATTACCACAGCGGGTTAAGAATAACAGGATGTCCTGAAGATTCAGGCTTCTGTATTCAGTTTCACTTAATAAGTGTTTACCAAGTAATTGGAATCGCATTTGCGCAAAAACTGGACAGTTACATATCAGGTGATACGAAGTTCCATAATCGGAGTCACAACTATCACACACAAATGAGTCAGCACGCTGAATATTTGCCGTGTGATAGTTGAGTCGGCAGTGGCCTGTCAACGCTCTGACCAAGAGACTGCAATTCTGCTTTGACAGATTTGTTAAATACTTCGCCACCTTTGGAGATGGCTCAGTAATATACAATTTTGTTTGACGACACGACTCCAAACTATTCCAATATTGCTTGTGCTGAGTTGCCGCCCAAGAGTTTATCTGAAGCTTCACCCAGCACTTCGAAATTGGAATAGCCGGCTCAGGGCCAATGAAGTCATGCGATGCTCCATCGCGAGCTAGCTCATCAGCCAATTCATTTCCAGCGATGGAAGAATGGCCAGGTACCCATACAAGGTTTACAGAGTTGACTGAATTCAGTTCCTCAATTTGAGTTCGACATGCGATAACAAGCTTCGACCTTGAGTTGGCCGAAGCGAGAGCTTTTATAGCAGCCTGACTATCTGAACAGAAGTATATGACTTTACCCATTACGCGCTGTTGAAGTGCTGATTGCACTCCACACATAAGAGCAAATATTTCCGCCTGAAAAACGGTGCAGTTTCTACCAAGTGAGTAAAACTGATTCAGCCTTAGCTCACGAGAATATACTCCTGCACCAGCTCTACCTTCAAGAAGGGAGCCATCAGTGTAACATACTATATTGTTTGATATACTTCTTTCCAAATAGCCAGACGTCCACTCTTCCCGTGAAGGGAATTGTGTGGTAAATGTCCTGTAAGGAAAGTTACAAGCAATTGTGAGATCACTTGGAGCAAGGACAATTTTGTCCCAATTCACCAAAAGTGGAAACAACGAAGTGTGTGTAGATCTACGATTCACTGGATTTTTCTCCAGTAGATCCAGTACCCATAAACGGTAAGAGCAAGAAAGTGCTTCTTGTTTAAGATATATGTGTAGTGGCGCAGCGTCGAAAAGGGCCTCGAGCGCTGATGTGGGAGTTGTAGAGAACGCACCAGACATCGCCATCAAGCACATCCTTTGGAGATGGCCCAATTTTGATCGGATTGTTCTCACTTCGCCCTTTTGCCACCACACAAGACATCCATATGCCAATATTGGTCGAACAACTGTTGTGTAAATCCATTTGATATATTTGGGTTTGAGGCCCCAAGTTTTACCAAAGGTTCGCCGGCATTGACCGAAGGCCATGCAAGCTTTTTTGACTCTGAAATCAATGTGAGGTGTCCATGAAAGTTTGGAATCTAGAATGACTCCGACATACTTTACTTGATCAGTCACATTAATCTCAGTGCCAAAAAGACGTAAAGGTCGAATTCCATCGCGGTTTCGTCTTTCCGTAAAAAGAACAATAGATGTTTTATTCGGGTTAACCGAAAGGCCATATTGGCGACACCAACTCTCGACTACCTGAAGAGCACTTTGCATCAGGTCGAATAGGGTGCTTATGCACATACCAACTATCAGAGCTAGATAGTCGTCGGCAAATCCATAAGTTGGAAAACCGCAATTATTGAGTTGCCTCAATAGCGTATCTGCTACGAGATTCCACAAAAGTGGTGACAAGACTCCCCCTTGGGGGCATCCGCAAACACTCAATTTTCGAATCGCTGCTTGACGCAATGTCGAGAAGAGATGTCGGTTTTTGAGCATTTGATGAATCCAATTGGTAATCATTGTAGGTAGCCCATGGTTTCGTGCGGCTTCCAATATGGCATCGAAAGACACGTTATCAAAGGCACCCTCAATATCCAAGAAAACACCCAAGCACGATTGCTTCTGAGCGAATGCTTTCTCGATATCGTATACAACTTTGTGTAAAAGAGTCACAGTGGACTTTCCAGATTGGTAAGCATGTTGATTCACATGAAGAGGCATGTTTGCCAAATAAACATCACGGATGTGATGATCGATAATGCGTTCCAGACATTTCAGAAGAAAAGAGGTCAGACTGATTGGTCTAAAACTCTTCGCTTCCTCATACGACGCACGTCCTCCTTTTGGGATGAACTTTACAGTAATATCACGCCAGCATTTGGGAATGTACCCGGTAGCAAAACTGCTTACAAGTAGCTTTTTCAAAACATGTTTGATAGACTCAAATCCCTTTTGGAGCAGAACAGGATAAATCCCATCCGCTCCTGGAGATTTGAAAGGAGCAAAACTATTAAGTGCCCATTGAATCGATTCAGTAGTTACGATACTGCGAGCCGAGGCCAGAGACTCGTAACTACATGAAAAGACATTTGGTTCATCCGTAGATGCTATGTCCACACATCCGGGGAAGTGTGTATTGAATAAACATTCTAAAACTTCTTCATCGGAAGAAGTAAAGTCACCATTAGGTAAGCGAATTTCGTTCACTTGGAAATCCTTAGATTTTGCAAGGATTTTGTTCAGCCGACTGACTTCACTCAAACTGGAAACATTTGTACAAAGGTTTTTCCAGCCGGATCGTTCAGCAGAACGAAGAGCCTTCTTGTAAGCCTTGCGAGCCGACTTGAACGACTCTGATCCAGCTGAACGGCGTCTGTTCCAACCCCTTCTACATTGTTTCCTGAGTCTAGTCAGATCGGAATTCCACCATGGGGTCCCTCTTGTAGTCTTTACAGACCGCAGAGGACATGCTTCTTCAAAAGCTTCCATAATGTAGGATGTTGTAGTATCAACTGCATCATCCAGATCACTTGGATTTTCAATGGACGGAGAATATCCATGAAATTTGGTCGCAACCAATTCAATATAGAGTTCCCAGTTTGTTGACCGGGGATTCCTAAAACGCAAAGTCTGTGCAGTTACATATGAATGTTCAAAGAAGATGTAGCGATGATCAGATAATGATTCCTCATCTGATACATGCCAATTCGTCAACTCGTGACTGATTCTATTCGAGCAGAGCGTTATGTCTAACACTTCTTCTCTATTAGAAACCATGAAGGTTGGGCGATTGCCTATGTTAAGTAATCCAAGGTCTGTACTACTTAGGTATTCCATCAGACTGGAGCCTCTCAAATTGATATCCGAGCTGCCCCAGATGATGTGATGAGCATTGGCATCACTGCCCACAATCAGCGGAAGGCCTTTTGTTACGCAGTGTACGACAACTCGTTTGAAGTCATCCGTTGGGGATGGTTCATCATGTGGTAAATATACCGAACAATAGACGTATTTCCTGTTGAGGTCACCAACAGAAACATCGATTGTGACAGCACATACATCTCTGGTAGTTAACTCAGAAATGAGTGTAGCAACGATTGCTTTATTAACGAGCACGCATGCGCGGGGCATGGAGCGCGAGTTTGCCATTTCAAGCTTGCTAAAAGTAGCAAAAACTGGGTCCACAAGGTTACCTAGATAGAAGTTCCCTCTACGAAAGTAGGGTTCTAGAACTAGCGCCACTTGGGCTGCACCATTTTGCATGAGTCTGCAAAGATTGATCGTTGCTGTTCTTTTATGCTGAAGATTGATCTGAGCTAACCTAACCGTAGCCACTACCCAAACTAGGCAGGATTAAGCTTTTTGCAATCTCAGCACGAAAAAGACCAGCAACGAAAAAACCAGATCGGTATCTATTTAAAGTCGTCAAAGGCGAAAGAGCACAGAATACACTGTGTAAAACGCATAATGCGAATCCATATAGGTGATAATTTAAATTAAATGTCAACATATTCATAATCCCACCCTTATTAAGCCTCAAGATAGAGACTGAAGAAGGGCAGCCGATTATCTCGGAGAAACACAAGGTCACCTGCACCATTGCTCCGGGTAGCACAGGAAGGACTCAATACTGTGGAGGGCGCCCTGGTACCCCACAGGCTCCGTTTGCGGTTAGGTTTTATTTAGACCCCCCTAACCATTCATTCATAGGCACGGTACGCATCACACCATAAATTAGGGGTCACCTGTGAGGTGGACTTTTACCACCGGAACAGGCAGTCCATAGTGTTAATTCTTAGCCAGTTGAAACAACCGCTACCGACACTACGCGGCTATCTAGGCTGCTCGGGAAAAGGAGGTTAATATTGATGATTAACTCCTGACGTGCCCAAGCAGCCATCGTGCGCGACAAATGGGCAATACCAGCGTAGGGGTGATTGCCACGATACACTCTCGCTCTTGTTTACCGCCTTCAACTCTCCATCGAAAACATCTTGTTGAAGCCGCTGAATTATTTTGGTTTCGGCTTGTAGTAGTTCTTCTACGGTCAATGGTCCGACCTTGCGATTGCCCTTCTTCACGCGCAGGTTGTGTAGGTAACGACGACACCAAGCAGCATGACGAACCATTGTAGTGTAGGTTGAATATCGTAGTACGTACTCTTCGATGAAACTAGGGTCCAACACCCTTGATGATAATACAACTTGTCGTCTCTCCTCTGCCCTTTCCATTTGCGGTGAACACCTTTTGCTCCGGCCACTTTTCCATATCTGTGTGCAACCAGTCGACGTTCCACCACAAACGATTCTCCAAAATTTCTTCAGGGAGGATCCCACGAGAAATGAGATCCGCTGGATTTTTCTCTCCCGGGATATGATTCCAGTGGCAGTTTTCAGTCAACCGTTGAATTTTGGCGACACGATTCGCAACAAAGGTCGTTCAAGTCGATGGGATTGCAGCACACCAATGAAGGACAATTTCTGAATCCGTCCAGAAGAAAGTTTCGATAGGAGTTTCGACCGAATCCATAACCTGGGAATACATTTCAGCAGCCAATGTTGCAGCGCGCAACTCAAGCCTCGGGATCGTTTGTGTTTTGAGCGGTGCTACCCGTGACTTGGATAACAGTAGAGCCACCTTGATTCGCCCTGATGAATCTGCTGTCCTCACGTATACACACGCTCCAAGGGCCTTTTCCGAAGCATCAGAAAATATGTGTAATTGGGTTTGTGTCGCTTGAGGTGTTACTACCAATCTTTCAATTCGTAAATCGTTGAGTAGAGGAATTTGTTGGTAAAATCTTTTAAACTCCTCTTCTACCTTCGCTGGCAATGGTGAGTCCCATACTAGTTTTTGCCCCTTATCATCCAACAATTGCCATGAGAGTTGCATCATGATTTTGGCTTGGGTAATTACAGGCCCTATAAATCCAAGTGGATCAAACAAACTAGCTATGATCGAGAAAATTTTCTGTTTGGTGAGTGGAGTGTCTACGAGAGAAGGAGCCTTGAACATCTACTTGCCGAAACATTTTCTCAATGTCGGCTACCAACATAATTGGGCGAAAACGACTACGAAGAATAATCGATCGAAGATCTCTTTGGATGACCGGACCAGAATGCAAACAGTCATTTAGCGAAAGGCCAGTTGATGTTCTGGCTGATGCATCAAACACCACCCTTACCCGTGTAGTTGTACTTCCCTCCTTTACAACTGGGTGGTGTGGAAGGTAGCATCGTTCCACTCCATCCCCCTCGTGATCGACTCGTGACATATGCCCTAATGCCTCATACTCCTCCATGAAAGACACATACTGATCGCGTAACGATGACTCTCGGTTCAACCGTCGCTCGATTTGTAGGAATCTCTGCTGATGCTCTCGAATCTCCCAGATTGCGAATTAACTCTCCGTTCCTCGGTAGGGACACCGAATACCTCCCAGTTGCTTGTCTTCGGGTTGTTCGGGAATAATAATCTTCGCATTTGGCTTCGTCAGGCGACATATTGCTCTCCAAACCGACCTCCTCATACTCCCAAAATTTCTCGATCAATCTCTCTACCTGACTCGAAGTCGCTACATCACACAACACAGAGGTGACTGGGCTATCTATTGGGTATCGACCTGTAGCTATCCACCCGAATACTGAGTCAACTAATAGAGGCAGATTGTCACCCATCGTTATACGCTGGCCAGACACAAACATATCGAAAAAGAATTCCGCTCCTAGCATCAAGTCAATCGGTTCAGACGTGAGAAAATGTGGGTCCGCTAATTCAACTCCTGCTGGTAAATTCCATTTACTTGGGTCTACGGAAGCTATTCCTGGCTGGGCTGACAACTTGGGCAAAACATAAAACTCCATACCTTGGGAGAAGTTCGAAATTCGAGAACGAACAGTCACCGTGACCCTCCCATGCACCTTGTTACAAGTACCGTGGATGCCTACAACCTGTACCATGCTGGGTGCCTCCTTGAGTACCAACTGCTTCCTCATACGCTTGGTGATAAGATTACACTCTGCAGCGCTATCCAACAGCGCTCTCGCATGTACGGTATGACCATGGTTATCCTCCAGAATAACGATCGCCGTGAGCAACAACACTCCTGTTGGGGATCCAGTAGCTGAACTGCAAGTTACTGTGCTGGTGGTTGCCACGTTAACCACCTTGGTGTTAGTTTCTCTCCGTTTGATTCGGTTGCTGTAGGAGTAGTGCTGGGTTCGTTGGTGTGGGTCGCCCTATTCTCGTTCGGTTTTCCCCTGAAGCACACAAGCGTGTGATGCTTGCCCTTGCATTGTCGACAAGTGAACTTTGAGTTACATTCTCTAGCCTGATGTCCACGTCGAAAACAGTTTCGGCACAGCGAGTGAGACCGTAGCAGTCCATCCCTTTCCGAAACAGGGAGCTTCAGAAAATGTGCACACTGATAAAGCAGATGACTATCCGAACAAGCCACGCATTTAATTAGAGCCGATGGTTGGAGAGTGGTGTTGCAAACCTTCACAACATTGGGTTTCCTTGGAAATTTCGATGAACCAGCTTCCATTCGCTGTTCAACCGGCCGATTGGGGAGTGCCTCCAAAATTTGAATACGACGCTGCAGGAAGTCCGTAAGATCCTTTACGGTGTCGGTCTCCTTGGTAGCAGAATATTCCTCCCAACTCCTCCTCGTTGCACTATCAAGTCGCGAGCTGAGTAGGTGGAGAAGCAAAAGATCCTTGAATTCAGTGGATTGGGGGGTTGCTTGGTCCAAAGACTTCACAATCTTCTCGTAGGAGTCCAACAAGGTGTGCAATTCTGCAGCTGATTCCCTTTTGACGTCTGGCAATTCGAACAAGGCTTGTACCTGACGCTTACGAAGGATTTTGGAATTCGAATACCGAGTACAGATTAGATCCCATGCCACCGCATAATTGGCTCTGGTGAGAGGAAGTGAATCGATAACAGCCAACGCCTCACCTTCAAGTTGACTGCGGAGGTAATGAAATTTTTCAATTTCGGGGAGGTCGGGTTGCCAATGTATTAGAGAAGTGTATAAGTCGCGTAAGGTTTGCCATTCATCAATTTTGCCACTGAATTTGGGTAGTGTTATTTGGGATAGCCTAACGTGGGGGTTGGGTGCGGAATGAGTGTTGTCGTGAGAGCGAATAATTGGATTGAGCACAGTTTCATCACTATTCTCCCTGAGCTTATCCAAGAGAAACGATTTGAGCTGGTAAAATCGATTCTCGAAGTCTATACGAACCTTCACGAAAGACTCAGGTCCGCTAATGGATTCTTCGTGGGATTCTACCTCTTCGATGTTCTCGTTGATCCTATCCCAAAGTGCATCCAATCGGTCCAGTCGTACTTTGACCTCGGTTACTCGCGTATCGTCGGTATAGTCCTCCATGAAGCTGAACATGTTGTCGAAGGACGTTTGTAGACCTCGCAGCCGCGCCTGTAACATCTTGAGCGACGTTTTCGATTTTCCGGGCATAGTGTGTTCCTCTAAAAATGAGACCAAAGTAGCACAATTTGGGACAGTAGTAACATTGAAGCGCTAATTACCTGCTGGCTCTTATGTATGAGCCTTGTATTGATATTAGAGGTGAGCAGGAATAGAGCCAGCGGTTGCTACGCAGCGGATGAAGCCGGACGTTTGGAGTTTGCTATCAGATGCTGTGTGGTTGTGCTTAATGAATATGGCATGCGAAAATACACTAGAAAATAATGAACTTTTGTATGAAAAGGCAAACTTCAAACTTTGAGCGTCATATTCTCAATGCCTACTTTTTCCATATGGGACAGTTATGCCTTTATGGGCAGTGCACTCGATGATCAGAATGGCGACCTTCCTCCAAGGTAAGCGGAGCTGAATGGAGTTTCTTCGGGTATGCAGTATTCAGTTCCACTGATTGATAAGTTGTTTGCCAGTCGTAGTGATGTACCTTGTTGTAATGATGAATGGGATGACGTGGAACAGTACCGATGTCGAGGTGAACCTATTCCACGCAAAGACCACGAGCAGTACTGGATTTTTGGGTATGCAGCCTTGGAATTTTCCCGTTGAACATATGCCTTGGATAATTAAAAGCCGATGATTTGGTGATTGGATGATGAAAGGTGATGTGCACCGACGCCAGAAACCAAGATGGCGTACTTGAGTCGCTGTGCAGTGAATTGGTTGGAGATTCTACGATGGCGGATGGGGTTCCTCCGATTGGGTGCCTTCGACCAACCAATCCGGTTCGAAGGACCAACTGATCGATAGCTGAGGATGCCGTTCCGGATTTTTGGCGGGTTGGTCGATCTTGGGGTGAGTATTCCTGGGGTTCCGATCGTCTTGGGATTTTGGATTGGGGCCAATTCACTTAGCAGCTTGAGTCAATTCGGTTTAGCACTAGAAACACTAGATTGTTTAGCACTAAAACACCATTCTCCGGACTGAACTTTATTGAATTTAACGATTAAGTGGATTATATTTAGTTAAGCGAGTAAAATTTCTTCCTCGACACAACTGTTCACATGGCTGTACATTTTTATTCTAGTTATGGAATGATTTTGCAGGCATAAGGCCAGTTTCTATTACAATTGTAATTTTTCTTCTCGCAAGCTTTTCTTAAGAACTAGAGGAAATATTGAAACGCAAAAAATATTGGTAGCGATGCCTGCCAGCACCAACTAAGAGGAGAGATTGGGTAGGGTGGTTCCCAACAAGTACGGTATTCTTTGTCGATTAAAAAACGAATTAACCATTGCCGGTAAAATATTGTTGTACAAATCAATCATCTCTCCTCATTTGGATTTTTGCCCTTCCATTTTGTTTTTGGCTAATGAAACACAAATATCGAGATTGCAGCGCTTGCAAAATAAAATTATGTGCTTGATTTTAAGATGTGATAGACTCACTTCCTCACTTTTTTGCTAGACGCTTTACAATGGCTGTGAGTAAAGCAAAGAATTGTTTATTTGACAATGCTGTTCGTTTTTAAGGCGAAGTAGGCCGTCATTGAAATCTGTACACGTCGTTCATGATTGTTGCTAATTCATCTCACGACTTCAAATCAAAGAAAATCAATTGGTTTTGCACTGACATAGCTGAAAAAGTATCAGCATACTTTATGCATGTTAGCGCGTACAGTGATACTTTTTCAAGTCAACATCAACTATCAAGACTTAGTTTTATCACTTTGATATTGCAAGCACCAAAGTCATCATTGTTGCCAAAACGAATGACGGGCTACTTAGCCTTAAAGTAGTCACCGGTTTGCTGCCTCGATATTTGTGTGACAGAATTGAAATAGGAAGTGACATTCATAGATATAACACAAGAAATGCGGACGAAATCAGAACACCCAATTTTCTGCATGGTGCTTCACAAAACTTATTATACTATAAAGGAATAAATGTTTTCAATTCTATGCCAATACAAATAAAGCGAGCAACGACTCTGTCACAGTTCAACAGACTATGCATTCCACACGTAAAAGCTGTATTTTGAGCAGCCTAATGACAGATTATTTGATTGCATAATTTTTATTTATTTAGGTATAGTTTTATTTCATTAGGGTATAGACAAACTATTATGTTCACCCTGATGATGATGATGGATTTTTATATTGTTGACGTAGCTTTAGCTTAAAACCTATTTTTTGAGAAGTCTTTAAAACATTGAGCCTCGCGCGCGGTGTACAGGTACAAATTACTATTTTATGATTTGTAAACAAAATTGGACAATTGCACTGTTGAAGGATTCTTTGGATTATTAGTAGGCTCGCTGATTGAATGTAGGAAACTTCTTGAAAATGCGAATATTGTCCATAGTTTTGAAATCGTCTTGCGGAGTTTTCAATCCTGACAAGGTTTTGGATTTTGTTGGAATTTCATGATCACTGGTTATGCTTATGAACATCTGTGGTTAAGATCAATGGTGTTTACAAAATTTCTTTGTTGCTGTATTGTATGAAAATTTCTATGTTATTTATATCTGAAAAAAATAATCAGACCGTTTCGTTTTGCAATATCTGATTGAATTGATCATAATAATTATCTTAAAGATAAATCGTCTAGCTCAAACCTTTGTAGGGGTATGTGGCGGGACCATCATCATCATCATAATCGTAGAAGTTGGAATCATCATCATCATAATCGTAGTTGTGGGAATTTCTCAGAATGCGAGACAATTTCATGAAAAGATATTTTTGGCAGATTATGGTATAGTACTAATGAGTTCCATTGAATATCCAATGTTGAAACATTAGAACAAATGTGGAATAAAATTATCAATAATGTTAGACAAAAATCGTTGCAATCTTTTATTACCACGATAAATGCGATATATTAGGTTAAGTTAATTAAAAGAGTTTTTTCTATTATAAACAGTGGAAACCAACTCACCAGCAAAGATTCTTAACTGCTACGGCAAATGAAATGTAATATGTTGTTAACAAAATGTTAATAAATGCTTAATTTAGTTTCACCAAATTAGGATGACAGTGTTTTCTAACACAGAACACCTAGATATAAGAAATGAATATAATATTCGAAATAATAATACTACTAAAACATAAAAAAAAACAATATTTTTAGTGCTCAATACATTTCTGGTCATTATAGCCACAACTTTCAAGAAGAATATTCTCTTAAATATTATCACAAATGAGCTATGCCTGAAGTTCCCACTTACCTAGGATTCTCGCTTCTCTCGAGGTACCACAATATGTTGGCAACAAAATAATAATAATAGCTTGGGCCCAGATAGCCGTAGCGGTAAACGCGCAGCTATTCAGCAAGAGCAAGCTGAGGGTCGTGGGTTCGAATCCCACCGGTCAAGGATCTTTTCGGGTTGGAAATTTTCTCGACTTCCCAGGGCAGAGAGTATCTTCGTACCTGCCACACGATATGCACATGCAAAAAATTATCAATTGGCATAGAAAGCTCTCAGTTAATAACTGTGGAAGTGCTCGTACGAACACTAAGCTGAGCAGCAGGTTTTGTCCCAGTTGGGACGTAACGCCAGAAAGAAGAAGCGTGATTTTGTTTAAACAAATTAGGATGATAGTGCTGCCTAACACAGATCATGAAATGTTATGTTTGAAATGATACTAATAAAATAATCAAAAACAGACGTTTTGATTTCAATTCTGATGTTTATGTTTTTCAACGAAAGAATGTTAGAAGCTTTGAAATGTTATCAAAATGAAAATTAAGGAAAAGTGACTGGCAATATCAAACAGATAAAATTGACATAATATCGTAAGCCAATTAATAAGTCATTAGGCAAATCTCATTATTGTTTAATTGCCATTATATTATCCACAATTATTTCT
Organism: Aedes aegypti; assembly: GCF_002204515.2. Classification (NCBI taxonomy): domain Eukaryota; kingdom Metazoa; phylum Arthropoda; class Insecta; order Diptera; family Culicidae; genus Aedes; species Aedes aegypti. Next base: position 208,978,658 of record NC_035109.1, on the reverse strand, counting down.
AGTGACGATCGAAAATTCGGTCATTTGGAAAACGATGACGGTCAGCCTTTCTATGGCCATCCGGTGTGGTTCCGTTTACGCACAGCAGCCGAACCGTGAGTTGGCACCAGAGGCTGAAACTAGCTGGCAGTAAAAACACGCACCGCAGAGCCAATCAGCCTGGCAGTGGTCACCCTCCGATGCTCAATTAGCTTCCGAAAATGGGATTCCCGGCCATTCTCTTAATAATTAATGCAAAAATTTTCAGTAAATTTATCCTTGTAATTTAAATTGCATAAAGTGCGAGTTTTGGCATAATGTGCGGTGGCAAATTGGACCCAGCTGAATCGAACTTTTGAGCCCGAGAAGCGGATTTCGGGGCCTTCTTCAGCTTTGTGGTAACGTCCGCGGCTATGAATCAAATCCATGCTGAGAGTGTCTGGGTTCGATTCCAAGACGGTCCAATTTGTTGACTATCTTTGACATGAAGTAACATTGAGCTTGCTACACGATCTCTGAATGCTAAATGGAAGCTTTGGCAAAGAAAGCTCTCATTTATTAACTGTGGAAGTGCTAACAGAACACTAATCTGAAAAGCAGGCTCTGTTCCAGTGCAGACGTAATTCTCAAAAGAAGAGGCTGATTGCACCAATGGGGTTTTATTGATTTTCGTCAAATGCATGGAATGCTGAGCGTAGAAATGGCTTCTCTCTCTAATTAGCACTAAATCGAGGGGATGGAACGAAATTTATGCCCGCACACGGATAGGAAATTCTGTTTGGTTCTCGCAAAACAATAGACGCATTTGACCACGCGGTCAATAATAAGCAAGAAAAACAACATAAATTTAGGTAGATAATGTGAATAAATCATCGTTATTGTTATTATAAAATGATTCGAACAATCGTTATTAATTCGGAGTCGTTATTGCGCTATTATCGATGGGTGAAATTTATTCCAATGGTTGATTGTAGCGGCCCCTCTTCTTGGAGTTGAGTGAAATAAATGTTCCGGGTTTTGCTTATTTTGCGTTAGCTCTCATCGCAGCTTTTGGTTTTCGTTGCTCATTTGGTAATATTGGGGAAAACCTATAGTAGGTTGCAGCTGTATGCGTAGGTGATGAGTGTATTTGAAAGATTCTAACATTACCCAACATTTTTTTAAATTAATTATTAGTATCATTTCAAACATTACATTCATTTTATATTCTATTCATAGGTAGTCTGTTAACACTGTCATTCTGGTTTGGTATAATTCGATTAAGTTATTTTTAACATTTGTTAACAACATATATTAAATTTCGTTTGTCGTAGAATTCAGCTGATTCCGATACACGAATTTATAATTTCTTTCTATTTTAACCCATTCTTTTTAAAAAGTAAGTGGATTAGCCTTCAGATTTGTTGAAACGAATCAAATTTGTTACACGTAAAAAGCTGATGAGTGGTCGAATGTCTATGTAGGAATCCGAACTGTTCATTGGTAAAAATTGAATTTTCATTGATGTGAACCATCGTCCTGTTCAAAATGACCTATTCAAAAAGTTTACTGATGGAGGAAAGCAAGATGACTGGACGATAGCCGGAAGCTTCGGCAGGGTTTTTGCTCGGTTTTGAATTTGGTACAACCTTGGCATTTTTTCGTTTGTGAGGAAAATATGCCAACTGAAAACAACTGTTGACATATTAACCGAGAATTATAAGCTACTTTCTATAAGTTTCTTAATATGGATGTAGAAAATTTCTTCATCGCCAGGGGCTTTCATATTTTTGATCTTTTTAATAGTTGTTCCAAATAAATCTCTCAGGAATTTTCGAAAACGTTCTCTTGATTGAGAATACTTTGGAAGATATGAGTGACTTGATTTTCAATTGGACTAGTGAGTCCTAAATTAAAATTGTATGCACTTCCAAACTGCATAGCAAGTTTTTGAGCTTTTTCGCAAATAGTTAGTAGTTAGTTTCTGAGGTTATTTTTTTATTTCAAAAATTTAGATAATTCCAGAAGGGCTTAGAGACAGTCTATAATCATTGGTTTGAATTTCACTTCTCATTTTGGTATTGCAATGTTCTTCTTGCTTCAAAAATGGAATTTGTTAAAGTTTCGAGAGCATTGTCAATATCAAGCCTTATTTGCAAAAAAAAAGAATATTGTTTATGTATGCCAGTCGGCTCGAAAATAATTCAGTGTGATGCTGATAGGATTGAGAATCGCTCCATAGGGTAAGTATTTAAAATGTAACAGTGACATGATCAGAATCAAAATCAGCGTGAGTAATCAGTTGACTATAAAGGTGACTAGAGTCGGTTAAGATCAAACTTATCGTGGAAGAGTTTCTAGAAGAGGAAAAACAAGTAGGGCTTTTAAGGTTGACAAATATCCTCAAGAGCACTCATCAAATATAATTCTCTCGTTGGAATTACTGTGCGACTTATACCATAAGCGATGTTTTGCATTAAAGTCACCAATGACATATTTTGACTTATTGTGAGTCAATTTCCGCAAATTAGTTTGAAGCAAATTAACTTGCTACTCAGTGCATTGAAAAGGCAGATAGGCAGCTATGAAAGTACAAGATGGCGACCTCTGGTTAGGGAAAATCGTTATAAAATTTATGCACTATGGGTATTTTCGGAACGGGGATGACACGAATCGATATTCGACACCAAGATGGCGTCCTCCGGTTGTAGCATATCATTAAAAACCCCTGCAATATGAATATTTTCAGAACAGGAACGACGAGGCGATGACGAAAATCGTTGTCCAACGCCATTTTTGGAATCTAAGATGGAGAGTCAGTTTGGGAAAATAGTCTGAAACCCAAGCAATATAGATATTCTCGGAAAGGGCACGACAAGGTGATGACCAAAATCGATATTCGACGCCATTTTGAAATCCAAGAGTGACCTCTGTTTGGAGAAAATTGTTGGGAACCCATGCAATATGGGTATTTTCGGAACGGGCACGACGAGTGGATGATAAAAATCGATGTCCGACGTTATTTTGAAATCAAAGATGGCGACCTCCGTTTGGGAAAATCGTTGGAAAGACATGCAATATGGATATTTTTGGAACAGGGACAAGGGAATAACGAAAATCGATACCAATTCACTGCCGATTCACTAAAACCTCAAATAACTCAAATAACAGTCTTTTTTTACGCAAACTCAATTGACGCCATTTTTTTGCGAACTAAATTCAAGAACATCAGTACATTGATGTATTCGCTTAGGGATGGTACACAAATTATGTCACGCTAAATTTCAACTTTTTTGACCCCCTCCCCCCCCCTATGTCACACTTTTTGTATGAGTGATCCGGAAATTTTGTAAGGCTTGTCACGCTTGGCCCGACCCCCTCCCCCCCTTGGAGCGTGACGTAATTTGTTCATGACCCCTTATATGAAGACTTAAGATTTTATGTCATAACTAATTATCATCTATATACATTAATTATCATCAATATTCGTGGAGTCTTTGGAAGTCCATGAACATCGACACAACTCAATAGAATACTTCACCTTCGCAATATTAAAGAACTATCTATTGATAATTGGTTACGCTTGTTACGCTGAGATCTTGGAGATCTTGATATGAATAGATAAGGGTCTGTGCCATATCAAAAAAACATCAAAGGAACGCTAAATACGCCAGTACATTGCAGGTTTCTATTCCAGGAAGTTTTAGGATGAACTAGAACACCTGTTGTACTTATTTTGCTACTAAAACTCGGATATGACAACACAAACGATTCTTCAAAATATAACTATCTTCAAGGGTCCAGTATCGTGAGATATTCTTCTACACAGAAATGATACAATAATCTCCATTAACTTATGTAGAATCATATGCACGAACTCCAAAAAGCTCTTGGAAGACCATAACTTGCACACATTCTAGCCTGATTAAGAAGTAAATATATCAATAACATGTTAAAAAGAGCATAATTTATCTAAATAATAAAAATAATGTCATACAAGTAGACCCCAAAACGCAAAACCTCGTTTTACGAACTAACCTCCCTCGTCTTACGCACTGATTCAATTTACTCACCAATTCAATATACACACCTCCGATCTAGTTCGTAAATTGAGGTTACAATTTATACTTATCAAGCTTTGTTTCAACATAAACACCAAAAATTTACTAAGTTTGGTTTCAAGTAAGGGTGAAAGTTGATGTTTTCTACGCCTATGAATGATGATAGTAACTCCCACACATGCTCCGTCCAGTGGATCATTACGGTAAACAATATGGATCTCTTTTATATTTTTATTTTTATGCGTGTCATTTTCAAACAAAATAAGTGAAACAAGTGAAAGGCACAATCTAGGGCACAATCATCTCAGAATTCAATAAAGCTTAATAAGGAAGTCATTTTTGTCAAACAAGTTTTCTTCAAATTATCAAAAAATTCCATATGAAAAGGGCTTATGATGCGTTTCTCGTCACATTATATTCGGAGTTGGCAGCACTCTCTTAGATTTTATGAAAATGGGTATGAGATCGACCCCATCGAAAATATCATTTCTTTATTGTTTTGTCAAGGACCGAGGAAAAATGTTATAGCATGTAAGAAAAAAAACAGAAGATCCTTCAGAAAAAAAAATCATTTCATTAGAATTTGAATCACCATGACATTTATAATATTTGTCTTGAATTAAGCTAGTAATATTGAAAAACAATCGCCTTATATCGAAACTGCCAATATGTAAATTTCAAGTTTCCAGTGCTTACTAGTGCCTCCTAGTGGCAGAATATCTAACTAACTAAGCATTTACATAGTACCCAACCAACAACTTTGACCAAAACACTGATTTCTAGCTGCTGTGCATCGTGAGATATGTGAATTTAAAATATTTGTAGCTCACTAGCGCTTTTTAGTTGTAAAATGTTGAACTAAGCAAACATGTAGAATGCGCAAATTTGCCTAAGACGTCAATATTCCAAATCATCATAATTTAGAACCATCCTACGATATAGTTACAAAACGTACTTAATATACTTTTGATGGCGCTACGTGCTTCAAGACATGACCTGCGCCACAATGCTACGCCGACAAACTCGGTCCATGGCTGTTAGCCTCCAGTTTCTTGATCGCCTCACACTTAAGATCCTGCTCCACTTGGTCAAACCACCTAGCTCGTTGCGCTCCTCTTCATCTTGTACCGGCCGGATTCGAAGTGAACACCATTTTTGCAGGATTGTTGTCCGGCATTCTCGCAACGTGCCCCGCCCATCGTACCCTTCCAGCTTTGGCGACTTTCTGGATACGGGGTTCACCGTACAGTTGCGCAAGCTCGTGGTTCATTCTTCTTCTCCATTCGCCGTTATCACATATTCCGCCAAGGATCGTCTTAAGCACACGTCTTTCAAAAAACTCTTAGCGCTTGCAGGTCCTCTTTGAGCATGATCCTCGTCTCATGTACGTAGGAGACTATCGGTCATATCAGCGTCTTGTACATGGTACACTTAGTACGTACACACTCAGAATTAAACACAGAATTCTGTAAAATAATCCACAGATTCAGTTCAGTGAAATATGATTTCATGGATTTTCCGGTGAAACACAAATGTTTTCAACAGAACTGTCAAAAATTCACCGAATGTTCTGTAAAGGCGAAAAAATCACAAAAATCGGAATATTCACATTTAGTTCGGTGAAGATGGAAGATTTTACTACTTTCACCAAAAATCTGTGAAATCAATTGTTGATTATACTGACAACCACGGGCTGATCCAGAATTGATACTTGTTTCATCTAACGATAAACAAAGTGAAAAAATAGTGTTGCAGTTTTAAATGTAAGGTATTTAGAACCTAGGAGAGAACTTCTAAAAATAGTCTGAAGTGGTTGATAGTCCTGTAGTTATCAGTTTCATTGTTTCAAATTTGAATCTACATGAAGAGTGGAAAATAGAGATTAAGTTTTTTTTCATTTTCAAACAATGATTTGAATAAAATCAGATCCCCGAATATACGAAGTAAAAATACTTTTTCTTTCAACAGAAATTATGTAAACATATACCGAATCGTCTGGTGAAATGCAAATTGAATAGCGTTTGTACAAAATCACCGACAGATGAGCTTTATCAAGTTTTACAGATCCTTCTGTGAAATAATAAATCACCGAACGGATCACCGGAAAATCTGCTGTTGAGATTTCGGTGAAATTTCACAGAAATCTGTGATAGAATCTAAGTGTGTAGGTGAGGTTTACCAGACCGCAAGGCTTTGTGGAGTCCATAGTAAGCCCAACTACCGGCAATGATACGTCTTCAAATTTCTCTGCTGCAATTGTCTTTCGCAATGATCCGAGGTAGACAATTTCGTCCACTACCTCGAACTCATCTCCGTCGATCATCACGCGACTGCCAATGCAAGCTCTATCGCGCTCGGTTCCTCCAGCCAGACGATATCTGCCCCAATATAAAGATTTGGTCTGTTGTCGATCGGCTTAATAACTTCTCACAAATAAATCTGTTTGCTAGCGGCGATATACGGCGGAACATCGAATCAGCTGGCGTATCGGCGGTAAAGCAGGTATGGGAGAGAAAGCCTCAATTCAAAGCGTGGAATTTTGGAAAACCATGGAATGAAGGTAGGCGTGCCAGATTGGAGTGTGATCATTGCAGTTCTTGGAAACACCAGAAGGACTCGCAAAGTTGCATAGCTAGGAACTCACGATGCAACAATTGCGGCCGCACAGGTCACTTCGCCAGAAAGTGTAAGGCAATACGGAAAATGCAGGTCAAAGCCTGTAGCACTTGGAAGCGTGCCGGCGGTGAAGCTAATGCTTTGCAAGATGGAGATCGAGATGACGTCATGCAACAACGGCGCAACCCAGTATTGGAAGATTCGATGAAGGTATAATACTTTTATATCTTTATTTCTATTTTACTTTATGACATGAACTCGTGGAGCATTGAGCTTAGGGTTTTATTTTAACCATTCTTATCTGATAAACTTACTTGAGGGATTGTAGTGTCTCGCATGTCCTAGTACATGAAAACATTGAAATGATAATAAACAAAATTAATATAAATTTGGTCTGGAATCTATCTCGTTTGCTTAGATGAACTCAAGGAACGATGGAACATGCAAGATTGATTAACAACCAGTCGATTTCTTAATCGATTCGGGAGCGGCAATTAATACGGTCACTCAACAAGTTTGGAAAGAACTCATTAATTCGAAGACGAATCTTTTTAAGAAAAGATTTCACTGTGACCGAAAGTTTCTGGCTTCCGCTACCCAAGAGCTCCTGCGCGTCTTGACCATTTTCGAAGCATGGATATCGGTCAATGGATCGAAGCCTAAAAGTTATGCTGAATTTTTCGTCATGGAAGGGTCTCGAAAATCACTCCTCAGTAATAGAACGGCGGAAGATTTGAGGGTTTTGAAAGTCGGGCTTGAGGTTCAAACTATTGAAGTTAAAAATGATGCCTTCCCAAATTTTCCTAATGTTCAGGTGAAATTGTCGATTGACAGCAGTGTGCAGCCGAGAAAAATCGCGTATTTGAGGATTCCTGCAGCAATGGAAGAGAAGGTGGATCAAAAACTACTTGAAATGCTGAAAAGCGATGTGATAGAACCGGTAGTGGGACCCTCCGAGTAGATATCGCCCATGGCTGTAGTGCCCAAGGGTAAAGATGACATTAGACTGTGTATCAATATGAAATACACAATGAAAGCGATACAACGTGAACATTATCCGCTCCCGATGATCGATACTTTTCTGAATAAGCTCAGAGGTTCGATAGTTTTCTCGAAGTTGGACATCACGTTGGCATTCTACCACATTGAGCTGCACCAAGAATCTCGTGGAATCACCACCTTCATGACCTCCGGAGATCTTCCAGCGAGTGATGTCCGGAATGTTAGCTGGCATTGAAGAAGTTGTGGTGTACATCGACGACGTTGTTGTAGCTGGAAGGACTAAGGAAGAGCACGATGCTCGACTGCAAGAAGTACTGACCGTCTTGAAGGAGAATAACGCTATATTGAACAAAGACAAATGTCTAATCGGACTATCTGAACTAGAGATTTTGGGATTTAAAGTGAGTGCAGCAGGAATTTGTCCATCAGATGAAAAGACTGCAGCTATCAAGAACTTTCGAAGACCGGAAACGAAAGAAGAAGCTCGAAGTTTTTTTGGCCTTGTCAACTTTGTTGGACAATTTATCCCACATCTGTCAACGAGATCGGAACCATTGCGTCAGTTCATCAGGGGTGATGTTGAGAATTTCGATGAAAGTCAACAAAGAGCTTTTGATGATCTTCGAAATGCATTGTCAAATACTGTTCGCAGATTGGGATTTTTCGACCCGAAAGACAAGACCGAACTGTACGTCGATGCTTCTTCGGTAGGTTTTGGAGCGGTACTTACTCAACGAAACAGCGAACAAGCACCAAAAATCATATGCTTTGCTTCAAAAGGGTAGACTAAAACGGAAAGGGTGTACCCACAAACGCAACGAGAAGCATTAGCAGTTGTGTGGGCAGTCGAAAAATTCTACACATAGGGAGACTTACGGCTTCGGCACCATTCGACTATTATCGGCAACCAAATTTCAAACGTCAAATACACAGTATTTTTATATCAAAACACATCAGTGGAAACATTCAGAAAATTCTTTGTTCTTTCCGAGACTAAACAAACGATATTGCCGGATATGGCATCATCAATTCAAATGAGCACGCCTCAAAATTCGACTGATTTGGAGCTGCCGAAGAGATTCACCAGCAGTTGTTATGGGAAAGTTGCCGAAGAGAATGAGGCTGCCGACAATAGCCACACTGACAAAGGATGTTCGCAGCGTTGTAAAAACGTTTCCAAAAGCATTTTGACAAATCTGTCGGTGTGAATCGATAGAGGATTGAGAAACGCATAAATGTAAATAGACAAACACGGAATTTAACTGCTGATGTCCGAGAAAATTATAAAAGAAGAACGGCATCGGCTTAAGCTGCCGAGAATACGTAAGTTCCCCTACTTGTTTGGCACTCATTTCACAATATTTACCGACCACAAAAAATTGGAATATATTTATGAAGGAAAGCACCAACAAGAAAAACGTGCTTGTTCAAGAGCTGAAGGATGGGCGTTGCGGCTTCAGCCGTACGACTTTCATGTGAAGCATATCCCTGGTTCAACCAACATTTCGGACGCTCTCAAAGGATTGAGCGCGCTGTCCGATACGGCATCAGATATACCTTTCGATGAAGCTACTGAACATTATTTGTGTGCAGTTGGAGAGGGACCAACAGGAAATAAGAAGTGAAACTAAGAGCGATGAGGTGCTCAAAGCGGCGATAACAGCAATACATAGTCAGGAGTGGCCATCGGATCTTGTTCACTATCAGGCGTTCAAAAGTGAATTGGGAATAATTGATGAATCGTTGTGAGGGATGAAAGAATCGTTCTTCCTTCGAGCTTGAGACGAAGAGCGTTTGGTGGCCCTACATAGATCGAGATGTCGGCGATTACATTCAAGAGTGTGCTGGGTGTGCAGCTGTTAGCTCACAAGGTCCACCAGAACCCATGTTGCGGAAAGAAATGCCAGATCGTGCCTGGCAAGACATCGCAGTTGACTTCTTCTCGGCAAAGGAATGTGCGACATTCCTTGTAACAGTCGATTACTACAGTCGTTTCCTCAGGGTGAGGGAGATGAAGGGGGCTACTGCTGCAAAAACGATTGAAGCACTCGAGTCTATTTTCCAGGAGCAAACAAATCCAGTGACAATGGACCACCGTTTTCCAGTGAGGAGTTCTCTGACTACTGTTCCTCGAAAAATATTCGGTTTACTCGTACCATCCCATACTGGCCACAAATGAACGGCCTCGTGGAGGGGCAAAACCAAGGTATTTTGCGTATTGCCAAGGTCATTAACACAGACTGGCGCAAAGCCATCCGCGATTATGTATATGCGTACAACACGACGCTTCATTCGATAACAGGGAAGTCACCCATGGAACTGATGACGGGCAGACCAGTTAAAGATCTGCTGCCATCTTTGCGAACCGAACCCTCTTGGCGCCGAGATGAGTAAGCCAAAGACAAGGATGCGATTAAGAAGATGCAAGGAAAGCTTCTTGCAGACCAGCGAAGACATGCCAGGCCATCCGAGATCGATGTAGGAGACGAAGTCATGCTCAAAAATTACGAAACTGGCAAGCTCGAGCCCAAATTCAGACTTGACAAATTTACTATAATAAAGAAAAGCGGAAATGATGTGATCGATACAAACGAAGAAGGAGTTATGTATCGCCGGCCTGTGTCTGATCTAAGAAAATGGCCATCCGGAGAAGGAACCGAATCCAGCCAGGAAACTTCGAGGAACCATCAGTCCCATCAAAGGTACCGGAACCCTTTCTTAGCTTAGCTTACCTTAGCTTAGACTGACTACACATATCAATGGTTGCTATTCCGTGATTGATCGAAGTCAGTGAAAATGCACAAATAATCAACAAGAAGTTCGACTGGGATTGGCCATAATCTTCTTCAGTGTGCATAATTCTGTGCCTCTATTTATACTTGGTCAATAATGGCGCCGGCCACGTCCTTGCAGTCAGGTGGGATTGGGGGAAGGAATGTTAGTGTGTAACCTTTGCTATTTGGAGACCGTGTTTGCCTCTGCATCTCCACAAAGGTTATTGGGAAGGATGTTTGTTAAGGTGAAGATCCATCGAAGCCAAACCTCGAATTTTCAAGAGCACAAATCTAGAGAACCAGACAACCGTTCGTGCTGAAAATCTAATCGATTGGTCACCACCAGCGAGTGACCAGTGAGTAGCATTTTCAGCACAAACGGTTGTCTAGTTCTCTAGATTTGTGCTCTTGAAAATTAGAGGTTTGGCTTCGATGCATCTTCACGTTAATGGGGAGGATCGTTGGGTCACAGGATTCACTTTGATAAGCGATTAGACCATGATAAATAATTATTTGTGAGATATAAACATGCTCATATGTACATATAATATTTTCATTTGATATGAACAATATCTATGTAGAGAAAAATTATGCCGACACTTGAGGTGACGAACCTTTCAAAGTTTGTTGAATAAAGTGAACCTTTCGCAAGTCTACACTTGTAGTGTCGAGCCATTCAAAGTTTTGATTTTAATTACAAAAATAGAGGTGTTTTGAAAAACTAAAATTAGTCATAAACAATTTATGAATCAGAGTTTATGTCGACACTCACAGTGACGAACCTTTCATAGTTTGTTGAAAAATCATATTTACGTCTCACCGTTGTAACGATTAGCGTGATGAAATTCAGTACACGCTAAACTTGTCACGCTCAGAAATGAGTGCCGAGTACACAAAATCAGCCTCTCTTCATGCAGCACAGATTCTGTGCAAAAGGGGCTGTACACAGTTTTGAGCAAACGGTGGTAAACAAACCGAATGAGTGAAATGCGCACAGAGGAGGAACGCTTGGAATGCGGAATTCGCTTCCATTTTTGTTTTGCTTCTGAAAACATAAAAAAAAACATTCAAATTTTCAAGTTTTCAGGGATTTTTTTCATTCGAATAGCCGAAGCGGAAGCAAATGGGGAAAAAACTTCCACATTTGCGACCATCTTCCGGCTTTTTGCCTGAAAAAATCACAGAAAACTCCCCATCTTACCAACGGCCAACTGTTTGCTGTCGCGTGGGAGAGATTGACAGTTCCATTTCTATCGATCCCCGCACAGCCGAAGGCCAACACATCGGCTACACACAGCATGAGTGCGACTTACACAAAATTTTCACTCAGCCAGAGAGTCCTGCATTGGTTGCCTCATTCTGTGTAGTTTTTACACTTGCGCTGCGTTGAGTAGGCTAAGCGTGTAGGGGGGCTGGGGGCAAGAAGGACACCTTAAGATATATAGGTTCAAATCATGGTTGATAAGAACAATTTTTGAAGATTATTCCAGTGTAGGGGCAAGCTCAGCTCTTGTTCTAAATGATGTTATCGATAGATTTCAAAAATATAAGAAACACATGATGATTTGAGATTTTTGAAAATGTCACTTCTTATGAGGTTTTAAAACGAGGCACGGGGCAAGAGTGCCACTCGTATGGGGCAAGAAGACCACCAGAGCAAAATGCCACAAATTTTGTATATTATTATTTCCCCGCCTAAAGGATAAATTGTAGAGTAAGTAAAGATAAAAACTGAGGGATAAAAGTTCACTTATAGTTAAAAGGTAATTTTACGAAATTAATTTAGTTTTCATCTTATTTGACAGTAACAATAAGAGTAAAAATTTTCAGAAACCATTTTGAATGTCCAAGATGGTTTATTTTGATTTTATTTAGTAGGAAACCTTGATTGAATGCAATATTAAACAAGAAAAATAAAAATTCATTTGATTTTATATGAGAAAATTGCGGTGTCCCTCTTGCATCATAAGACATACTGTTATTATACATGTAAAATTTAATGTCAAAAGGACTTTTTCGAAATAAATTCCTCACAGCTATATTAAACAATTGAAAATCATCAATACTATGCGGAAAAATCAATATGTTTTGTATTTATTGGGAGTCAAACCTTGTTTTCCAGTCTTACATTATTATAATATTTCGCATATTTTGCGTTGGTGAGTTAAAGACATTTTTCTAATTTTTTGTACTAAACATTTTTAACTGTAATATTTACAAAACCCTCAATTAGTATTCAATTTGTACTTATCCTGAGTTAAACATCAAAAAATTGATTTGAACTACGTGAAATTAGAGGTGGCACTCTTGCCCCGGGTGTCCTTCTTGCCCCATGTCCCCCTACAGCTAGCCAGAAGTCGCGACTAGAGGCAAATATATTGTCTACGGAAAATATAAAAGTGTTTTTATGTGTTCCGAAAAGTGAGCTGAAATTTCCATCGATTCTCAACTTGCACATTCTGTTGTCGATTGGCCAGCGCCCAATCAAGCGTCTCTGCATTTCACCAATCACGATAAAAGCTTTGTCCAGCTCGTGTCTGTTACCGCAGTTCTGGTAGATGGTATAACCAGCAAACCTCCAACAGCGCTACTTGCGGACACTCAATAATTCGGAAAGAATGCGGGTACTTCCCAAGAAATTGAGTGTCTTACAGTTCCATGATCCGAGTTTCCGATCGTTTGTTCGTTTTCGATGGGTTAGCCGATTGTTCTGATGCGAATTTACCTTGTATGCTTCCTGCACTTATTATTTTTACGGCTGGCTTGTAAGGCCTGCACCAACTGTCTATCTCGCCAGAGGACCATCGAGCACAGCATTGTTTGGAGTCCCATGTTGGCACTAAGACGATGGTCAACCGCTCCTAACATGAAGAACCGACGCTCTAATGAGCGACATCTCCAGAATAGCCCCCCTTCCCTGTCAGCATTAAGGGTATGCGGTATGGATTTTTTCCATGTCGATACGAAACGAAACGATACGCGGAATATCTTGCGCTGATAATGACGAAACGAAACGAAATTTAAAAATGTTTCGTGTAACTCGATACGAAATCAAATATCCCACGGAATTTTTCGAAACGAAACGAAATTTTTGAATTTGTTTCGCGGAATACACGTTTAAGTTTTTTTTTCTTTTCAAATGCTGGAAATTTGACCATAGGCATAAAATAGTTATTTATGCAACTAGTTGCAAAATGATGATTTTTTCAGCACGAGTTGTACATTTATCCAACGAGGCTCGCCGAGTTGGATAAATACAACGAGTGCTGAAAAAATCGAGTTTTGCAACGAGTTGCATACAACATTTTTTGCTATTTCGAAAAATGCCGTTTCAGCTGGATGAACTCTAAAAGCACAAACAAATCTTTCGAGAGAACCCACATGGGCATACATCCATGCGTACTATCAATTCAGTATTTTTCAATCACGTAGGCTGTGATACAGTACCCACAATTTTTCTCGCTCCCATTGGTATTATACGGATCATTATTCCCTATTGGAGGAAAGTAAAGGTAAGACAGCACAAGCAGCAGCTGACGACAAATGCTGGACGATTCGATCCCAGCCAGTCTGTGTCGGAACCACATCGCAAAACGGATATAGAATCAGATGCAATTGTGCTTTTTCTGCGCAGCGTTTAAGGCGAGACGAGTCGAATGAGGTGACAATTGTCGACTTGCTCGACAAGAAAGAATAAGCACAAATGGAATGAAGAGACTGGGTTGTTCGGTTGACGCCTACCAAAACAGTACTGAAAAGTGCTACTTTTCAGCACCGAAAAGTGCTACTTTTCAGCACCGAAAAGAGTGCTGAAAAGTAGCACTTTTCAGCACTGATTTCTTGGTAGGAAAAGTAGGCCTTTATGTTGATCAACTTCTCAATGAAAAGTTGATTGATTTGCAACGGAATTGCAAAAAACTTATTTTTAAATCCCCTACCATATGGAAACCTTAGTGTTGCTCAGCGGAATCCTTACATGTTATGGTACCGTAAAACGGGGTAACTTTGATAGTTTTTTCGAAGAAAACTTGAATATTTATGCATGCTGTTTCAAAGAATTATAATTTATATTTTTAAAACAAGTACTGGCATCCTACCTATCGGTTGCTGTTGATAGATTGTCAAAAGATTTATTTTGAATGGATATATAATTTTTCATATAATCGAAAGTCGGTTTTCTGTTTTGGGGTAACTTCGAACAAAATTGAATGAATTACAAACATTTGTAGGGCATTGCATACCTATAGGCGTTTAACGTTATATGGAAATTTCTGACTTAGATTACAAAAATGGTCCCAGTTTGTGAAAATGCTTTTCGCTAAGAGTTTTGCATTCGTTTTGCTTAACCGATTAACAGAAATTATGATATTTCGTTTAGTATGTGGTGGGTTACGCACGGTGTCTTTGTGGAGGACCTTTATTACAAAAAAATAGGTAAGTCTGAAATTTCGAACTAAAAACAATTAGACTTTGCTCTTTCATTTGAGACCAAAATCAAAAAAATCGGTCGGGGGGTCTAGAACAGTTTTTTTTATTTTGTGTGAAGTATTTATGGATAGGGTGCAGAGCTACCTGTGCTCTTCCAAGATTCACTTTGGCATGAGGGTTTTTCTCGGCTGAATTGTCTGAAACTTTGCAGTGAGAAGCACTCCAACGCGGTGCATATTGTGGCCAAATATGAACTCAGTAGATTTCAAAAAACCCCACTGCCGAAGTGAATCAAAAGTACCAAGAATAGGATCCGGCTCCCTATGTGTTTTTGTACCGACGAACATTGCGTTGAACGTATGGAGATACGGGGCAAACTGCAAGATCAAACCATTTGAACACCTTGGCATGGAAGGTAAAATTGTTCTTGGTCAAAAGAGCTGTAATGAGCATAATTAAATTGGTCATAATGATATGAGAAGTTATTAGGGAATATTTCTCGCAAAACTAATGATCTCGTCCTAAGGTGAAGATACATCGAAGTCAAACCTCGAATTTTCAAGAGCACAAATCTAGAGAACCTGACAATCTTTTGCGTTTTGACATTTTATTGATTGGTCGCCACCAGCGAGTGACCAGTGAGTTACCGGTTGTCTGCTTCTCTAGACTTGTGCTCTTGAAAATTCGAGGTTTAACTCATTATTGAAAAGAATTCACATTGTTTTGGCTACATAAACTAAGTTTTTTTTTTTTTAATTCATTGTGACTAGAGCTACATCATTTCATCAGTTTTATCCTATTTTGCCAACAAAACAATAATTTGTGAAATTTGTATGAATATTCTGTAGGAATCTGTAAATGTGCACGCTGAATGGAGGCCGCACGGCGATCAATGACTTGACGGTAAATCCATTCGTTTGCTCAGTAATAACAAGCTACACACCTATGACTTTTAGGACGAGGTCATTAATTATGCGAGATTTCTCTTTTTACTCGTAGCTACAAAAGAGACTTATCCGCCTTTCAAATAAAACAATTTCAGTTGTTCGAATTGACTAGTAGAGAGCTCCGCATGTGATAAACCTTGTAACATACTTGCCTATTGGTGCTGAAAAAAATGCTATTTTGGATGGTATTTGAAAAGCTTCAAATCTTATATTTTTAAGTTATTTTCTTAATGGCACAATGTTTATGAAAAGGCTAAGAAACTAACATCATGAGGCTTAAATGGGTTTGGGATTTGTGTACATGTTTGCAGGGCTATAATCCCACATTAATCTAAATACAGTCATCTCTCTCTTACTCGATATTGAAGGGACCATCGAGTTAGAGAGGTATCGAGTTACAGAACACAAAACCAGTGCAACTGCCATCCAAGGGAGCATCGAGTTAGCCATAAAAACCAACTTTTAATATGGTTCTCTAACTCGATATCAAGATACAGAATATCGAGTAAGGGAGAGTTAACCGTAATAGCAATCAAACTCATGAATATTTCTCGCGTAACATTACTAAAGGACCTATGTACAAATGAGAGATTCTCTCCTCTCTCGTTCTCTTTCGATTATAACAGTGGAACACTAAAGATTTTGGGAAGTTTTTCACTATAGATCGAAAGTCAATTTCCTTGACTAGCGTTTCATACAAAAAACGCAATAGATGAGATTAATGTGACTCAGTTATTAATGAAAGAGAAAGTAAACAAAGAGAGCCTCTCAATGTTAGATAGGTCCTTTAGTAATGTTACGCGAGATTTCTTCTGCTATCCGTCGGATTGAATTTCTCTCTTCAGCAAATTTCTTTATTATGGTTTGAAGATTGAGTTTTTACAATGGGATAATAAGTTTGTACTTACATTACAGCACAAGCGTGTTTGGAACAAATCTCAAAATTTCTTCAAGTAATTTCCATATAAACCTACATTATCTTTGGGCCACCTTTAAATCACCACCTAGAAAGCTGAAAATTTCACAGAACACTATTTTTATAGTAAGGATGGTAAGAAACATATGGGAAATTGGATTCTCAAACACTTTTAAATTTTAAATGGCCCTAATGTACATAAACACATAGATACGCAAATACAAACATATGTGCAAGTCACTCAAAATCAAACAAAAAAAAATTTACTCTAGACCCCCCGACCGATTATTTTGGTTTTGGCAGCAAATGAACGCGAGACACCTAGACTTTATTGTGGCGAAATTTCAGACTTACCTATTTTTTTGTAATAAAGTTGTTCTACGGAACACACCGTGTTACGCACTATCAAAGTTACCCGCATTATCAAAGATACCCCGTTTTACAGTAACTCTTTTCTGTTTGTTTGAAATTTTCTTAATAACTTTATAAGGTTTCAGTTCAACATATCTGACATTCACACAAGGCAATGAGTGGGTTTAATTTAAGGCGAAGTAGGCCGTCATTGAAATTTGTACGCGTCGTTGATGATTGTTGCTGATTTATCTCACGATTTCGAATCAAATAAAACCAGTTGGTTTTGAACTGACACAGCTGAAAAAGTATCAGAATACTTTATACATGTTAGCGCGTACAGTGATACTTTTGACGTAGAAGTACGTCTTTCTTCTCTATACAGGAGTGAAATTGGAATTCCAAAACCAGGAGCGTTACGTTGGCATGAAATATTTTAAACGTTTATAACTTTGTACTGGCTTAACGGAATTTCTTGATTAGCACCTCAATCGAAAGCCAAGACATCAAAGCTTCATGTCATTTACTTACTGAATCCCACATACCTGTCCAAATAGTTTAATAACTGTTTTAAAAGAGAACGTTGATTTCAAGCAAATCTATAAATAGGGGTGGCTAGAGAAAATTTGACGTCATTTGCTTTTCACTCTCCGATTGGCTCGCATCTCAGCAGGCGACAGATCGGCTTGCTCTGACCGGACGTGCTTTTCAGGCACAGACATCGATAGCGAAGGACGCCCCCGTTTGTCTTGCTTCGCTCAAATCAAACTGTCGAGCGAGCGAGAGAAGATGCCGTCCGAAGCTAAAGCCATCACCGCCGCCGTCGCCTAGAAGAAGAAGAGGAAGCAGTCCACAGGAGAAATTGCGGTCGAACTGTGAACACGGTCGGGCGAGTCATTCTCGCTTTGTGGTTCACCGCTTGTTTGTGTTCACCCAGCCATCGTCATCGCCGCCGCAAATTTAATCGGCCGAGAAGCTGTTGACCCGCGCTTCAAAATTTCGACTCGTGATGAAATCATCATTGGTGGTCAAGAAGCAATCCCGTTAGAAGCAAATACCAGAAGCCCCCTGAGTTTTGCTGGTCCGAGCAGTGTTAGTTATCCGTAACAACATCGAAGCTAACAAAGCCATCGGTTCTTTTCAGAGCCATCAAATTTGTGGAAAAGAGTTAAAAGAGAAATATTTCCGATTTTATTTATAACTTCTAATATTCCTAAATCAATTTCACAGCTTCATACAAAATTTCATTTGTCACGAATAATTTATGACTCAACCATTTGAGATTGCACTCGCGGACGCTGCTGCAGTGCCGTCGGGTGAGTGCTCAACATTTCACAACGATTGCAAAATAGAGTGGCTTTTCCAACAGCGCCTTTTATGTTCCATATTTTATGGGAACACTTTGATTAGGAAAATTATCCCATGTGACAAAATTGCGACATATTTAGAATGCTTTTGAAAAGACATTCTCATTGAACAATTGTAATAATTTTGGCACCCATGGATCAGAAATTTACCGTCATAATAAAGAAAACTATCAATTATCAATAGCTCGTATTGAATATTTAGGGAATGCCAATCATTCCAACAATTCATGTTCGACCAATTTCTCACGTATTAGTATTCTCCGTAATTTTCAAGTAATTCCAAGCCCAACACATTATTGGCACATACCCATTTCCCAGATTGGTCGTTCAGAAAGCGAAGAGCACAAAAGGGAGGAGCATAATCTGCTATTCCAAGGTTATGAAACATGCTGCCTTCGTTGGATTCAGTTTCATTCCATTTCCGCTTTCGAGCTGGTAAGAGCTCCTCCGAACTTGCTTAGCGAGAAGTACCTCGCTGCTAGAAGCTTGCTGAGCTGTTAATCCAGAATCTGGTTTGTGAAATCACTCAAGATTTCAAGATTGAGCTACGTTTCCAGATTTCAACTAAATCCCTGTGATCCGCTACCCTGTTTCTGTTGTGCACCCAAGAATTATTCAGCTGGTTTGTTGAATAAACAGAGAACTTATTCACATCTTCTTCTTCTTGGCATAACGTCCTCACTGGAACAGAGCCTGCTTCTCAACTTAGTGATCTTATGACACTTCCACAGTTATTAACTGAGAGCTTTCTTTGCCAAAGTTTCCATTTTTGCATTCGTATATCGTGTGACAGGCACGATTATACTCTATGCCAAGGGAAGTCAAGAAAATTTCCATTCCGAAAAGATCCTGGACCGACCGGGAATCGAACCAAGACACCTTCAGCATGGCTTTGCTTTGTAGCCGCGGGCTAAGGAAGGCCCCAACTTATTCGCATGCATTTGCAACGTTTACGATTTTCCATACAAAATGACCAACTTTGGTAAGTTAGATCTCAGTTATTTATGGAAATATTTTCGAATGAAACTTTCACAGAACATCAGATGTAACTTGAGTTTAAACAAATATTTTTAAATAAATTTTACAATCACAAGTTTATAAGTAATAACGGTTTGACTAAACTGTAATTTGCGACGAAAAAATCAAAACTTGTTATCTTAAAATCTGATAGCCTTACACAAAAACTGTCTTGAGCAAACTTATTCATCTCGTCAAAATCTAAAACTTTGCTGAAGATACCATGACGCTATTCCTTCAGTATGTTTAGTTATGTCAATAATAAAAAACCGTCAAAAAATTCACTTTAGTCAAACCGTTACTGCTTTTCAACGTGTGATTGGAAAAATCACTCAAAAATATATGTTAAAATTTAAGTTATGTCTGATATTCTGTGAAAATTTCATTCAAATCGGTCCATAAATAACTGAGATATAGTTTATCAAATTTGATCATTTTGCATGAAAAATCAATAGAGTTGCAATTTTTTTCTCAGGGAAGAATCACACCATCAACGAAAATAGCGCGAAAGCAATAACCAATCGCGTGCGAGTAGCGAACGGAGTGACGAAACAACCAAGCGAGAACCCCACCACTCGCCATCGGTGAACGGAGCTCGAGCAAATAAAACCACTGGTTGTTCTGCTCCCAGCTCATTCACAAATCGAACGGCATAACGAACGGATCAAGCAGCGGAGCAGCAAAGAAGAGCGCGTGAAAGCCACAGCAGTGTGCGAGTAGCGAACGGAACCAGAGATCAACGAAGCGAAAGCAACAACTGAAAATCATTCAGTGGACGGATTAGTAGTCAGCGCGAACCGGCGACCTGTTGGAAAGTAACGCCAGCGAAATATACACCATCTGCCTCTCCTTACCATTCATATTCTTGTACATGATGAATTCAATGAAATTGTTTGGTTTGGCGATGAAGCAAAGAGTTATTAAGGATGATTTTACTTAACAAAGAGTTGTTGATAAATATTCCAATCAATAAGAGTTGTTTTGAAAAAGTTCACTTTTATCAGAATTTTCCTCGGAAAATTTCTGCTTTACCAAAGAGTTGTTAATGAAATTCCTGCAGTAAAGGGTCGAGTTTCTCCCCACGAATATATCCAGCCAGGACCAGTCATGGAGGACAATCCATCCAGAGCATCACGGCCCCCGCTTCCAAAATTCTCGAGTACGGAAATTGGAAAATGTATTAAAATTGCGACATTAAAATCAATAAATTGTTTCTTGACCAATTGTAATGAGCAACTATTGATCTGAATTGATTTTTCTACATGTTGTCTATTGCGTTAATCTGAGAAATAGGCTATATGAAATTGATTTCTTGGCAAGGGATGTACAAGATGAGCATTATGCTGTTATTGCATCCCGACGGCACTGCAGCAGCGTTCTTGGAACATCCTAAAATTGTCGTATTGTCGATTATTCGTGATAAATCAGATATTGTATGATGCTACGAGATGAATTAAGAGATTATAGCAAGTTTTTGGTAATCACATTAAGAAATATTACTAGCTATATTATCACGAGAAGTTCTTACTAGCTCGAAAGTGTAAATGAAATGAACCGAATCCTGTTGTTGTTACAGAGGGATTTTAATCCGAAGGTCATTCGTCCCTTAAATGAACCGAATCTGTCAAAGATAGTATGTTTTACATAATTTGAATTGCAGACGATGCTCCTCCCTTTCGTATTCTTCGCCTTCTTCTGATTGACCAATCTAGGATAAGGTACATGAAGTTGATGTCTTGGTTAGGGATTTACATATCTTGGAAAATTCACATGCGCGTTCGTATGGACATTAAACATATCAACATTATTTTAATAGCTTACAATAAATTAAAATCACGCATGATATTCAATAGTTTTCTTCATTATGACGGTAAATTTCTGATCCATGGGTGCCAAAATTATTACAATTGTTCAATGAGAATGTCTATTCGAATGCATTCTTAAAATGTCGCGATTTTGTTACATGTGATAATTTTGCTAATCAAAGTGTTCCCACAAAATATGGAACAATAAAGACGCTGTTGGAAATGCCACTCTATTTTACAATTGTTGTGGAATGTTGAGCACTCACCCCGACGGCACTGCAGCAGCGTCCGCGATTACAGTCTCAAAATGTTTAGTCATAAATTATTCATGACAAATGAAATTTTGTATGAAGCTGTGAAATTGATTTAGGAATATAAGAAGTCATATATAAAGTCGGAAATATTTCTCTTTTAACTCTTTTCCACCAATTTGATGGCCCTGAAAAGGGCCGATGGCTTTGTTAGCTTTGATGCTCTTACAGATAAATAACACTGCGGGATGTTATCAGTTGATTGCCATGGTCAAACGGGGAATCCTCAACTCAAATGTATAAATTTGAGCAAGTTATTTGCTTATACGACAAACCGAAAGATTCGTGACGTGGATGACGCACAACAATAACAGGTAGTGGATCACCGGACTTAAGTAGAAATCTAATGATGGCGGCGATGACGATGGCTGGGTGAATGCAAACAAGCGGTGAAGCACAAAGCCAGAATGACTTGCCCGACCGTGTTCACAGTTCGACCGCAAATTTTCCTGTGGACTGCTTCCTCTTCTTCTTCTTCTTCTTGGCGGCGGCAGCGGTGATGACTTTGGCTTCGGACGGCATCTTCTCTCGCTCGCTCGACAGTTTGATTTGAGCGAAGCAAGACAAACGGGGAAGTCCTTCGCTATCGAAGTCTGTGCCTGAGAAGCACGCCCGGTCAGAGCAAGACGATCTGTTGCCTGCTGAGATGCGATCCAAGCGGAGAATGGAAAGCAAATGACGTCAAATTTTCTCTAGCCACCCCTATTTATAGATTTGCTTGAAATCAACGTTCTCTTCTAAAACAGTTATTAAACTATTTAGACAGTTACGTGGGATTCAGTAAGTAAACGACATGACCCTTTGATGTCTTGTCTTTCAATTGAGGTGCCATTCAAGGAATTTCGTTAAACCAGAAAACAGTTATAAGAGTTCAAAATATTTCATGCCAACGTAAGGCTCTTGGTTTTGAAACTCCAATTTCACTCCTGTATAGAGAATTTTTATTTTACTTTCAAACTGTGCGGCATAATCAAATGCAAACGCATTCAGTTCCCGATGGTTAGCGCCTGTGCTTTTACTGTTCATAAGTCGCAAGGTGGAACTTTCCCCGAGGTCGTGTACGACTATGACAAAAGCCAGGATCAACAATTGGTATATGTTGGTTTGTCGCGGGTTACTTCACTGCAAGGGCTATTTTTGACAAACTCTTCCAATTTTTTGACGTTGGATAATGTTTTACGGCAACATACTGGGGTACAATTTCGAAAAACGAAAAATCGCTCGCGTCACGAAAAGTTGTTAGATTTTGACTTTTAATAACTTACTAACGCCCGGATAGATTTTCAAGATTCTTGCACCAATCGATTGAAAATCTTTCGAATCTACTCCAACAATGAAAACTATTGATTATCATGACTAAACTATTGAAAAATTGGGAAATATCGAAGCTTGTCTTATTTTTTATAGAAAAGCACATTTTTCTTGTGTATTCCTGACACAGACATCATTGCGCGATATCTTAGCCACTTTCGTCATTCAAAGGGAAACGCCCCTTTCGGTCTTCTTCTTACTTCTCTTTATTATCTCGTGTTCAGTCGAAGCCAACCAAACTCGACTTCACGCGCGCATCAGTCAATCGTTGACCAGCAACCGGAGAAGGACTCATATCGGAATAAAATTTACACGTTCGTCGTTGCTGCTGCTGTTTATTCCCAAGCTAAAAGCTGCGGGTTCCGTTTAATCGCTCATCATGGCCCTTGGCATCCAGCTAGCCCATCGAATTCGTGGAGAATGCGTCCAGAAACCTTGATAATTACCGTCGGAGGAGTGAGCAAACCATCGAATACAAGGATGGACAAGAGAGCACAAAATTACCGACCGCATTTTAATTTAATCGTTTTCGGTGATCTTTTGGTGTGTTTCTATCTAACAATGGAATGAAAACCCAGTTTGATCGACGGTGACTACCACCAACCGTCCTTTTCAGGACGACAATTTCATTTTAAAAGAGTTGTGAGAATTTTCCACCGTGAAGAGCGACATTACTGATGATTGAATGTGATTGATTCAGATTTTGGTCAGTCATTTGCACGCAACCATAAATGGGAAATAAATTTCCCATTGTGCGCGCGCGGGGCGATCCTCGACAGTGTGTGCATGAGTCGGATAAATTGCGAACGGCACTTGAATGAAGAATTCCTCCCGGTTTGTTTCGCATTTAGAGATGATCGCATAATGCCGTTGTCGCCGTCGCTACCTAAATGATACTAGAGCGATCAGTATCAACTCGTCGAACACAGAGCTAAAACTAATAAGAAACAGCTTTGTTGTCTTTCGATTTGGTAAGACATTGTCGAACGTATGGAAATACGCACACAGAAAAGACTGCTACCGCCGCCCGACCCGAACGACGGGAACCTATGTTAAACTTTGTTTGCCATTTATCTCCGTTGAAAACTAATCATCCGAAACTATAATTGCGCCCTGAAAAGGGCAGTTGTTTGAAATTGTGCTTCAATGCAATTTCAGCACGTTCGCCACGGATACGACGAGTATCGAAAGGCTTCGGAACCCACTTAAGCAATCAATCTTAGTGGATCATGCGTGGACCTTCAAGCGGAATATTTGTTTGTTGAGCAAAAGTTATCGCTCATGCTTCTTTTTCCATCGACCGGTTGAAGAGTTAATCGAACCAACCAAATAATAACACAAAATGTTCATAATAGGTCAACAATGGCATGCAACAAATAGTGTGAAAATTGATTAGAAGAGCACTTATTTTCGACCTACAAGAATTATGTGCCAATTTTCGGATTTTCATACAAAGTAGGCCAAAACCGTATCGAAAATCGGTCGAAAGTTAGTGTTGGGTCGAAAATTGGTGCTGTTCTCTCAGAAATCTTTCATAAGTTCGTGACGGTCTCAAACCAGGAAATAGAAGATGCTAATGTTATCCAACGTCACTTTGGCGGTCGTATCTCGGAAACAACCTCTTACTTTTTAAGTTCAATCACGCCAAAGGCAGCAATTCTACCAAGAAGGTTGACTTGAGGAATGAGCTGCAGCGCTTAGGCAATCATCGATTAGTGACGCTTTGAGACGAACTGCGTGAAATACTGGATCATAGCGGCCAAGCCTGCATATTGATGAGTATCAATGTACAGAGCCTAAATGCTCATGCAATGGATATTGCTACAGACCAAAGCACTGGACCGATTCTATCGATTATCACGATCGAAGCACCCGAGCTATCAAACATCTAATCTACTGGAGGAGTTTGGCGAACTACAGCTGGAGCCAGAAACCGATCACCCAACCAAGCAACACAAGGAAGCAACGACCAAACAAACAAATTCAATCATCTGGCATTATTCCTGGAACACCAAACACTGGTTCTCGGAACCACAGAACGACAAATGGTTATTTTCAGGACTACCAAAATAAGTCCAAAAAGAGTTAACTTCTGAAAACTTCATCCGATCAATAACAACACAAAACTAGTACACTTACAAATTCATACACTTGACAAATCAAATTATTAATCATCGTAGTTCTACGTCAACCCCGCGGTAATGTAATAGACATTACCAACCCCAAATTTTTTCAAGTCGATATAAACTATCAAGACTTAATTATATCACTTTGAAAGGCAAGCTTAAAAGGCATCATTGTTGCCAAAACGAATGACTGGCTACTTAGCCTTAAATGTTACAACTAAGAAGTGGGTCGAAACATTCTTTTTAATCATGTGGATGTGATGTTATGCTAATATATACCATAAAACATGGAATAATGATATTCTTTTTTTTTTGCTGTACTTTATGCTTTGTGGCATGAATGAATGAGATTGGGGACACATGTCGATAAGTGATCATGAAAACACTAAACTGAGAAGCAGACTCTGTCCCAGTTGGAACATAACCCCAGAAAGAAGAAGAAAAATAAGTAGAACAGAGGAATCACTGGAATATTTGCTTTAGTATTTGCTGTAGAATTGAATTAAATTAAATTTTAAAGAATCCATCAACACATGCCTAAAAAATCAATCAAGATAAATTTAAACGAACTGCAAAAGTGATAAACTCCAAGAGATATTGCGGCAGCAGCTTAACCAGGATTGCCTGTTGGGGTTAATTTAGAAGTTCCTAATAAATTTTCTAGACAAGCCTTGCATAAACTGGACGAAAGCAAACTTTTAGAGTAAACCTTGTAGAAAATACTGAAGGTATTTCTGTTATTTTGAAGAGCAAATACTGGAGAAATGATCCTATTCCAAGATCTGTGAAGGAATTTCTGGACGATTTCTGGAAGAATTAAGGATTGTTGATGTTATCTCATTTTCGGATTCTTTGTTTAAAACTGACTATAAAACTACATTTTCACTAAATTTTGAGCCTCGAGAGTATTTTAAAAAATATTTGAAAATTTCGAAAATAAAAGTGAGAGGTTGTTTCCGAGATACAACCGCCAAGTTGACGTTGGATAACGTTAGCTTCTTCTATTTCCTGGCTTGAGACCGTCACGATAAAAATCCAATCAATTTTCATACTATTTGTAGCATGTTAATTCTGACCTATTATGGATATTGTGTGTTATTATTTGGTTGGTTCGGTTAACACTTCAACACCGATAGAATCGATCGATGGAAGAAAAAGCATGAGCGGTAACTCTTGCCCCCCAAACAAATATTCCGGTTGAACGTTAGGTCCACGCATGATCCACTAAGATTGGTTGCTTTAGTAGGTTCCGAAGAAAGATTGAGGTTGAGGTATTTCTTCATGAAGTCCACGAACTCCATGTTCTCTCTTTACTCAAATCGATGTTAAAGTTGGCATGATTGGCATGATCTCTTTTTGATACTCAAAGAAGTTCTGCACCTTGAAGAACTTCTTCTGCTTCGTCGTGGTATCCGGGGAAAGGTAGAGGAAAATCTGCGATTCCAGAGCTCAGCCGTCATGGTCCTGCAGGGAGCGAGCGTGGCCTAACTGGTCGGTTTGTTTGCGGATGCCAACCTGTGCGCGATCCACGCCAAGCGTGTCAGCATCATGCCGAAGGACATCCAGCTGACTCGTCGTATCCGTGGAGAACGCGCTTAGATTGAATTGCAGCACAATTTCAAACAAAACGGGTCAGAAGAATGCATTCGACATAAAAGAGTTACAATCCGAGACATTTCATCTATTACTATTAATTGATTAATTTATTTATCATTTATAATTTTGGATGATTAGTTTTCAACGGAAATAAATGGCAAACAAAGTTTTACCTAGGTTCCCGTCGCTTGGGTCGGGCGGCGGTAGCATTTGTGCAGCCTTCTCTGTGTACGTATTTCGATTCGATCGACAATTTCTTACCAAATCAAAACATCAACAAAGCTGGTGCTGATTAGTTTTAGCTCTTTGTTTGACAAGTTGATACTCTGATCGCTCTAGCATGCATTTACATGTAGGTAGCGACGACGACAACGCCATTATTCAAAATAAGTAAAGTTTGTAAGGATGCTTAAAATATATCCCCGAGCCCGATTTCATCTTCTAAACTCGTACCAATTAGCTCATACGGTTGAAATAATTAAATTTCTGTTAGATATCAGGGAGTTACTAAGGAAATTGCCTACATTTAGGCGTTTTCATAGCAATTCTTGAAATTAACTATTCGTTATTTCTTTAAATATTGCACAAAGAGGCTAACCGTCGTACTTGTGTGCCTGCATTCAGTTGTTTGGCACAAGAAAAACCATGAAATAACCATTTTCACCCGAAGTTAAATACATGTCAACTTCAAAACGTCAAAACCTTATAACAGCAAGAAAATTGTGCTTTTCTATGGAATATAAGACATGCCTCGATATTTATTAATTTTTCAATAGTTTAGTCATGAAAATCAATAGTTTTTATTATTGGAGTAGATTCGTAGAAAGATTTTCAATCGATTGGTGCAAGAATCTTGAAAATCTATGAGTGCGTTAGTAAGTTATTAACAGTCAAAATCTAACCACTTTTCGTGACGCGAGCGATTTTTCGTTTTTCGAAATTGTACCCCAGTATGTTGCCGTAAGACGTTATCCAACGTCAAAAAAAGTTTTGAACCTGGACTACATAGCATAAAGGAACCGCAAATAATGCTGACAAGTTCACCCATGTTCGTTCAGACAATCCGTCTTTCAATGAGCTAAATTTAACGTTTGGCTCATTTTTTTTCTCGGGATTTAGATGTGCGAAAATCGAAAAAAAAATGTTGCGCTTTTCCATTGTGAAATACCCTAGGTACCCCACCAAACTTGAATCTATATCCGGAACCAATTTTGATGGTGCATGCAATGCATGAATCAAATTTATAACTGATTTGTGATTTTTCCTGAAATAAATTATCAAAAATGATCGACAGATGGCGAAACTAGAGAATTTTGAAACTTGATGTCGGTATTGAAAAGGTTAAGACTTTTGCCTTGCGGCATTTGGCTCCTAATACTTGTAATGATATATTATCAATATTCGCATTTTTTATTGATTGGGGGTCGTGAGGAAATTATGTCACGTTATAAGAGGAGAGAGGAGTTGGTGGTGTGGTAAAGCGTGAATAAACCTAGATTCACTTTTCGATAAAAAATAATGTATGCATCTTTCTTGTTTAAGGTGAATTTAAATCGAAGAGCACAAATCTAACGAACCAGACAGCGGTTCAAGCTGAACACTTGATCGATTGGCCATCGAGTAACCAATCGATAGAGTTTTCAGCTTGAATGGACGTCTGGTTCTTTAGATTTGTGCTCTTGAAGATTTGAGGTGTGGCTTTGGATCACCCAAATCAATCGCTGCGATTTCGCTGCTACATGTAGAGTTTTATGACACAACAACGAAATCGCGGCGATTTTTTGTCGCCATCGCGGAAAAAATTGCGTTGAATTGGGAGAGCTGTTCTTATGTTAAAAGTGACGTCATAGCGGGAAAGCAAGAGAGAGAACTAATGCGCGCATCAATAATCTGCACCACCTGAGCAAATCCAGAAAATCAGGGACTCACGCTCCGCAGCTTTTTTTGACATTTGTGTACAAACAATTTTAGCGATATATTAACGGATTTGCTCAAAAGAACACGCGATGATTCCCGGAGGAAATTGTGGTTTTGCTCTCTTTATTCTTATGGAAGATAACATTGCGGTAGTTCATCAAACGCAGTTGTTCCTTTCCTGGGCTATTCGCCGCGAGGAATTTAGGGCAAATGGGCGTTTTTGGAAACATTACAACGGCAGTGCAGTTTATCATATCATGCGGACCAGTCAATACTACTGTCATCCAACAGTTATGGGTAGCACACAGATATGGATCAGAGTTGGATTAAACAGAGAATATCTCATAAAATAGAGTAGCAATGACGCAGAACCTATTTACCTACGCGAACCATAAATCTATACAGCATCGCAATCAACAATAACATGCTTAAACACTTTTGTTCCATTCGTAGGATATAAAATGTCATACATATGCCTAGAAGCGTTGATTCATATTTGTGGGGCATTGAAACCCATACCACAGTTGGTTGGTGTTCAAACAGGCCGGATTAGATGACATTTTGGCGTTCTAAAGATACGTTAAGGACTCAATCAAATGTGATTTTTTCTATGCTATTTTTATACAGATGTATTATCAAATAGATAAGTTCCATTATTACAGCAAATAACACAAATATTTGGATATTTCGCATGCCTGGGGAACGTTTTTCTGGAACCA
The DNA here is from genome assembly GCF_002204515.2 of Aedes aegypti. Classification (NCBI taxonomy): domain Eukaryota; kingdom Metazoa; phylum Arthropoda; class Insecta; order Diptera; family Culicidae; genus Aedes; species Aedes aegypti. Next base: position 208,949,436 of record NC_035109.1, on the reverse strand, counting down.
TGAAAAAACACTTGATTCAGTCTGTCTGAACACCGACCAGTCATGAATCTAAGATAAGACGATTCCCAAAGAAACGCCAAAACGTATGCTTTCACTAGCACACCATTCGTTTACCTCGCAGATAATTTGCTGTTATAGTGTTCTGATCTATGATATGAGCCGATTTGATCCGTAATACGGACCCATTTTTGACTGTAGCTAGGAGTAGAAGCGAACGCTTTGCCTTTTGACGTAGAAGTACGTCTTTCTTCTCTATACAGGAGTGAAATTGGAATTCCAAAACCAGGAGCGTTACGTTGGCATGAAATATTTTAAACGTTTATAACTTTGTACTGGCTTAACGGAATTTCTTGATTAGCACCTCAATCGAAAGCCAAGACATCAAAGCTTCATGTCATTTACTTACTGAATCCCACATACCTGTCCAAATAGTTTAATAACTGTTTTAAAAGAGAACGTTGATTTCAAGCAAATCTATAAATAGGGGTGGCTAGAGAAAATTTGACGTCATTTGCTTTTCACTCTCCGATTGGCTCGCATCTCAGCAGGCGACAGACCGGACGTGCTTTTCAGGCACAGACATCGATAGCGAAGGACGCCCCCGTTTGTCTTGCTTCGCTCAAATCAAACTGTCGAGCGAGCGAGAGAAGATGCCGTCCGAAGCTAAAGCCATCACCGCCGCCGTCGCCTAGAAGAAGAAGAGGAAGCAGTCCACAGGAGAAATTGCGGTCGAACTGTGAACACGGTCGGGCGAGTCATTCTCGCTTTGTGGTTCACCGCTTGTTTGTGTTCACCCAGCCATCGTCATCGCCGCCGCAAATTTAATCGGCCGAGAAGCTGTTGACCCGCGCTTCAAAATTTCGACTCGTGATGAAATCATCATTGGTGGTCAAGAAGCAATCCCGTTAGAAGCAAATACCAGAAGCCCCCTGAGTTTTGCTGGTCCGAGCAGTGTTAGTTATCCGTAACAACATCGAAGCTAACAAAGCCATCGGTTCTTTTCAGAGCCATCAAATTTGTGGAAAAGAGTTAAAAGAGAAATATTTCCGATTTTATTTATAACTTCTAATATTCCTAAATCAATTTCACAGCTTCATACAAAATTTCATTTGTCACGAATAATTTATGACTCAACCATTTGAGATTGCACTCGCGGACGCTGCTGCAGTGCCGTCGGGTGAGTGCTCAACATTTCACAACGATTGCAAAATAGAGTGGCTTTTCCAACAGCGCCTTTTATGTTCCATATTTTATGGGAACACTTTGATTAGGAAAATTATCCCATGTGACAAAATTGCGACATATTTAGAATGCTTTTGAAAAGACATTCTCATTGAACAATTGTAATAATTTTGGCACCCATGGATCAGAAATTTACCGTCATAATAAAGAAAACTATCAATTATCAATAGCTCGTATTGAATATTTAGGGAATGCCAATCATTCCAACAATTCATGTTCGACCAATTTCTCACGTATTAGTATTCTCCGTAATTTTCAAGTAATTCCAAGCCCAACACATTATTGGCACATACCCATTTCCCAGATTGGTCGTTCAGAAAGCGAAGAGCACAAAAGGGAGGAGCATAATCTGCTATTCCAAGGTTATGAAACATGCTGCCTTCGTTGGATTCAGTTTCATTCCATTTCCGCTTTCGAGCTGGTAAGAGCTCCTCCGAACTTGCTTAGCGAGAAGTACCTCGCTGCTAGAAGCTTGCTGAGCTGTTAATCCAGAATCTGGTTTGTGAAATCACTCAAGATTTCAAGATTGAGCTACGTTTCCAGATTTCAACTAAATCCCTGTGATCCGCTACCCTGTTTCTGTTGTGCACCCAAGAATTATTCAGCTGGTTTGTTGAATAAACAGAGAACTTATTCACATCTTCTTCTTCTTGGCATAACGTCCTCACTGGAACAGAGCCTGCTTCTCAACTTAGTGATCTTATGACACTTCCACAGTTATTAACTGAGAGCTTTCTTTGCCAAAGTTTCCATTTTTGCATTCGTATATCGTGTGACAGGCACGATTATACTCTATGCCAAGGGAAGTCAAGAAAATTTCCATTCCGAAAAGATCCTGGACCGACCGGGAATCGAACCAAGACACCTTCAGCATGGCTTTGCTTTGTAGCCGCGGGCTAAGGAAGGCCCCAACTTATTCGCATGCATTTGCAACGTTTACGATTTTCCATACAAAATGACCAACTTTGGTAAGTTAGATCTCAGTTATTTATGGAAATATTTTCGAATGAAACTTTCACAGAACATCAGATGTAACTTGAGTTTAAACAAATATTTTTAAATAAATTTTACAATCACAAGTTTATAAGTAATAACGGTTTGACTAAACTGTAATTTGCGACGAAAAAATCAAAACTTGTTATCTTAAAATCTGATAGCCTTACACAAAAACTGTCTTGAGCAAACTTATTCATCTCGTCAAAATCTAAAACTTTGCTGAAGATACCATGACGCTATTCCTTCAGTATGTTTAGTTATGTCAATAATAAAAAACCGTCAAAAAATTCACTTTAGTCAAACCGTTACTGCTTTTCAACGTGTGATTGGAAAAATCACTCAAAAATATATGTTAAAATTTAAGTTATGTCTGATATTCTGTGAAAATTTCATTCAAATCGGTCCATAAATAACTGAGATATAGTTTATCAAATTTGATCATTTTGCATGAAAAATCAATAGAGTTGCAATTTTTTTCTCAGGGAAGAATCACACCATCAACGAAAATAGCGCGAAAGCAATAACCAATCGCGTGCGAGTAGCGAACGGAGTGACGAAACAACCAAGCGAGAACCCCACCACTCGCCATCGGTGAACGGAGCTCGAGCAAATAAAACCACTGGTTGTTCTGCTCCCAGCTCATTCACAAATCGAACGGCATAACGAACGGATCAAGCAGCGGAGCAGCAAAGAAGAGCGCGTGAAAGCCACAGCAGTGTGCGAGTAGCGAACGGAACCAGAGATCAACGAAGCGAAAGCAACAACTGAAAATCATTCAGTGGACGGATTAGTAGTCAGCGCGAACCGGCGACCTGTTGGAAAGTAACGCCAGCGAAATATACACCATCTGCCTCTCCTTACCATTCATATTCTTGTACATGATGAATTCAATGAAATTGTTTGGTTTGGCGATGAAGCAAAGAGTTATTAAGGATGATTTTACTTAACAAAGAGTTGTTGATAAATATTCCAATCAATAAGAGTTGTTTTGAAAAAGTTCACTTTTATCAGAATTTTCCTCGGAAAATTTCTGCTTTACCAAAGAGTTGTTAATGAAATTCCTGCAGTAAAGGGTCGAGTTTCTCCCCACGAATATATCCAGCCAGGACCAGTCATGGAGGACAATCCATCCAGAGCATCACGGCCCCCGCTTCCAAAATTCTCGAGTACGGAAATTGGAAAATGTATTAAAATTGCGACATTAAAATCAATAAATTGTTTCTTGACCAATTGTAATGAGCAACTATTGATCTGAATTGATTTTTCTACATGTTGTCTATTGCGTTAATCTGAGAAATAGGCTATATGAAATTGATTTCTTGGCAAGGGATGTACAAGATGAGCATTATGCTGTTATTGCATCCCGACGGCACTGCAGCAGCGTTCTTGGAACATCCTAAAATTGTCGTATTGTCGATTATTCGTGATAAATCAGATATTGTATGATGCTACGAGATGAATTAAGAGATTATAGCAAGTTTTTGGTAATCACATTAAGAAATATTACTAGCTATATTATCACGAGAAGTTCTTACTAGCTCGAAAGTGTAAATGAAATGAACCGAATCCTGTTGTTGTTACAGAGGGATTTTAATCCGAAGGTCATTCGTCCCTTAAATGAACCGAATCTGTCAAAGATAGTATGTTTTACATAATTTGAATTGCAGACGATGCTCCTCCCTTTCGTATTCTTCGCCTTCTTCTGATTGACCAATCTAGGATAAGGTACATGAAGTTGATGTCTTGGTTAGGGATTTACATATCTTGGAAAATTCACATGCGCGTTCGTATGGACATTAAAAATATCAACATTATTTTAATAGCTTACAATAAATTAAAATCACGCATGATATTCAATAGTTTTCTTCATTATGACGGTAAATTTCTGATCCATGGGTGCCAAAATTATTACAATTGTTCAATGAGAATGTCTATTCGAATGCATTCTTAAAATGTCGCGATTTTGTTACATGTGATAATTTTGCTAATCAAAGTGTTCCCACAAAATATGGAACAATAAAGACGCTGTTGGAAATGCCACTCTATTTTACAATTGTTGTGGAATGTTGAGCACTCACCCCGACGGCACTGCAGCAGCGTCCGCGATTACAGTCTCAAAATGTTTAGTCATAAATTATTCATGACAAATGAAATTTTGTATGAAGCTGTGAAATTGATTTAGGAATATAAGAAGTCATATATAAAGTCGGAAATATTTCTCTTTTAACTCTTTTGCACCAATTTGATGGCCCTGAAAAGGGCCGATGGCTTTGTTAGCTTTGATGCTCTTACAGATAAATAACACTGCGGGATGTTATCAGTTGATTGCCATGGTCAAACGGGGAATCCTCAACTCAAATGTATAAATTTGAGCAAGTTATTTGCTTATACGACAAACCGAAAGATTCGTGACGTGGATGACGCACAACAATAACAGGTAGTGGATCACCGGACTTAAGTAGAAATCTAATGATGGCGGCGATGACGATGGCTGGGTGAATGCAAACAAGCGGTGAAGCACAAAGCCAGAATGACTTGCCCGACCGTGTTCACAGTTCGACCGCAAATTTTCCTGTGGACTGCTTCCTCTTCTTCTTCTTCTTCTTGGCGGCGGCAGCGGTGATGACTTTGGCTTCGGACGGCATCTTCTCTCGCTCGCTCGACAGTTTGATTTGAGCGAAGCAAGACAAACGGGGAAGTCCTTCGCTATCGAAGTCTGTGCCTGAGAAGCACGCCCGGTCAGAGCAAGACGATCTGTTGCCTGCTGAGATGCGATCCAAGCGGAGAATGGAAAGCAAATGACGTCAAATTTTCTCTAGCCACCCCTATTTATAGATTTGCTTGAAATCAACGTTCTCTTCTAAAACAGTTATTAAACTATTTAGACAGTTACGTGGGATTCAGTAAGTAAACGACATGACCCTTTGATGTCTTGTCTTTCAATTGAGGTGCCATTCAAGGAATTTCGTTAAACCAGAAAACAGTTATAAGAGTTCAAAATATTTCATGCCAACGTAAGGCTCTTGGTTTTGAAACTCCAATTTCACTCCTGTATAGAGAATTTTTATTTTACTTTCAAACTGTGCGGCATAATCAAATGCAAACGCATTCAGTTCCCGATGGTTAGCGCCTGTGCTTTTACTGTTCATAAGTCGCAAGGTGGAACTTTCCCCGAGGTCGTGTACGACTATGACAAAAGCCAGGATCAACAATTGGTATATGTTGGTTTGTCGCGGGTTACTTCACTGCAAGGGCTATTTTTGACAAACTCTTCCAATTTTTTGACGTTGGATAATGTTTTACGGCAACATACTGGGGTACAATTTCGAAAAAACGAAAAATCGCTCGCGTCACGAAAAGTTGTTAGATTTTGACTTTTAATAACTTACTAACGCCCGGATAGATTTTCAAGATTCTTGCACCAATCGATTGAAAATCTTTCGAATCTACTCCAACAATGAAAACTATTGATTATCATGACTAAACTATTGAAAAATTGGGAAATATCGAAGCTTGTCTTATTTTTTATAGAAAAGCACATTTTTCTTGTGTATTCCTGACACAGACATCATTGCGCGATATCTTAGCCACTTTCGTCATTCAAAGGGAAACGCCCCTTTCGGTCTTCTTCTTACTTCTCTTTATTATCTCGTGTTCAGTCGAAGCCAACCAAACTCGACTTCACGCGCGCATCAGTCAATCGTTGACCAGCAACCGGAGAAGGACTCATATCGGAATAAAATTTACACGTTCGTCGTTGCTGCTGCTGTTTATTCCCAAGCTAAAAGCTGCGGGTTCCGTTTAATCGCTCATCATGGCCCTTGGCATCCAGCTAGCCCATCGAATTCGTGGAGAATGCGTCCAGAAACCTTGATAATTACCGTCGGAGGAGTGAGCAAACCATCGAATACAAGGATGGACAAGAGAGCACAAAATTACCGACCGCATTTTAATTTAATCGTTTTCGGTGATCTTTTGGTGTGTTTCTATCTAACAATGGAATGAAAACCCAGTTTGATCGACGGTGACTACCACCAACCGTCCTTTTCAGGACGACAATTTCATTTTAAAAGAGTTGTGAGAATTTTCCACCGTGAAGAGCGACATTACTGATGATTGAATGTGATTGATTCAGATTTTGGTCAGTCATTTGCACGCAACCATAAATGGGAAATAAATTTCCCATTGTGCGCGCGCGGGGCGATCCTCGACAGTGTGTGCATGAGTCGGATAAATTGCGAACGGCACTTGAATGAAGAATTCCTCCCGGTTTGTTTCGCATTTAGAGATGATCGCATAATGCCGTTGTCGCCGTCGCTACCTAAATGATACTAGAGCGATCAGTATCAACTCGTCGAACACAGAGCTAAAACTAATAAGAAACAGCTTTGTTGTCTTTCGATTTGGTAAGACATTGTCGAACGTATGGAAATACGCACACAGAAAAGACTGCTACCGCCGCCCGACCCGAACGACGGGAACCTATGTTAAACTTTGTTTGCCATTTATCTCCGTTGAAAACTAATCATCCGAAACTATAATTGCGCCCTGAAAAGGGCAGTTGTTTGAAATTGTGCTTCAATGCAATTTCAGCACGTTCGCCACGGATACGACGAGTATCGAAAGGCTTCGGAACCCACTTAAGCAATCAATCTTAGTGGATCATGCGTGGACCTTCAAGCGGAATATTTGTTTGTTGAGCAAAAGTTATCGCTCATGCTTCTTTTTCCATCGACCGGTTGAAGAGTTAATCGAACCAACCAAATAATAACACAAAATGTTCATAATAGGTCAACAATGGCATGCAACAAATAGTGTGAAAATTGATTAGAAGAGCACTTATTTTCGACCTACAAGAATTATGTGCCAATTTTCGGATTTTCATACAAAGTAGGCCAAAACCGTATCGAAAATCGGTCGAAAGTTAGTGTTGGGTCGAAAATTGGTGCTGTTCTCTCAGAAATCTTTCATAAGTTCGTGACGGTCTCAAACCAGGAAATAGAAGATGCTAATGTTATCCAACGTCACTTTGGCGGTCGTATCTCGGAAACAACCTCTTACTTTTTAAGTTCAATCACGCCAAAGGCAGCAATTCTACCAAGAAGGTTGACTTGAGGAATGAGCTGCAGCGCTTAGGCAATCATCGATTAGTGACGCTTTGAGACGAACTGCGTGAAATACTGGATCATAGCGGCCAAGCCTGCATATTGATGAGTATCAATGTACAGAGCCTAAATGCTCATGCAATGGATATTGCTACAGACCAAAGCACTGGACCGATTCTATCGATTATCACGATCGAAGCACCCGAGCTATCAAACATCTAATCTACTGGAGGAGTTTGGCGAACTACAGCTGGAGCCAGAAACCGATCACCCAACCAAGCAACACAAGGAAGCAACGACCAAACAAACAAATTCAATCATCTGGCATTATTCCTGGAACACCAAACACTGGTTCTCGGAACCACAGAACGACAAATGGTTATTTTCAGGACTACCAAAATAAGTCCAAAAAGAGTTAACTTCTGAAAACTTCATCCGATCAATAACAACACAAAACTAGTACACTTACAAATTCATACACTTGACAAATCAAATTATTAATCATCGTAGTTCTACGTCAACCCCGCGGTAATGTAATAGACATTACCAACCCCAAATTTTTTTTGTTCGAAATTAAACTCGAATTTCGCGAAATTCCGCTTTATTTCGTTTGTTTTCAAAGTTCCGTGGAAATATTTTAACAATTTGGCGAAACGAAACGAAATAGCAAAATACAAAGTTCCGTGGAATTCCGCGGAATTTCGTTTCGAAGCGTATTTGACGGAATCATTCGGTATTTCGCATACCCTTGGTCAGCATACGATAAGGTCCCACCGGGGTTTGTTATTCGATCTTTCCTATGGTTACTCGTACCTCAGGTGGCACCGCGAGGAGGTAGGGATAGGAGTTAAAGGACAAGAGTCTTATGACCACAAATGGGGTCTGTTTTATACCTGCAGGTACGCGGAGTACCAATGGTACACAATGTCCAGTCTTTTACCACCAAGTTACAAAACGTCCAATCCAATAAGTAATAGTAGGATAGTAGCCTTTTTCCTGTTTCAAATCTTCACCGAAGAAATTATATTTTTATATATAACTGTAGTGCCAAAAGTTTCAAAAATTTGTTGTTTTTGGAGTTCTTTTAACAATAACCACTCGATAAACCATTTCCCTCTTGAGCTTTCTTATATTTTTAAATTAATTAAACTTTCTTTCCAAAACTGCAGAAAAATCGAAAATGTGTTCAAATTTTGCAAAGTTATCGTGATTTAAATGTTTGATCAATATGACCCCAAGGAACAGACAACGTATTTTTTTTTTCATATAAAAAGTATCTTTTGCACCATCTTACTCTACGGGTATTACAATATTTTTAAACAAAGATTTGACTCACAAATTTAAACAAAATTGAGGTATCCCTAATATTAGTTGCGCTAGGTATAGCTTTTTACCAATTACTTACGACCATTTTTTGCAGTCTATTCTCTATTATTGTTACAAGCATCTCTCCCCTACTCGATATTCTGTATCTCGATATCGAGTTAGAGAACCATAGTAAAAGTTGGTTCTCATGGCTATCTCGATGGTCCTTTAGATTCCATTTGCACTGATTATGTGTTCTAAAACTCGATACCTCCCTAATTCGATGATCCATTCAATATCGAGTTATGTAGAACTGACTGTACTTTATATTTATTAATTTTTGTGATACAATTGAATTATTTTTTCTAGTTTTACATTCTGAAAAGTTCTTCTCACTCTTAATGACACTATTACTCACATGTTCTCAAAGTTGAAGGATCACGAAAAAGTGTCAAAAAACTCCAACGATATCATCTGTTCACACGCACTTCTCACTATTTTGTGGCATAGAGGCACCAACGCCCATATCATTTCACTTTAAACAGACAGGCGACTGTGGAAGGATTTCAACTCCGGAGGATGGATCGATATCAATAAATTCTCTGTTATCCCAGTAGAGATGACTCGTCCATTCTGAAAGGATATGTGCAAGAAACCGTACCACCCTCATGTGTACAACTGCGTCGAGGGACACATAAAAACAAATGGTTGCAACAATTGGGATGGAAAAGGGGATGTTCTGCGTGAGCATTCTTTGTAAGAAAGGGTTAGATTCTGTTTAGGTTTCTTTCAGCTCGAACTTTTAAATGGGGCTGTCTATTATTTTGGAGACTTTCTTCGCAAAGACAGTGACATAACGTTTTTAATGGATCGCTGTAGAATGGAATGCAGGGTGGAGCCATTTCAAATGACTCATGAGGAGTGATCAACCTAACCGAGTTGCAATAATAAATTTACAATTTGCGAACTTCAGAGAAACAGCTAGATCAGTCTTATTTCCAGAATGTTTTCATTATTAGTATTTATTAGATGCCGAAATTGGTCTATAGGTCACCCCAATGGGAAAAAGCTCCAATCATTGGCGTCGTAAATTGAAATGGTGTATATGAGACGCGTATGTATCTCAGCTTAGCTTTAAATAACTTTCTGTATAGCTTCCAATTCCTTCCACAATCAACTGGTGGCTTTGAAACCGTCGAAACGTGGCTTTTATTTTCTAAATCTTCAATGTCCGAAATTTTCGTTTATTGATAAAATAAATCGCATAGCTTTCTGAAAAAGTATTGTTGTATTTAAACTGTATCCACTTCTGCAATCGTATTGTAGATATAGCATATTTCGTTCAGATTGCTTTTGAGGAAACTCAGACAGCAAAAGACGAACAGTATTTAAAGCACGCTGCTGGCTGCTAAACTGCTGCAGGAATGAAGGAAATTGTAAAATTCAATCTATAAATCTCAATCAGTAGAATTCAATTTAATTTAAGTCGAAGGCAGCACACAGCAGACGTTTCAGATTACGGGAAATTTTACTTCTTTGAGCCTTCTTAAATAGTTGGTCTGAGGAATGAATGTAGCTGAATGGTTGCAACGTTCGGTTCAAGACTTCATTGGCATAATCACATGAAGCCTTTCGGGGTAAATGAAAATCCAGGGTGGTAGAGAGCGTTCAACATAGATTGTAAACGAAAAGATTGCCTGGTGGTTGAAATTATGATAATAAGAAATATGTTTAATATAGTAATTATTTTTATAGTATTGGTATCAGATGCAAAATATTAGGGGGAGATCCCCCAGTACCGGACACTTAAGCCACTAAATTCATAATTCGAAAAATATTGATATGATGGGCTCGTGTTACCCTTTTATGATAAGTATTATCATTTTTATAGTGTACAAAAATAAATTTGGAAATATAAATATGAATTTTTACATTGTGTTTTGATGATGTATATTAGTACAAAATTGATCGATCTTGAAAGGTGGCACCCAATACCGGACACGATCTGGTAATGCCTCGAATTCTGTAAATTTGCACATCATTGAATGTGTACACTATAGAAATAGTTTATAATTACCAATTCAATGCAATTGTAACATTTACAAAAATAATTTGAGTTTTTCTTAGTTTGCAAGATGCCTATCAAAAACCTCTTTCATACATGATGAAAAATAGCACATTTTACGATGTTGTTATGAATGTTCATTCTTCTTAATTTTATTATTGCATGTTTGATACCATGGTCGACGGAACCCATGAAAAATGAAAGTATTTTGAGACACTGATGCAATAATTACAAAGATATCATATAACAAATCAAGCTGTCCGAAACTGAGGGACAGGAGGTGCTTAACCAAAATTGTAATTTGTCCATATTTACTTCAATTATGGTACAAAATACATTCATACTATCAAATTAGAATTATGTTCAATCATGCTTGCGGGATCCAAAGTATTTTTTTATACTCAAAATAATTAGGCTCAAAATTAAGAAGATACGTGAATTCTTTAAAGATTTTCAAACTTTTCTACTTTTTTAAAAAGGAATGCATATTTCAAGGATGTGTTATTCTACGGAAACATTAGTCTACATAATAGCTTTCTTTTCTACTAATACACCATCATGATTGGACCATGATTTCTCAATGTTTCAACTTTGTCCGGTATTGGATGCTGTCCGGCACTGGGGGATCTCCCCCTACAGAGATCACGGTAAAAGTTTGATTCCTTCACTAGTATCGTTTAAAGCATTACATTAATTTCTTATATGTAGGTATTCTGTGGTAGGCAATACTATCATCTTAATTTGATAAAACTAGATCGACTCTTTCTTTCCCACAGCATTGTTTGTCAAAGCAAACTGTCAAAATGGTATTTTAAAAAAGTGCTTGAACAACATTAGTTGATTCTTCTTCTTCTTGGCATTACGTTCTCACTGGGACAGAGCCTGCTTAGTGTTCTTATGAGCACTTCCACAGTTATTGGCTGAGAGCTTTCTTTGCCAAACTTGCCATTTTCGCATTCAAATATCGTGTGGTAGGTACGATGATACTCTATGCCCAGGGATGGTGGGCTTCGTGGCCGTGCGGTTAGTGTCGTCAAGACAATGAGCGCATCGTGTCATGAGGTGTGGGTTCGATTCCCGCTGCAGCCATTGAAACTTTTCGTCAGGAATGTTTCTCGGCTGTACCATTGGAGCATGCTTGTCCGTTGTCTAGTGTTAAGTTACAGTCTGTGCAGCTAAATGGCTGAAGACGGTGTCCGTGTCTTTTTTTTTTTTATTCAGCATGACCATGCTGAGGGTCGTGGGTTCGAATCCCGCTGGTCGAGGATCTTTTCGTAAAGGAAATTTTCTCGATTACCAAGGCATAAAGTATCTTCGTACCTGCCACACGATATACACATGCAAAAATGGTCAATCGGCCAAGAAAGCTCTCAGTTAATAACTGTGAAAGTGCTCATAAGAATACTAATCTGAGAAGCAGGCTTTGTCCCAGTTGGGAAGTAACGCCAGAAAGAAGAAAGAAATGAGTGACTTGATGGGGCATGTAAGGGAGTTGCAATCATCATTCAAAGGCGTAAAAAATATCAACTGTTTTCGTCATTTTAGGTGTTTCAGTTAAAACACAGCTTGGTAAATATACTTTCATAGCTGCCTATTTGCCTTTTCAATGCTCTGGACAGCAAGTTAATTTACTCCAAACTGACTTGCGGAAATTGACTTGCAATAAGTCAATTTTTTTTTATAATTGGTGACTTTAATGCCAAACATCGGTCATGGAATAACTCTTAAAGTAATTCCAACGGCAGAATTTTATTTGATGAGTGCTCTTCAGGATATTTCTCAATTCAATACCCTGATAGCCCTACGTGTTTTTCCTCTTCTAGAAATCCATCTACGATTGATTTGGTCTTTACCGACTCTAGTCATCTTTGTAGCCAATTAATTACTCATGCTGATTTTGATTCTGATCATTTCCCTGTTAAATTTCATATATCCCATGAAGCGGTTCTCAATCCAATCGGCTCAACTTTTAATTATTTTCGAGCCGACTGGAATATACACTCCCGTGCATAAGTTTGGGTTCACGCCCTAAAAAACATACAAAAGTGTTCAGTTCCTATCTCTGCGATTACACGTCTAATTGAAACTCTCTAAGCCGCATTCGAAAGGCAAAGAGTTATTCTTACTTCGTATGTATTTTTCCAAAAACATTTTTTCAATTTTGTGTACTAAATTATAACTTGAAGTTGTGACATTTTTCAATAAACACACTGAAGAAATATAGCTAATTTCCAAAATTTTAAAACAAGGTGTCATTAGAATCGTAATCTTATATTCTTTGAAGAGCACTCTCGAAATTTTTGTGGAAAAATCTGAAAACTATTCAAAATCATTGAAACAGTCATTCAAGTCATCGTGCAAAGGTTTGGGTTCACCCCTCAGTATGGTGTATCGTGCAAAAGTTTGGGTACACCTAAACTTACTTAAAACACCTTATTGACCCATTCTTACCCCCGACGACGGAACATGGAATAATAGTTTCATTGCATATCACTCTAAATTTTTATCACAAACAAGCCCAAAATAGGATTAATTGTAATATAAACAAAAATAGCAGTTTTCCTCAAAATTAAGAAAAAAAAACAAACATTATCGTCAAACATCGCTCGTAAAACATTTCTTAGAGCCAATCCAACGACAACATGTTATTCGAAATTCCTTTTATTTTTCACTGTTCTATAATTGTATGAAAATCGACCCATTCTCACCCCATCGAGGGGGTGAAATTAGGTCAAAGCAACTGGATTTAGACCGTATCAGGCATAAAGCAGAAGAATCATTATCTGTTCGAGTTTGATACTGCTGAATAATAGCAATGAATATGATGAGCATTAATATACAATTCTGAAATACTGTGAGCCGTTCTAAAAGTTTGATGTTTTATGATATCCTAAACTGAACTCTTCAACAGAGCGTTATTTTAATTTTTTTCTCTATGGTGTATTTGAAATTAGCTACTTGTTTCAGAGATCTATTCTTTTGTAAGTAGTAGCAATTGATATGGATATCTAAAAGTGATATTAACTTGATAGATATAAAAGATAAAAGAATTGAAAATAATATCTAAATTTTGTTCATGGAATAACATTAGCATATCACACTTAGCTTTTGTAAGATCTGATCAATAGCTGTTCGTTAGATTTTCAAACATCAAATTTAGTTATGGTTCAGAAGTTCCAGGAATATAAATTTCATACATATTATCTTCAGAACTTTTATCTCTTATGTCAATCAAATTAATATCACATTTTGATGGTCAGTACTTTGCTGTTGCTCGGGTTTATTATTTTATTTATTATTTATTTGGCATTACTTCAACAACATTTATTTGGCATTACGCCAACAACATTTTGCCAATTCACTCGGTTCATGGCCGCTTCTCTCCATGCTCGACTGCGACCCACGCTCTCCAGGTCCTGGTGAGCCTGGTCAATCCACTTAGCTCGCTTAGCGCGCCCCACGTCTTCTTGTTCCGACCGGATTCGTAGCGAACAACATCTTTACAGGGTTGTAGTCCGGCATTCTTGCAACATGCCCTGCCCAGTGTATCCTTCCAGCTTTAGCTACCTTCACGATACTGGGTTCGCCGTAGAGATGAGCGAGCTCGTGGTTTATCCTTCGCCGCCACACGCCGCTCTCCTGCACGTCGCCGAAGATCGTCCTTAGCACTCGGCGCTCGAAAACCCCAAGAGCTTGCAAGTCCCCCTAGAGCATAGTCAACGTCTTATGCTCATAGAGAACTACCGGTCTTAGGCGGCATCCACAAATTACGTAACGCTCTAGGGGGAGGGGGGAGTAGGCTCAAGCGTTACAGCTCATACAAAAAATTAAAAATTTTCATACAAAAAGCGTTACGGAGGGGAGGGGAGGGGGTCCAAAATTTCCAATTTTAGCGTTACGTAATAAATGGACGCTGCCCATGAGTGTTTTGTACATCGTGCATTTGGTGCGGGGTGAATCTTTCTTGACCGCAGTTTCTTCTGGAGTCCATAGTACGCACGACTTCCGCTGATGATGCGCCTTCGTATTTCCCGACTAACTTTGTTGTCAGCCGTCAACAAGGATCCGAGGTAGACGAACTCGTCCACCACCTCGAAGGTATCCCCGTCTAACGTAACACTGCTTCCTAGGCGGGCCCTGTCGCGCTCAGTTTCGCCAACCAGCATGTACTTTGTTTTCGACGCATTCACCATTAGCCCGACTCTTGTTGCTTTACGTTTAAGGCGGGTGAACAAATCTGCCACCGTTTCAAATTTTCCCCCAATAATATCCATATCGTCCACGAATTGTCCGGATCTCGTAAAAATCGTGGCTCGACTGTCAGTGCCGTAGCGTGCGGTTGGCCAGGTTGGCAGCCGCCAAGGGCGTCAGTCTTTAAAGGGCGCCAAAACTCGTAACATATTTGGTAAAATTTTGGAAAATACGTATTAAATGAAGGCGCTCCCCAG